>NC_088408.1:19894517-20264517 GCF_034236695.1 Oncorhynchus nerka
TAGATGTACTGCAAACATGGTTAGATGTACTGCAAACATAATTAGATGTACTGCAAACATGATTAGATGTACTGCAAACATGATTAGATGTACTGCAAATGATTAGATGTACATAATTAGATGTACTGCAAACATGATTAGATGTACTGCAAACATGATTAGATGTACTGCAAACATGATTTAGATGTACTGCAAACATGATTAGATGTACTGCAAACATGATTAGATGTACTGCAAACATGATTAGATGTACTGCAAACATGATTAGATGTACTGCAAACATGATTAGATGTACTGCAAACATGAAAAACATGATTAGATGTACTGCAAACATGGTTAGATGTACTGCAAACATGGTTAGATGTACTGCAAACATGATTAGATGTACTGCAAACATGGTTAGCAAACATGATTAGATGTACTGCAAACATGGTTAGATGTAAACATGCAAACATAATTAGATGTACTGCAAACATGCAAACATTAGATGTACTGCAAACATGTTAGATGTACTGCAAACATGATTAGATGTACTGCAAACATGATTAAACATGATGTACTGCAAACATGATTAGATGTACTGCAAACATGATTAGATGTACTGCAAACATGATTAGATGTACTGCAAACATGCAAACATGTTAGATGTACTGCAAACAAATTAGATGTACTGCAAACATAATTAGATGTACTGCAAACATGATTAGATGTACTGCAAACATGATTAGATGTACTGCAAACATGGTTAAACATGTTAGATGTACTGCAAACATGATTAGATGTACTGCAAACATGATTAGATGTACTGCAAACATGATTAGATGTACTGCAAACATGATTAGATGTACTGCAAACATGGTTAGATGTACTGCAAACATGGTTAGATGTACTGCAAACATGATGTACTGCAAACATGATTAGATGTACTGCAAACATAATTAGATGTGCTGCAAACATGGTTAGATGTACTGCAAACATGGTTAGATGTACTGCAAACATAATTAGATGTACTGCAAACATAATTAGATGTACTGCAAACATGATTAGATGTACTGCAAACATGATTAGATGTACTGCAAACATGGTTAGATGTACTGCAAACATGATGTACAAACATAATTAGCAAACATGTGTACTGCAAACATGATTAGATGTACTGCAAACATGATTAGATGTACTGCAAACATGTTAGATGTACTGCAAACATGATTAGATGTACTGCAAACATAATTAGATGTGCTGCAAACATGGTTAGATGTACTGCAAACATGGTTAGATGTACTGCAAACATGGTTAGATGTACTGCAAACATGGTTAGATGTACTGCAAACATGATTAGATGTACTGCAAACATGGTTAGATGTACTGCAAACATAATTAGATGTACTGCAAACATGGTTAGATGTACTGCAAACATGATTAGATGTACTGCAAACATGGTTAGATGTACTGCAAACATGGTTAGATGTACTGCAAACATAATTAGATGTAGATGCAAACATAATTAGATGTACTGCAAACATGGTTAATTAGATAGCAAACATGTTAGATGTACTGCAAACATGGTTAGATGTACTGCAAACATGATGTTAAACATAATTAGATGTACTGCAAACATGATTAGATGTACTGCAAACATGATTAGATGTACTGCAAACATGTTAGATGTACTGCAAACATGATTAGATGTACTGCAAACATGATTAGATGTACTGCAAACATTTAGATGTACTGCAAACATGAATTAGATGTACTGCAAACATGATTAGATGTAAACATGGTTAGATGTACTGCAAACATGGTTAGATGTACTGCAAACATGGTTAGATGTACTGCAAACATTATTAGATGTACTGCAAACATAATTAGGTGTACTGCAAACATGGTTAGATGTACTGCAAACATGGTTAGATGTACTGCAAACATGGTTAGATGTACTGCAAACATGGTTAGATGTACTGCAAACATAATTAGATGTACTGCAAACATGGTTAGATGTACTGCAAACATGGTTAGATGTACTGCAAACATAATTAGATGTACTGCAAACATGGTTAGATGTACTGCAAACATGGTTAGATGTACTGCAAACATGATTAGATGTACTGCAAACATGATTAGATGTACTGCAAACATAATTAGATGTACTGCAAACATGATTAGATGTACTGCAAACATGATTAGATGTACTGCAAACATGATTAGATGTACTGCAAACATGGTTAGATGTACTGCAAACATGGTTAGATGTACTGATGTACAAACATGATTAGATGTACTGCAAACATGATTAGATGTACTGCAAACATGATTAGATGTACTGCAAACATGATTAGATGTACTGCAAACATGATTAGATGATTAGATGCAAACATATTAGATGTACTGCAAACATGATTAGATGTACTGCAAACATGATTAGATGTACTGCAAACATGATTAGATGTACTGCAAACATGATTAGATGTTAGATGTACTGCAAACATGGTTAGATGTACTGCAAACATGATTAGATGTACTGCAAACATGATTAGATGTACTGCAAACATGATTAGATGTACTGCAAACATGATTAGATGTACTGCAAACATGGTTAGATGATGTAAACATGGTTAGATGCAAACATAATTAGATGTACTGCAAACATGATTAGATGTACTGCAAACATGATTAAGATGTACTGCAAACATGATTAGATGTACTGCAAACATGATTAGATGTACTGCAAACATGATTAGATGTACTGCAAACATGATTAGATGTACTGCAAACATGGTTAGATGTACTGCAAACATAAAACATAATTAGATGTATGCAAACATGGTTATTAGATGTACTGCAAACATGATTAGATGTACTGCAAACATGGTTAGATGTACTGCAAACATGATTAGATGTACTGCAAACATGATTAGATGTACTGCAAACATGATTAGATGTACTGCAAACATGGTTAGATGTACTGCAAACATAATTAGATGTACTGCAAACATGATTAGATGTACTGCAAACATAATTAGATGTACTGCAAACATGATTAGATGTACTGCAAACATGATTAGATGTACTGCAAACATGATTAGATGTACTGCAAACATGGTTAGATGTACTGCAAACATAATTAGATGTACTGCAAACATGATTAGATGTACTGCAAACATAATTAAAACATGGTTAGATGTACTGCAAACATGGTTAGATGTACTGCAAACATGGTTAGATGTACTGCAAACATGGTTAGATGTACTGCAAACATGGTTAGATGTACTGCAAACATGGTTAGATGTACTGCAAACATGGTTAGATGTACTGCAAACATGATGTACTGCATTAGATGTACTGCAAACATGGTTAGATGTACTGCAAACATGGTTAGATGTACTGCAAACATAATTAGATGTAAACTGCAAACATAATTAGATGTACTGCAAACATGATTAGATGTATGTTAGATGTACTGCAAACATGATTAGATGTACAAACATGCAAAAACATGATTAGATGTACTGCAAACATGATTAGATGTACTGCAAACATGGTTAGATGTACTGCAAACATGGTTAGATGTGCTGCAAACATGGTTAGATGTACTGCAAACATGGTTAGATGTACTGCAAACATGGTTAGATGTACTGCAAACATGATTAGATGTACTGCAAACATAATTAGATGTACTGCAAACATGATTAGATGTACTGCAAACATAATTAGATGTACTGCAAACATGGTTAGATGTACTGCAAACATGGTTAGATGTACTGCAAACATGGTTAGATGTACTGCAAACATGGTTAGATGTACTGCAAACATAATTAGATGTACTGCAAACATGGTTAGATGTACTGCAAACATGGTTAGATGTACTGCAAACATACTGCAAACATGGTTAGATGTACTGCAAACATGGTTAGATGTAGCAAACATGCTGATGTACTGCAAACATGGTTAGATGTACTGCAAACATGGTTAGATGTACTGCAAACATAATTAGATGTACTGCAAACATGGTTAGATGTACTGCAAACATAATTAGATGTACTGCAAACATGATTAGATGTACTGCAAACATGATTAGATGTACTGCAAACATGATTAGATGTACTGCAAACATGATTAGATGTACTGCAAACATGATTAGATGTACTGCAAACATGATGCAAACATGATTAGATGTACTGCAAACATGAAACATGATTAGATGTACTGCAAAACATGATTAGATGTACTGCAAACATGGTTAGATGTACTGCAAACATGATTAGATGTACTGCAAACATGATTAGATGTACTGCAAACATGATTAGATGTACTGCAAACATGGTTAGATGTACTGCAAACATGGTTAGATGTACTGCAAACATGATTAGATGTACTGCAAACATGATTAGATGTACTGCAAACATGATTAGATGTACTGCAAACATGATTAGATGTACTGCAAACATGATTAAGTGTACTGCAAACATGATTAGATGTACTGCAAACATAATTAGATGTACTGCAAACATGATTAGATGTACTGCAAACATGATTAGATGTACTGCAAACATGGTTAGATGTACTGCAAACATGATTAGATGTACTGCAAACATAATTAGATGTACTGCAAACATAATTAGATGTACTGCAAACATGATTAGATGTACTGCAAACATGATGCAAACATGATTAGATGTACTGCAAACATGATTAGATGTGCTGCAAACATGGTTAGATGTACTGCAAACATGATTAGATGTACTGCAAACATGGTTAGATGTACTGCAAACATGGTTAGATGTACTGCAAACATGATTAGATGTACTGCAAACATGATTAGATGTACTGCAAACATGATTAGATGTACTGCAAACATGATTAGATGTACTGCAAACATAATTAGATGTACTGCAAACATAATTAGATGTACTGCAAACATAATTAGATGTACTGCAAACATGATTAGATGTAAACAAACATAATTAGATGTACTGCAAACATGAGATGTACTGCAAACATGATTAGATGTACTGCAAACATGATTAGATGTACTGCAAACATGATTAGATGTACTGCAAACATGATTAGATGTACTGCAAACATAATTAGATGTACTGCAAACATGGTTAGATGTACTGCAAACATAATTAGATGTACTGCAAACATGGTTAGATGTACTGCAAACATGGTTAGATGTACTGCAAACATGGTTAGATGTACTGCAAACATGGTTAGATGTACTGCAAACATAATTAGATGTACTGCAAACATGGTTAGATGTACTGCAAACATAATTAGATGTACTGCAAACATGGTTAGATGTACTGCAAACATGATTAGATGTACTGCAAACATTAGATGTATTAGATGTACTGCAAACATGCTGCAAACATGATTAGATGTACTGCAAACATGATGTACTGCAAACATGGTTAGATGTTACTGCAAACATGATTAGATGTACTGCAAACATGATTAGATGTACTGCAAACATGATTAGATGTACTGCAAACATGATTAGATGTACTGCAAACATGGTTAGATGTACTGCAAACATGATTAGATGTACTGCAAACATGATTAGATGTACTGCAAACATGATTAGATGTTAGATGTACTGCAAACATGATTAGATGTGCTGCAAACATGATTAGATGTACTGCAAACATGATTAGATGTACTGCAAACATGATTAGATGTACTGCAAACATAATTAGATGTACTGCAAACATGGTTAGATTAGATGTACTGCAAACATGGTTAGATGTAGCAAACATAATTAGATGTACTGCAAACATGGTTAGATGTACTGCAAACATGGTTAGATGTACTGCAAACATGGTTAGATGTACTGCAAACATGGTTAGATGTACTGCAAACATGGTTAGATGTACTGCAAACATGGTTAGATGTACTGCAAACATGGTTAGATGTACTGCAAACAAACATGGTTAGATGTACTGCAAACATGGTTAGATGTACTGCAAACATGATTAGATGTAGCAAACATGTTAGATGTACTGCAAACATGGTTAGATGTACTGCAAACATGGTTAGATGTACTGCAAACATGGTTAGATGTACTGCAAACATAATGTACTGCAAACATAGATGTACTGCAAACATGATTAGATGTACTGCAAACATGATTAGATGTACTGCAAACATGATTAGATGATTAGATGTACTGCAAACATGATTAGATGTACTGCAAACATGATTAGATGATGTGTACTGCAAACATGATTAGATGTACTGCAAACATGATTAGATGTACTGCAAACATGATTAGATGTACTGCAAACATGATTAGATGTGTGCAAACATGATTAGATGTACTGCAAACATGATTAGATGTACTGCAAACATGATTAGATGTACTGCAAACATGATTAGAAACATACTGCAAACATGATTAGATGTACTGCAAACATGATTAGATGTACTGCAAACAACATGTACTGCAAAACATTTAGATGTACTGCAAACATGGTTAGATTAGCAAACATGGTTAGATGTACTGCAAACATGGTTAGATGTACTGCAAACATGGTTAGATGTACTGCAAACATGGTTAGATGTACTGCAAACATGAATTAGATGTACTGCAAACATAATTAGATGTACTGCAAACATAAACATGGTTAGATGTACTGCAAACATGGTTAGATGTACTGCAAACATAATTAAATGTACTGCAAACATGGTTAGATGTACTGCAAACATAATTAGATGTACTGCAAACATAATTAGATGTACTGCAAACATGTACTGCAAACATGATTAGATGTACTGCAAACATGATTAGAAACATGTTAGATGTACTGCAAACATGATTAGATGTACTGCAAACATGGTTAGATGTACTGCAAACATGATTAGATGTACTGCAAACATGGTTAGATGTACTGCAAACATGATTACTGCAAACATGCAGATTAGATGTACTGCAAACATGATTAGATGTACTGCAAACATGATTAGATGTACTGCAAACATGATTAGATGTACTTATGATTAGATGTACTGCAAACATGATTAGATGTACTGCAAACATGATTAGATGTACTGCAAACATGATTAGATGTACTGCAAACATGATTAGATGTACTGCAAACATAATTAGATGTACTGCAAACATGTAAAACATTAGATGTACTGCAAACATGGTTAGATGTACTGCAAACATGATTAGATGTACTGCAAACATGATTAGATGTACTGCAAACATGGTTAGATGTACTGCAAACATGATTAGATGTACTGCAAACATGATGTATTAGATGTACTGCAAACATGGTTAGATGTACTGCAAACATGATTAGATGTACTGCAAACATGATTAGATGTACTGCAAACATGATTAGATGTACTGCAAACATGGTTAGATGTACTGCAAACATGATTAGATGTACTGCAAACATGATTAGATGTACTGCAAACATGATTAGATGTACTGCAAACATGGTTAGATGTACTGCAAACATGGTTAGATTAGATGTTACTGCAAACATGGTTAGATGTACTGCAAACATGGTTAGATGTACTGCAAACATATTAGATGTACTGCAAACATGTTAGATGTACTGCAAACATAATTAGATGTACTGCAAACATGATTAGATGTACTGCAAACATAATTAGATGTACTGCAAACATGATTAGATGTACTGCAAACATGATTAGATGTACTGCAAACATGATTAGATGTGCTGCAAACATGATTAGATGTACTGCAAACATGATTAGATGTGCTGCAAACATGATTAGATGTAGCAAACATGTTAGATGTACTGCAAACATGATTAGATGTACTGCAAACATGATTAGATGTACTGCAAACATGATTAGATGTACTGCAAACATGATTAGATGTACTGCAAACATGATTAGATGTACTGCAAACATGATTAGATGTACTGCAAACATGATTAGATGTACTGCAAACATGATTAGATGTACTGCAAACATGATTAGATGTACTGCAAACATGTTAGATGTACTGCAAACATAATTAGATGTACTGCAAACATGATTAGATGTACTGCAAACATGATTAGATGTACTGCAAACATGATTAGATGTACTGCAAACATGATTAGATGTACTGCAAACATAATTAGATGTACTGCAAACATAATTAGATGTACTGCAAACATGATTAGATGTACTGCAAACATGATTAGATGTACTGCAAACATGGTTAGATGTACTGCAAACATGGTTAGATGTACTGCAAACAAACATGGTTAGATGTACTGCAAACATGGTTAGATGTACTGCAAACATGATTAGATGTACTGCAAACATGATTAGATGTACTGCAAACATAATTAGATGTACTGCAAACATGATTAGATGTACTGCAAACATAATTAGATGTACTGCAAACATGATTAGATGTACTGCAAACATGATTAGATGTGCTGCAAACATGATTAGATGTACTGCAAACATGCAAACATGATGTAGATGTACTGCAAACATAGATGTACTGCAAACATGATTAGATGTACTGCAAACATGATTAGATGTACTGCAAACATGATTAGATGTACTGCAAACATGGTTAGATTAAACATAATTAGATGTACTGTAAACATGGTTAGATGCAAACATGATTAGATGTACTGCAAACATGATTAGATGTACTGCAAACATGATTAGATGTACAAACATGATTAGATGTACTGCAAACATAATTAGATGTACTGCAAACATGATTAGATGTACTGCAAACATAATTAGATGTACTGCAAACATGATTAGATGTACTGCAAACATGATTAGATGTACTGCAAACATAATTAGATGTACTGCAAACATGATTAGATGTACTGCAAACATGATTAGATGTACTGCAAACATGATTAGATGTACTGCAAACATAATTAGATGTACTGCAAACATGATTAGATGTACTGCAAACATGATTAGATGTACTGCAAACATAATTAGATGTACTGCAAACATGGTTAGATGTACTGCAAACATGGTTAGATGTACTGCAAACATAATTAGATGTACTGCAAACATGATTAGATGTACTGCAAACATGATTAGATGTACTGCAAACATGGTTAGATGTACTGCAAACATGATTAGATGTAAAACATTTAGATGTACTGCAAACATGATTAGATGTACTGCAAACATGATTAGATGTACTGCAAACATGATTAGATGTACAAACATGGTGCAAACATGATTAGATGTACTGCAAACATAATTAGATGTACTGCAAACATGGATTAGAAACATGTTACTGCAAACATAATTAGAAACATGTTAGATGCAAACATGGTTAGATGTACTGCAAACATGATTAGATGTACTGCAAACATGATTAGATGTACTGCAAACATGGTTAGATGTACTGCAAACATGATTAGATGTACTGCAAACATGATTAGATGTACTGCAAACATAATGTACTGCAAACATGATTAGATGTACTGCAAACATGATTAGATGTACTGCAAACATGATTAGATGTACTGCAAACATGATTAGATGTAAACATGGTTAGATGTACTGCAAACATGATTAGATGTACTGCAAACATGGATTAGAAACATGTTACTGCAAACATAATTAGATGTACTGCAAACATGATTAGATGTACTGCAAACATAATTAGATGTACTGCAAACATGGTTAGATGTACTGCAAACATAATTAGCTGTACTGCAAACATGATTAGATGTACTGCAAACATAATTAGATGTACTGCAAACATAATTAGATGTACTGCAAACATGATTAGATGTACTGCAAACATGGTTAGAAACATGTTAGATGTACTGCAAACATGGTTAGATGTACTGCAAACATGGTTAGATGTACTGCAAACATGGTTAGATGTACTGCAAACATGGTTAGATGTACTGCAAACATAATTAGATGTACTGCAAACATGGTTAGATGTACTGCAAACATGGTTAGATGTACTGCAAACATGGTTAGATGTACTGCAAACATGGTTAGATGTACTGCAAACATGGTTAGATGTACTGCAAACATGGTTAGATGTACTGCAAACATAATTAGATGTACTGCAAACATGGTTAGATGTACTGCAAACATGGTTAGATGTACTGCAAACATGGTTAGATGTACTGCAAACATGGTTAGATGTACTGCAAACATGGTTAGATGTACTGCAAACATAATTAGATGTACTGCAAACATGATTAGATGTACTGCAAACATAATTAGATGTACTGCAAACATAATTAGATGTACTGCAAACATGATTAGATGTACTGCAAACATGATTAGATGTGCTGCAAACATGATTAGATGTACTGCAAACATGATTAGATGTACTGGTTAGAAATAATTAGATTAGATGTACATTAAACATGAATTAGATGTACTGCAAACATGATTAGATGTACTGCAAACATAATTAGATGTACTGCAAACATGATTAGATGTACTGCAAACATGATTAGATGTAAACATGCAAACATAATTAGATGTACTGCAAACATGTTAGATGTACTGCAAACATGATTAGATGTAGATGTACTGCAAACATGGTTAGATGTACTGCAAACATAATTAGATGTACTGCAAACATGGTTAGATGTACTGCAAACATGGTTAGATGTACTGCAAACATGGTTAGATGTACTGCAAACATGGTTAGATGTACTGCAAACATAATTAGATGTACTGCAAACATGGTTAGATGTACTGCAAACATGGTTAGATGTACTGCAAACATAATTAGATGTACTGCAAACATAATTAGATGTACTGCAAACATGATTAGATGTACTGCAAACATAATTAGATGTACTGCAAACATAATTAGATGTACTGCAAACATAATTAGATGTACTGCAAACATGATTAGATGTACTGCAAACATGATTAGATGTACTGCAAACATGAAGATGTAGCAAACATGATTAGATGTACTGCAAACATGGTTAGATGTACTGCAAACATGATTAGCTGTACTGCAAACATGATTAGATGTACTGCAAACATGGTTAGATGTACTGCAAACATAATTAGCTCTACTGCAAACATGATTAGATGTACTGCAAACATGATTAGATGTACTGCAAACATGATTAGATGTACTGCAAACATAATTAGATGTACTGCAAACATAATTAGATGTACTGCAAACATGGTTAGATGTACTGCAAACATGATTAGATGTACTGCAAACATGGTTAGATGTACTGCAAACATGATTAGATGTACTGCAAACATAATTAGATGTACTGCAAACATAATTAGATGTGCTGCAAACATGGTTAGATGTACTGCAAACATAATTAGATGTACTGCAAACATGGTTAGATGTACTGCAAACATAATTAGATGTACTGCAAACATGGTTAGATGTACTGCAAACATGATTAGATGTACTGCAAACATGGTTAGATGTACTGCAAACATGGTTAGATGTATGTTAGATGTAAAACATGGTTAGATGTACTGCAAACATGCAGATGTACAAACATGGTTAGATGTACTGCAAACATGATTAGATGTACTGCAAACATGATTAGATGTACTGCAAACATGATTAGATGTACTGCAAACATGATTAGATGTACTGCAAACATGATTAGATGTACTGCAAACATGATTAGATGTACTGCAAACATAATTAGATGTACTGCAAACATGATTAGATGTACTGCAAACATGATTAGATGTACTGCAAACATGATTAGATGTACTGCAAACATGATTAGATGTACTGCAAACATGCAAACATGTTAAACATGATTAGATGTACTGCAAACATGGTTAGATGTACTGCAAACATGGTTAGATGTACTGCAAACATAGATTAGAAACATGTTAGATGTACAAACATGGTTAGATTAGATGTACTGCAAACATGGTTAGATGTACTGCAAACATGGTTAGATGTACTGCAAACATGGTTAGATGTACTGCAAACATGGTTAGATGTACTGCAAACATAATTAGATGTACTGCAAACATGGTTAGATGTACTGCAAACATGATTAGATGTGCTGCAAACATGGTTAGATGTACTGCAAACATGGTTAGATGTACTGCAAACATAATTAGATGTACTGCAAACATAATTAGATGTACTGCAAACATGATTAGATGTACTGCAAACATGATTAGATGTGCTGCAAACATGATTAGATGTACTGCAAACATGATTAGATGTACTGCAAACATGATTAGATGTACTGCAAACATGATTAGATGTACTGCAAACATGGTTAGATGTACTGCAAACATAATTAGATGTACTGCAAACATGATTAGATGTACTGCAAACATAATTAGATGTACTGCAAACATGGTTAGATGTACTGCAAACATAATTAGATGTACTGCAAACATGAATTAGATGTACTGCAAACATGATTAGATGTACTGCAAACATAATTAGATGTACTGCAAACATAATTAGATGTACTGCAAACATGATTAGATGTACTGCAAACATGGTTAGATGTACTGCAAACATAATTAGATGTACTGCAAACATGGTTAGATGTACTGCAAACATAATTAGATGTACTGCAAACATGGTTAGATGTACTGCAAACATGGTTAGATGTACTGCAAACATAATTAGATGTACTGCAAACATGGTTAGATGTACTGCAAACATGGTTAGATGTACTGCAAACATGGTTAGATGTACTGCAATTAGATGTACAAACATGGTTAGATGTACTGCAAACATGATTAGATGTACTGCAAACATGATTAGATGTAAAACATGATTAGATGTACTGCAAACATGATTAGATGTACTGCAAACATGATTAGATGTACTGCAAACATAATTAGATGTACTGCAAACATGGTTAGTACTGCAAACATGATTAGATGTACTGCAAACATGATTAGATGTACTGCAAACATGATTAGATGTACTGCAAACATGATTAGATGTACTGCAAACATGATTAGATGTACTGCAAACATGGTTAGATGTACTGCAAACATGATTAGATGTACTGCAAACATGGTTAGATGTAGAGATGTACTACTGCAAACATAGATGTAAAACATGGTTAGATGTACTGCAAACATGGTTAGATGTACTGCAAACATAATTAGATGTACTGCAAACATAATTAGATGTTAAACATGATTAGATGTACTGCAAACATGGTTAGATGTACTGCAAACATGGTTAGATGTACTGCAAACATGGTTAGATGTACTGCAAACATAATTAGAAACATGTTAGACTGCAAACATGGTTAGATGTACTGCAAACATGGTTAGATGTTAGATGTACTGCAAACATGATTAGATGTACTGCAAACATGGTTAATTAGATGTACTGCAAACATGATTAGATGTACTGCAAACATGATTAGATGTACTGCAAACATGGTTAGATGTACTGCAAACATAATTAGATGTACTGCAAACATGATTAGATGTACTGCAAACATGGTTAGATGTACTGCAAACATGGTTAGATGTACTGCAAACATGATTAGATGTACTGCAAACATGATTAGATGTACTGCAAACATGATTAGATGTAAACTGCAAACATGATTAGATGTACTGCAAACATGGTTAGATGTACTGCAAACATGATTAGATGTACTGCAAACATGGTTAGATGTACTGCAAACATGGTTAGATGTACTGCAAACATGGTTAGATGTAGATGTACAAACATAATTAGATGTACTGCAAACATGATTAGATGTACTGCAAACATAATTAGATGTACTGCAAACATGAGATGTACTGCAAACATGATTAGATGTACTGCAAACATGATTAGATGTGCTGCAAACATGATTAGATGTGCTGCAAACATAATTAGATGTACTGCAAACATAATTAGATGTACTGCAAACATGGTTAGATGTACTGCAAACATGGTTAGATGTACTGCAAACATAATTAGATGTGCTGCAAACATGGTTAGATGTACTGCAAACATGATTAGATGTACTGCAAACATGGTTAGATGTACTGCAAACATGATTAGATGTACTGCAAACATAATTAGATGTACTGCAAACATGATTAGATGTACTGCAAACATGGTTAGATGTACTGCAAACATGGTTAGATGTACTGCAAACATGGTTAGATGTTACTGCAAACATGATTAGATGTACTGCAAACATGGTTAGATGTACTGCAAACATGATTAGATGTACTGCAAACATGATTAGATGTAAACTGCAAACATGATTAGATGTACTGCAAACATGATTAGATGTACTGCAAACATGATTAGATGTGACTGCAAACATGATTAGATGTACTGCAAACATGATTAGATGTACTGCAAACATGATTAGATTAAACATGGTTAGATGTACTGCAAACATGGTTAGATGTAGATGTACTGCAAACATGATTAGATGTACTGCAAACATGGTTAGATGTACTGCAAACATGTAGATGTACTGCAAACATGGTTAGATGTACTGCAAACATGGTTAGATGTACTGCAAACATGGTTAGATGTACTGCAAACATAATTAGATGTACTGCAAACATGGTTAGATGTACTGCAAACATGATTAGATGTACTGCAAACATAATTAGATGTACTGCAAACATAATTAGATGTACTGCAAACATAATTAGATGTACTGCAAACATGATTAGATGTACTGCAAACATAATTAGATGTACTGCAAACATGATTAGATGTACTGCAAACATGATTAGATGTACTGCAAACATGATTAGATGTACTGCAAACATGGTTAGATGTACTGCAAACATGATTAGCTCTACTGCAAACATGATTAGATGTACTGCAAACATGGTTAGATGTACTGCAAACATAATTAGCTCTACTGCAAACATGATTAGATGTACTGCAAACATAATTAGATGTACTGCAAACATGGTTAGATGTACTGCAAACATAATTAGATGTACTGCAAACATGATTAGATGTACTGCAAACATAATTAGATGTACTGCAAACATAATTAGATGTACTGCAAACATGATTAGATGTACTGCAAACATGGTTAGATGTACTGCAAACATGGTTAGATGTACTGCAAACATGGTTAGATGTACTGCAAACATAATTAGATGTACTGCAAACATGATTAGATGTACTGCAAACATGGTTAGATGTACTGCAAACATGGTTAGATGTACTGCAAACATGGTTAGATGTACTGCAAACATGGTTAGATGTACTGCAAACATGGTTAGATGTACTGCAAACATGGTTAGATGTACTGCAAACATGGTTAGATGTACTGCAAACATAATTAGATGTACTGCAAACATGATTAGATGTACTGCAAACATGATTTAGATGTACTGCAAACATGTACTGCAAACATTAGATGTACTGCAAACATGATTAGATGTACTGCAAACATGATTAGATGTACTGCAAACATGATTAGATGTACTGCAAACATGATTAGATGTATGATGATGTACTGCAAACATAATTAGATGTACTGCAAACATGGTTAGATGTACTGCAAACATGGTTAGATGTACTGCAAACATGGTTAGATGTACTGCAAACATGGTTAGATGTACTGCAAACATAATTAGATGTACTGCAAACATGGTTAGATGTACTGCAAACATGGTTAGATGTACTGCAAACATGATTAGATGTACTGCAAACATGGTTAGATGTACTGCAAACATGGTTAGATGTACTGCAAACATGATTAGATGTACTGCAAACATGATTAGATGTACTGCAAACATAATTAGATGTACTGCAAACATGGTTAGATGTACTGCAAACATAATTAGATGTACTGCAAACATAATTAGATGTACTGCAAACATGATTAGATGTACTGCAAACATGATTAGATGTGCTGCAAACATGATTAGATGTACTGCAAACATGGTTAGATGTACTGCAAACATGATTAGATGTACTGCAAACATGATTAGATGTAAACATGATTAGATGTACTGCAAACATGGTGCAAACATGGTTAGATGTACTGCAAACATAATTAGATGTACTGCAAACATGATTAGATGTACTGCAAACATAATTAGATGTACTGCAAACATGGTTAGATGTACTGCAAACATAATTAGATGTACTGCAAACATGATTAGATGTACTGCAAACATGGTTAGATGTACTGCAAACATAATTAGATGTACTGCAAACATGGTTAGATGTACTGCAAACATGATTAGATGTACTGCAAACATGGTTAGATGTACTGCAAACATGTGTACTGCAAACATGGTTAGATGTACTGCAAACATGGTTAGATGTACTGCAAACATGGTTAGATGTACTGCAAACATGGTTAGATGTACTGCAAACATGATTAGATGTACTGCAAACATGGTTAGATGTACTGCAAACATGGTTAGATGTACTGCAAACATAATTAGATGTACTGCAAACATGGTTAGATGTACTGCAAACATGGTTAGATGTACTGCAAACATGGTTAGATGTACTGCAAACATGATTAGATGTACTGCAAACATGATTAGATGTACTGCAAACATGATTAGATGTACTGCAAACATGATTAGATGTACTGCAAACATGATTAGATGTACTGCAAACATGGTTAGATGTACTGCAAACATGATTAGATGTACTGCAAACATGATTAGATGTACTGCAAACATGATTAGATGTACTGCAAACATGATTAGATGTACTGCAAACATGGTTAGATGTACTGCAAACATGGTTAGATGTACTGCAAACATAATTAGATGTACTGCAAACATGGTTAGATGTACTGCAAACATGGTTAGATGTACTGCAAACATAATTAGATGTACTGCAAACATGGTTAGATGTACTGCAAACATGGTTAGATGTACTGCAAACATGGTTAGATGTACTGCAAACATAATTAGATGTACTGCAAACAAACAAACATGATTAGATGTACTGCAAACATAATTAGATGTACTGCAAACATGGTTAGATGTACTGCAAACATGATGTACTGCAAACATAATTAGATGTACTGCAAACATGGTTAGATGTACTGCAAACATGATTAGATGTACTGCAAACATGATTAGATGTACTGCAAACATGGTTAGATGTACTGCAAACATGATTAGATGTACTGCAAACATGGTTAGATGTACTGCAAACATGGTTAGATGTACTGCAAACATGGTTAGATGTACTGCAAACATGGTTAGATGTACTGCAAACATGATGTAGAAACATGTTAGATGTACTGCAAACATGGTTAGATGTGCAAACATGATTAGATGTACTGCAAACATGATTAGATGTACTGCAAACATGGTTAGATGTACTGCAAACATAATTAGATGTACTGCAAACATGATTAGATGTACTGCAAACATGATTAGATGTACTGTACTGCAAACAATTAGATGTACAAACATGGTTAGATGTACTGCAAACAAAGATGTACTGCAAACATTTAGATGTGCTGCAAACATGGTTAGATGTACTGCAAACATAATTAGATGTACTGCAAACATGGTTAGATGTACTGCAAACATGGTTAGATTAGTACTGCAAACATGATGCAAACATAATTAGATGTAAACATGCAAACATGAGATGTACTGCAAACATGGTTAGATGTACTGCAAACATGATTAGATGTACTGCAAACATGGTTAGATGTACTGCAAACATGATTAGATGTACTGCAAACATGATTAGATGTACTGCAAACATGATTAGATGTACTGCAAACATGATTAGATGTACAAACATGATTAGATGTACTGCAAACATGGTTAGATGTACTGCAAACATGATTAGATGTACTGCAAACATGCAAACATGATTAGATGTACTGCAAACATGATTAGATGTACTGCAAACATGATTAGATGTACTGCAAACATGATTAGATGTAGCAAACATGTTAGATGTACTGCAAACATGGTTAGATGTACTGCAAACATAATTAGATGTACTGCAAACATGGTTAGATGTACTGCAAACATAATTAGATGTACTGCAAACATGGTTAGATGTACTGCAAACATGGTTAGATGTACTGCAAACATGGTTAGATGTACTGCAAACATGATTAGATGTACTGCAAACATGGTTAGATGTACTGCAAACATAATTAGATGTACTGCAAACATAATTAGATGTACTGCAAACATGATTAGATGTACTGCAAACATGATTAGATGTACTGCAAACATGGTTAGATGTACTGCAAACATAATTAGATGTACTGCAAACATGATTAGATGTACTGCAAACATGATTAGATGTACTGCAAACAAACATGATTAGATGTAAACATGATTAGATGTACAAACATGGTTAGATGTACTGCAAACATGATTAGATGTACTGCAAACATGATTAGATGTACTGCAAACATGGTTAGATGTACTGCAAACATGATTAGATGTACTGCAAACATGATTAGATGTACTGCAAACATAATTAGATGTACTGCAAACATGATTAGATGTACTGCAAACATAATTAGATGTACTGCAAACATGATTAGATGTACTGCAAACATAATTAGATGTACTGCAAACATAATTAGATGTACTGCAAACATGATGTACTGCAAACATGTTAGATGTACTGCAAACATGGTTAGATGTACTGCAAACATGCAAACAAACATGGTTAGATGTACTGCAAACATGGTTAGATGTACTGCAAACATGGTTAGATGTACTGCAAACATAATTAGGTTAATGTACAAACATGGTTAGCATGGTTAGATGTACTGCAAACATGGTTAGATGTACTGCAAACATGGTTAGATGTACTGCAAACATGGTTAGAAAAACATGGTTAGATGTACTGCAAACATGGTTAGATGTACTGCAAACATGGTTAGATGTACTGCAAACATGGTTAGATGTACTGCAAACATGTGTACTGCAAACATGGTTAGATGTACTGCAAACATGGTTAGATGTAGATGTATTAATTAGATGTACTGCAAACATGATTAGATGTACTGCAAACATAGATTAGAAACATGTATTAGATGTACAAAAACATGATTAGATGTACTGCAAACATGGTTAGATGTACTGCAAACATGATTAGATGTACTGCAAACATGGTTAGATGTACTGCAAACATGAATTAGATGTACTGCAAACATGTTAGATGTACTGCAAACATGATTAGATGTACTGCAAACATGATTAGATGTACTGCAACATGATTAGATGTACTGCAAACATGATTAGATGTACTGCAAACATGATTAGATGTAAACATGCTGCAAACATGATTAGATGTACTGCAAACATGATTAGATGTACTGCAAACATGATTAGATGTACTGCAAACATGATTAGATGTACTGCAAACATGATTAGATGTACTGCAAACATGATTAGATGTACTGCAAACATGATTAGATGTAAACATGATTAGATGTACTGCAAACATGATTAGATGTAACTGCAAACATGATTAGATGTACTGCAAACATAATTAGATGTACTGCAAACAAGATGTACTGCAACATAATTAGATGTACTGCAAACATGATTAGATGTACTGCAAACATGATTAGATGTACTGCAAACATGATTAGATGTACTGCAAACATGGTTAGATGTACTGCAAACATGGTTAGATGTACTGCAAACATGGTTAGATGTACTGCAAACATAATTAGATGTACTGCAAACATGGTTAGATGTACTGCAAACATGGTTAGATGTACTGCAAACATGGTTAGATGTACTGCAAACATGGTTAGATGTACTGCAAACATAATTAGATGTACTGCAAACATGGTTAGATGTACTGCAAACATGGTTAGATGTACTGCAAACATAATTAGATGTACTGCAAACATGGTTAGATGTACTGCAAACATGGTTAGATGTACTGCAAACATGGTTAGATGTACTGCAAACATAATTAGATGTACTGCAAACATGGTTAGATGTACTGCAAACATGGTTAGATGTACTGCAAACATGATTAGATGTACTGCAAACATGATTAGATGTACTGCAAACATGATTAGATGTACTGCAAACATGATTAGATGTACTGCAAACATGATTAGATGTACTGCAAACATGGTTAGATGTACTGCAAACATGATTAGATGTACTGCAAACATGATTAGATGTACTGCAAACATGGTTAGATGTACTGCAAAACATGATTAGATGTACTGCAAACATGATTAGATGTACTGCAAACATGATTAGATGTACTGCAAACATGTACTGCAAACATTAGATGTACTGCAAACATGGTTAGATGTACTGCAAACATGATTAGATGTACTGCAAACATAATTAGATGTACTGTACTGCAAACATGGTTAGATGTACTGCAAACATGGTTAGATGTACTGCAAACATGGTTAGATGTACTGCAAACATGGTTAGATGTACTGCAAACATGATTAGATGTACTGCAAACATGATTAGATGTACTGCATGGTTAGATGTACTGCAAACATGATTAGATGTACTGCAAACATAATTAGATGTAAAACATGATTAGATGTACTGCAAACATAATTAGATGTACTGCAAACATGATTAGATGTGTACTGCAAACATGATTAGATGTACTGCAAACATAATTAGATGTACTGCAAACATGATTAGATGTACTGCAAACATGATTAGATGTACTGCAAACATGATTAGATGTACTGCAAACATGGTTAGATGTACTGCAAACATGATTAGATGTAAAACATGATTAGATGTACTGCAAACATAATTAGATGTACTGCAAACATGATTAGATGTACTGCAAACATGATTAGATGTAAAACATGATTAGATGTACTGCAAACATGATTAGATGTACTGCAAACATGATTAGATGTAAACATGCAAAACATGATTAGATGTACTGCAAACATGATTAGATGTACTGCAAACATGATTAGATGTACTGCAAACATGATTAGATGTACTGCAAACATGATTAGATGTACTGCAAACATGATTAGATGTGCAAACATAATTAGATGTACTGCAAACATGATTAGATGTACTGCAAACATGTTAGATGTACTGCAAACATAATTAGATGTTACTGCAAACATGATTAGATGTACTGCAAACATGATTAGATGTACTGCAAACATGATTAGATGTGCTGCAAACATGATTAGATGTACTGCAAACATGATTAGATGTACTGCAAACATGATTAGATGTACTGCAAACATGATTAGATGTACTGCAAACATGGTTAGATGTACTGCAAACATGGTTAGATGTACTGCAAACATGGTTAGATGTAGATGCAAACATACTGCAAACATGGTTAGATGTACTGCAAACATGGTTAGATGTACTGCAAACATGTACTGCAAACATGGTTAGATGTACTGCAAACATGGTTAGATGTACTGCAAACATGGTTAGATGTACTGCAAACATGGTTAGATGTACTGCAAACATGATTAGATGTACTGCAAACATGATGTTTAGATGTACTGCAAACATGGTTAGATGTACTGCAAACATGGTTAGATGTACAAACATGGTTAGATGTACTGCAAACATGGTTAGATGTACTGCAAACATGGTTAGATGTACTGCAAACATAATTAGATGTACTGCAAACATGGTTAGATGTACTGCAAACATGGTTAGATGTACTGCAAACATGGTTAGATGTACTGCAAACATGGTTAGATGTACTGCAAACATGGTTAGATGTACTGCAAACATGGTTAGATGTACTGCAAACATGATTAGATGTACTGCAAACATGATTAGATGTACTGCAAACATGGTTAGATGTACTGCAAACATAATTAGATGTACTGCAAACATGATTAGATGTACTGCAAACATGGTTAGATGTACTGCAAACATAATTAGATGTACTGCAAACATGATTAGATGTACTGCAAACATGATTAGATGTACTGCAAACATGATTAGATGTACTGCAAACATGATTAGATGTACTGCAAACATGATTAGATGTACTGCAAACATAATTAGATGTACTGCAAACATGATTAGATGTACTGCAAACATGATTAGATGTACTGCAAACATGATTAGATGTACTGCAAACATGATTAGATGTACTGCAAACATGATTAGATGTACTGCAAACATAATTAGATGTACTGCAAACATGGTTAGATGTACTGCAAACATGGTTAGATGTACTGCAAACATGGTTAGATGTACTGCAAACATGGTTAGATGTACTGCAAACATGGTTAGATGTAAACTGCAAACATGGATTAGATGCAAACATGGTTAGATGTACTGCAAACATGGTTAGATGTACTGCAAACATGGTTAGATGTACTGCAAACATGGTTAGATGTACTGCAAACATGATTAGATGTACTGCAAACATGATTAGATGTACTGCAAACATGGTTAGATGTACTGCAAACATAATTAGATGTACTGCAAACATGGTTAGATGTACTGCAAACATGATTAGATGTGCAAACATGCAAACATGATTAGATGTAAACATGATTAGATGTACTGCAAACATGGTTAGATGTACTGCAAACATGATTAGATGTACTGCAAACATAGATGTACTGCAAACATGATTAGATGTACTGCAAACATGGTTAGATGTACTGCAAACATAATTAGATGTACTGCAAACATGATTAGATGTACTGCAAACATAATTAGATGTACTGCAAACATGGTTAGATGTACTGCAAACATGATTAGATGTACTGCAAACATGATTAGATGTACTGCAAACATGATTAGATGTACTGCAAACATGGTTAGATGTACTGCAAACATGGTTAGATGTACTGCAAACATGGTTAGATGTACTGCAAACATGGTTAGATGTAGATTAGATGTACTGCAAACATGGTTAGATGTACTGCAAACATGGTTAGATGTAGATGTACTGCAAACATGATTAGATGTACTGCAAACATGATTAGATGTACTGCAAACATAATTAGATGTACTGCAAACATAATTAGATGTAGATTAGATGTACTGCAAACATAATTAGATGTACTGCAAACATGGTTAGATGTACTGCAAACATGGTTAGATGTACTGCAAACATAATTAGATGTACTGCAAACATGATTAGATGTACTGCAAACATGGTTAGATTAGATGATACTGCAAACATGGTTAGATGTACTGCAAACATGGTTAGATGTACTGCAAACATAATTAGATGTAGCAAACATGGTTAGATGTACTGCAAACATGGTTAGATGTACTGCAAACATGGTTAGATGTACTGCAAACATGGTTAGATGTACTGCAAACATGGTTAGATGTACTGCAAACATGGTTAGATGTACTGCAAACATGGTTAGATGTACTGCAAACATGGTTAGATGTACTGCAAACATGGTTAGATGTACTGCAAACATGATTAGATGTACTGCAAACATAATTAGATGTACTGCAAACATGATTAGATGTACTGCAAACATGATTAGATGTACTGCAAACATGATTAGATGTACTGCAAACATGATTAGATGTGCTGCAAACATGATTAGATGTACTGCAAACATGATTAGATGTACTGCAAACATGGTTAGATGTACTGCAAACATGATTAGATGTACTGCAAACATAATTAGATGTACTGCAAACATGATTAGATGTACTGCAAACATGATTAGATGTACTGCAAACATGATTAGATGTACTGCAAACATGATTAGATGTACTGCAAACATGATTAGATGTACTGCAAACATGATTAGATGTACTGCAAACATGGTTAGATGTACTGCAAACATGGTTAGATGTACTGCAAACATGGTTAGATGTACTGCAAACATGGTTAGATGTACTGCAAACATGGTTAGATGTGCTGCAAACATGGTTAGATGTACTGCAAACATGGTTAGATGTACTGCAAACATAATTAGATGTACTGCAAACATGATTAGATGTACTGCAAACATGATTAGATGTACTGCAAACATGATTAGATGTACTGCAAACATGGTTAGATGTACTGCAAACATAATTAGATGTACTGCAAACATAATTAGATGTACTGCAAACATGATTAGATGTACTGCAAACATGATTAGATGTGCTGCAAACATGATTAGATGTACTGCAAACATGGTTAGATGTACTGCAAACATGATTAGATGTACTGCAAACATGATTAGATGTACTGCAAACATGATTAGATGTACTGCAAACATGGTTAGATGTACTGCAAACATGATTAGATGTACTGCAAACATAATTAGATGTACTGCAAACATGTTAGATGTTACAAACATAATTAGATGTACTGCAAACATGATTAGATGTACTGCAAACATGATTAGATGTACTGCAAACAAACATGATTAGAAACATAATTAGATGTACTGCAAACATGAATTAGATGTAAAACATGATTAGATGTACTGCAAACATGGTTAGATGTACTGCAAACATGATTAGATGTACTGCAAACATGATGTAACATGGTTAGATGTACTGCAAACATGGTTAGATGTACTGCAAACATGGTTAGATGTAGATGTACTGCAAACATGGTTAGATGTACTGCAAACATGGTTAGATGTACTGCAAACATGGTTAGATGTACTGCAAACATGGTTAGATGTACTGCAAACATAATTAGATGTACTGCAAACATGGTTAGATGTACTGCAAACATGGTTAGATGTACTGCAAACATAATTAGATGTACTGCAAACATGGTTAGATGTACTGCAAACATGGTTAGATGTACTGCAAACATAATTAGATGTACTGCAAACATGGTTAGATGTACTGCAAACATGGTTAGATGTACTGCAAACATGATTAGATGTACTGCAAACATGGTTAGATGTACTGCAAACATGATTAGATGTACTGCAAACATGGTTAGATGTGCTGCAAACATGATTAGATGTACTGCAAACATGGTTAGATGTACTGCAAACATAATTAGATGTACTGCAAACATGGTTAGATGTACTGCAAACATAATTAGATGTACTGCAAACATGATTAGATGTACTGCAAACATGATTAGATGTACTGCAAACATGATTAGATGTACTGCAAACATGGTTAGATGTACTGCAAACATAATTAGATGTACTGCAAACATGATTAGATGTACTGCAAACATGATTAGATGTACTGCAAACATGATTAGATGTAAAACATGGTTAGATGTACTGCAAACATGATTAGATTAGAAACATGATTAGATGTACTGCAAACATGATTAGATGTACTGCAAACATGATTAGATGTACTGCAAACATGATTAGATGTACTGCAAACATGAATTAGATGTACTGCAAACATGATTAGATGTAAACATGATGCAAACATGATTAGATGTACTGCAAACATGAAGATGTATGATTAGATGTACTGCAAACATGATTAGATGTGCTGCAAACATGATTAGATGTACTGCAAACATAATTAGATGTACTGCAAACATAATTAGATGTACTGCAAACATGGTTAGATGTACTGCAAACATGGTTAGATGTACTGCAAACATAATTAGATGTACTGCAAACATGGTTAGATGTACTGCAAACATGGTTAGATGTACTGCAAACATGATTAGATGTACTGCAAACATAATTAGATGTACTGCAAACATGGTTAGATGTACTGCAAACATGGTTAGATGTACTGCAAACATGGTTAGATGTACTGCAAACATGGTTAGATGTACTGCAAACATGGTTAGATGTACTGCAAACATGGTTAGATGTACTGCAAACATGGTTAGATGTACTGCAAACATGGTTAGATGTACTGCAAACATGGTTAGATGTACTGCAAACAAACATTTAGATGTACTGCAAACATGATTAGATGTACTGCAAACATAATTAGATGTACTGCAAACATGATTAGATGTACTGCAAACATGATTAGATGTACTGCAAACATGGTTAGATGTACTGCAAACATGATTAGATGTACTGCAAACATGGTTAGATGTACTGCAAACATGATTAGATGTACTGCAAACATAATTAGATGTACTGCAAACATGATTAGATGTACTGCAAACATGATTAGATGTACTGCAAACATGATTAGATGTGCTGCAAACATGATGCAAACATGATTAGATGTACTGCAAACATGATTAGATGTGCTGCAAACATAATTAGATGTACTGCAAACATAATTAGCTCTACTGCAAACATGATTAGATGTACTGCAAACATGATTAGATGTGCTGCAAACATGATTAGATGTACTGCAAACATGATTAGATGTACTGCAAACATGATTAGATGTACTGCAAACATGATTAGATGTACTGCAAACATGATTAGATGTGCTGCAAACATGATTAGATGTACTGCAAACATAATTAGATTAGCAAACATGTTAGATGTAAAACATGATTAGATGTACTGCAAACATGATTAAGTGTACTGCAAACATGATTAGATGTACTGCAAACATGATTAGATGTACTGCAAACATGATTAGATGTACTGCAAACATGATTAGATGTACTGCAAACATGATTAGATGTACTGCAAACATGATTAGATGTACTGCAAACATGATTAGATGTACTGCAAACATAATTAGATGTACTGCAAACATAATTAGATGTACTGCAAACATGGTTAGATGTACTGCAAACATGATTAGATGTACTGCAAACATGATTAGATGTACTGCAAACATGATTAGATGTACTGCAAACATGATTAGATGTACTGCAAACATGGTTAGATGTACTGCAAACATAATTAGATGTACTGCAAACATGGTTAGATGTACTGCAAACATAATTAGATGTACTGCAAACATGGTTAGATGTACTGCAAACATGGTTAGATGTACTGCAAACATAATTAGATGTACTGCAAACATGGTTAGATGTACTGCAAACATGGTTAGATGTACTGCAAACATAATTAGATGTACTGCAAACATGATTAGATGTACTGCAAACATGATTAGATGTACTGCAAACATGGTTAGATGTATGTAATTAGATGTACTGCAAACATGGTTAGATGTACTGCAAACATAATTAGATGTACTGCAAACATAATTAGATGTACTGCAAACATGATTAGATGTACTGCAAACATGATTAGATGTGCTGCAAACATGATTAGATGTACTGCAAACATGGTTAGATGTACTGCAAACATGATTAGCTCTACTGCAAACATGATTAGATGTACTGCAAACATGGTTAGATGTACTGCAAACATAATTAGATGTACTGCAAACATGATTAGATGTACTGCAAACATGATTAGATGTACTGCAAACATAATTAGATGTACTGCAAACATGATTAGATGTACTGCAAACATGATTAGATGTACTGCAAACATGAATTAGATTAAACATAATTAGATGTACTGCAAACATAATTAGATGTACTGCAAACATAATTAGATGTACTGCAAACATGATTAGATGTACTGCAAACATGGTTAGATGTACTGCAAACATAATTAGATGTGCTGCAAACATGGTTAGATGTACTGCAAACATGGTTAGATGTACTGCAAACATAATTAGATGTGCTGCAAACATGGTGCAAACATGATTAGATGTACTGCAAACATGATTAGATGTACTGCAAACATGATTAGATGTACTGCAAACATGATTAGATGTACTGCAAACATGCTTAGATGTACAAACATAATTAGATGTACCGCAAACATGATTAGCAAACATGATTAGATGTACTGCAAACATGATTAGATGTACTGCAAACATGATTAGATGTACTGCAAACATGATTAGATGTACTGCAAACATGATTAGATGTCACTGCAAACATGATTAGATGTACTGCAAACATGATTAGATGTACTGCAAACATGATTAGATGTACTGCAAACATGATTAGATGTAAACATGCAAACATGATTAGATGTACTGCAAACATGATTAGATGTTACTGCAAACATGATTAGATGTACTGCAAACATGATTAGATGTACTGCAAACATGATTAGATGTACAAACATGATTAGATGTACTGCAAACATGATGTACTGCAAACATGATTAGATGTACTGCAAACATGGTTAGATGTACTGCAAACATGATTAGATGTACTGCAAACATGATTAGATGTACTGCAAACATGATTAGATGTACTGCAAAAACATGATTAGATGTGCTGCAAACATGATTAGATGTGCTGCAAACATGATTAGATGTGCTGCAAACATGATTAGATGTGCTGCAAACATGATTAGATGTACTGCAAACATGATTAGATGTGCTGCAAACATGGTTAGATGTGCTGCAAACATGATTAGATGTACTGCAAACATAATTAGCTCTACTGCAAACATGATTAGATGTACTGCAAACATGATTAGATGTACTGCAAACATGATTAGATGTACTGCAAACATGGTTAGATGTACTGCAAACATTTAGATGTACTGCAAACATGATTAGATGTACTGCAAACATGGTTAGATTAGAAACATGTTAGATGTACTGCAAACATGGTTAGATGTACTGCAAACATGGTTAGATGTACTGCAAACATGATTAGATGTACTGCAAACATGATTAGATGTACTGCAAACATGGTTAGATGTACTGCAAACATAATTAGATGTACTGCAAACATGATTAGCAAACATGTTAGATGTACTGCAAACATGGTTAGATGTACAAACATGATTAGATGTACTGCAAACATGGTTAGATGTACTGCAAACATGATTAGATGTACTGCAAACATGGTTAGATGTACTGCAAACATGGTTAGATGTACTGCAAACATGATTAGATGTACTGCAAACATGATTAGATTAGATGTACTGCAAACATGATGTAAACATGCAAAACATGATTAGATGTACTGCAAACATGATTAGATGTACTGCAAACATAATTAGATGTACTGCAAACATGATTAGATGTACTGCAAACATGATTAGATGTACTGCAAACATGATTAGATGTACTGCAAACATGATTAGATGTACTGCAAACATGATTAGATGTGCTGCAAACATGGTTAGATGTACTGCAAACATGGTTAGATGTACTGCAAACATAATTAGATGTAGAAACATGTTAGATGTACTGCAAACATGGTTAGATGTACTGCAAACATGGTTAGATGTACTGCAAACATGGTTAGAAACATGGTTAGATGTACTGCAAACATGGTTAGATGTACTGCAAACATGGTTAGATGTACTGCAAACATGGTTAGATGTACTGCAAACATAATTAGATGTACTGCAAACATGGTTAGATGTACTGCAAACATGGTTAGATGTACTGCAAACATAATTAGATGTGCTGCAAACATGGTTAGATGTACTGCAAACATGATTAGATGTAGATGTACTGCAAACATGGTTAGATGTACTGCAAACATGGTTAGATGTACAAACATAATTAGATGTACTGCAAACATGATTAGATGTACTGCAAACATGATTAGATGTACTGCAAACATGATTAGATGTACTGCAAACATGGTTAGATGTACTGCAAACATGGTTAGATGTACTGCAAACATGGTTAGATGTACTGCAAACATGATTAGATGTACTGCAAACATGATGATAAACATAATTAGATGTACTGCAAACATGATTAGATGTACTGCAAACATGATTAGATGTACTGCAAACATGATTAGATGTACTGCAAACATGATTAGATGTGTACTGCAAACATGATTAGATGTACTGCAAACATGATTAGATGTGCTGCAAACATGATTAGATGCAAACATAATTAGATGTACAAACATGATTAGATGTACTGCAAACATGATTAGATGTGTACTGCAAACATGATTAGATGTACTGCAAACATGATTAGATGTGCTGCAAACATGATTAGATGTGTACTGCAAACATGATTAGATGTACTGCAAACATGATTAGATGTAGAAACATGATTAGATGTACTGCAAACATGATTAGATGTACTGCAAACATGATTAGATGTACTGCAAACATGGTTAGATGTACTGCAAACATGGTTAGATGTACTGCAAACATGATTAGATGTACTGCAAACATGGTTAGATGTACTGCAAACATGATTAGATGTACTGCAAACATGATTAGATGTACTGCAAACATAATTAGATGTACTGCAAACATAATTAGATGTACTGCAAACATGATTAGATGTACTGCAAACATGATTAGATGTACTGCAAACATGATTAGATGTAGCAAACATGATTAGATGTACTGCAAACATGAATTAGATGTACTGCAAACATAATTAGATGTACTGCAAACATAATTAGCAAAACATGATTAGATGTACTGCAAACATGATTAGATGTACTGCAAACATGATTAGATGTACTGCAAACATGATTAGATGTACTGCAAACATGATTAGATGTACTGCAAACATGATTAGATGTACTGCAAACATGATTAGATGTACTGCAAACATGGTTAGATGTACTGCAAACATAATTAGATGTACTGCAAACATGGTTAGATGTACTGCAAACATGGTTAGATGTACTGCAAACATAATTAGATGTACTGCAAACATGATTAGATGTACTGCAAACATAATTAGATGTACTGCAAACATAATTAGATGTACTGCAAACATAATTAGATGTACTGCAAACATAATTAGATGTACTGCAAACATAATTAGATGTACTGCAAACATGGTTAGATGTACTGCAAACATGGTTAGATGTACTGCAAACATAATTAGTGTACTGCAAACATGATTAGATGTACTGCAAACATGGTTAGATGTACTGCAAACAAACATGGTTAGATGTACTGCAAACATGGTTAGATGTACTGCAAACATGGTTAGATGTTACTGCAAACATAATTAGATGTACTGCAAACATGGTTAGATGTACTGCAAACATGATTAGATGTTACTGCAAACATGGTTAGATGTACTGCAAACATGTTAGATGTACTGCAAACATGGTTAGATGTACTGCAAACATGGTTAGATGTACTGCAAACATGGTTAGATGTACTGCAAACATGATTAGATGTACTGCAAACATAATTAGATGTAGATGTACTGCAAACAAATTAGATGTACTGCAAACATGATTAGATGTACTGCAAACATAATTAGATGTACTGCAAACATAGATGTACTGCAAACATGATTAGATGTACTGCAAACATGATTAGAAACATGTACTGCAAACATGATTAGCTGTGCTGCAAACATGATGTACTGCAAACATGATTAGATGTACTGCAAACATGATTAGATGTGCTGCAAACATGATTAGATGTACTGCAAACATGATTAGATGTACTGCAAACATGATTAGATGTACTGCAAACATGATTAGATGTACTGCAAACATGATTAGATGTACTGCAAACATGGTTAGATGTACTGCAAACATGATTAGATGTACTGCAAACATGGTTAGATGTACTGCAAACATGGTTAGATGTACTGCAAACATGGTTAGATGTACTGCAAACATGATTAGATGTTGCAAACATGGTTAGATGTACTGCAAACATGGTTAGATGTACTGCAAACATATGTATTAGAGATGTACTGCAAACATGGTTAGATGTACTGCAAACATGATTAGATGTAAACATGGTTAGATGTAAAAACATGGTTAGATGTACTGCAAACATGGTTAGATGTACTGCAAACATGGTTAGATGTACTGCAAACATAATTAGATGATACTGCAAACATAATTAGATGTACTGCAAACATAATTAGATGTACTGCAATTAGATGTACTGCAAACATAATTAGATGTACTGCAAACATGGTTAGATGTACTGCAAACATAATTAGATGTACTGCAAACATAATTAGATGTACTGCAAACATGATTAGATGTACTGCAAACATGATTAGATGTACTGCAAACATGATTAGATGTACTGCAAACATAATTAGATGTACTGCAAACATGATTAGATGTACTGCAAACATGATTAGATGTACTGCAAACATGATTAGATGTACTGCAAACATGATTAGATGTACTGCAAACATGATTAGATGTACTGCAAAACATGATTAGATGTACTGCAAACATGATTAGATGTACTGCAAACATGATTAGATGTACTGCAAACATGATTAGATGTACTGCAAACATGATTAGATGTACTGCAAACATGATTAGATGTAAACTGCAAACATGATTAGATGTACTGCAAACATGATTAGATGTACTGCAAACATGCAAAACATGATTAGATGTACTGCAAACATGATTAGATGTACTGCAAACATGATTAGATGTACTGCAAACATAATTAGATGTACTGCAAACATGATTAGATGTACTGCAAACATAATTAGATGTAAACTGCAAACATGATTAGATGTACTGCAAACATGATTAGATGTACTGCAAACATGATTAGATGTACTGCAAACATGATTAGATGTGTACTGCAAACATGATTAGATGTACTGCAAACATAATTAGATGTGCAAACATGCAAAACATATTAGATGTACTGCAAACATGATTAGATGTACTGCAAACATGATTAGATGTACTGCAAACATGATTAGATGTGATTAGATGCAAACATGATTAGATGTACTGCAAACATGATTAGATGTACTGCAAACATGATTAGATGTACTGCAAACATAATTAGATGTACTGCAAACATGCTGCAAACATGGTTAGATGTACTGCAAACATAATTAGATGTACTGCAAACATGATGTTGGTTAGATGTACTGCAAACATAATTAGATGTACTGCAAACATGGTTAGATGTACTGCAAACATAGATGTACTTAGATGTACTGCAAACATAATTAGATGTACTGCAAACATGATTAGATGTACTGCAAACAATTAGATGTACAAACATGAGATTAGATTAGATGTACTGCAAACATAGATGTACTGCAAACATAATTAGATGTACTGCAAACATGATTAGATGTACTGCTAACATAATTAGATGTACTGCAAACATAATTAGATGTACAAACATGATTAGATGTACTGCAAACATGATTAGATGTGCTGCAAACATGATTAGATGTACTGCAAACATGATTAGATGTACTGCAAACATGATTAGATGTACTGCAAACATGATTAGATGTACTGCAAACATGATTAGATGTACTGCAAACATAATTAGATGTGCTGCAAACATGATTAGATGTACTGCAAACATGATTAGATGTACTGCAAACATGATTAGATGTACTGCAAACATGATTAGATGTACTGCAAACATGATTAGATGTACTGCAAACATGATTAGATGTACTGCAAACATGAGATGTATTAGATGTACTGCAAACATGAGATGTACTGCTGCAAACATGATTAGATGTACTGCAAACATGATTAGATGTAAACTGCAAACATGATTAGATGTACTGCAAACATGATTAGATGTACTGCAAACATAATTAGATGTATGTACTGCAAACATGATGTTAAACATATTAGATGTACTGCAAACATAATTAGATGTACTGCAAACATGGTTAGATGTACTGCAAACATAATTAGATGTACTGCAAACATAATTAGATGTACTGCAAACATAATTAGATGTACTGCAAACATGATTAGATGTACTGCAAACATGGTTAGATGTACTGCAAACATGGTTAGATGTACTGCAAACATGGTTAGATGTACTGCAAACATGGTTAGATGTACTGCAAACATGGTTAGATGTACTGCAAACATAATTAGATGTACTGCAAACATGGTTAGATGTACTGCAAACATAATTAGATGTGCTGCAAACATGATTAGATGTACTGCAAACATGGTTAGATGTACTGCAAACATGATTAGATGTACTGCAAACATGATTAGATGTACTGCAAACATGATTAGATGTGCTGCAAACATGATTAGATGTACTGCAAACTGCAAACATGATTAGATGTACTGCAAACATAATTAGATGTACTGCAAACATGATTAGATGTACTGCAAACATGATTAGATGTACTGCAAACATGATTAGATGTACTGCAAACATGATTAGATGTACTGCAAACATGATTAGATGTACTGCAAACATGATTAGATGTTAGATGCAAACATAATTAGATGTACTGCAAACAAACATGATTAGATGTACTGCAAACATGATTAAACATGATTAGATGTACTGCAAACATGATTAGATGTACTGCAAACATGATTAGATGTACTGCAAACATGGTTAGATGTACTGCAAACATGCAAACATGATTAGATGTACTGCAAACAAACATAATTAGATGTACTGCAAACATGGTTAGATGTACTGCAAACATAATTAGATGTACTGCAAACATGGTTAGATGTACTGCAAACATGGTTAGATGTACTGCAAACATGGTTAGATGTACTGCAAACATAATTAGATGTACTGCAAACATGGTTAGATGTACTGCAAACATGGTTAGATGTACTGCAAACATGGTTAGATGTACTGCAAACATAATTAGATGTACTGCAAACATGGTTAGATGTACTGCAAACATAATTAGATGTACTGCAAACATGATTAGATGTGTGCAAACATGCAAACATGGTTAGATGTACTGCAAACATAATTAGATGTAGATTAGATGTACTGCAAACATGATTAGATGTGCTGCAAACATGATTAGATGTACTGCAAACATGATTAGATGTACTGCAAACATGATTAGATGTACTGCAAACATGATTAGATGTACTGCAAACATGATTAGATGTACTGCAAACATGATTAGATGTGTACTGCAAACATGATTAGATGTGCTGCAAACATGATTAGATGTACTGCAAACATGATTAGATGTGCTGCAAACATGATTAGATGTGCTGCAAACATGATTAGATTAGATGTAAACTGATGTAAAACATAATTAGATGTACTGCAAACATGATTAGATGTACTGCAAACATGATTAGATGTGCTGCAAACATGATTAGATGTACTGCAAACATGATTAGATGTACTGCAAACATGATTAGATGTACTGCAAACATAATTAGATGTACTGCAAACATAATTAGCTGATTAGATGTGCTGCAAACATGCAAACATGATTAAAACATGTGTACTGCAAACATGATTAGATGTACTGCAAACATGATTAGATGTACTGCAAACATGGTTAGATGTACTGCAAACATGATTAGATGTACTGCAAACATGATTAGATGTACTGCAAACATGGTTAGATGTACTGCAAACATAATTAGATGTACTGCAAACATGATTAGATGTACTGCAAACATGATTAGATGTACTGCAAACATGATTAGATGTACTGCAAACATGGATGTACTGCAAACATGATTAGATGTACTGCAAACATGGTTAGATGTACTGCAAACATGGTTAGATGTGCAAACATGCAAACATAATTAGATGTACTGCAAACATGGTTAGATGTACTGCAAACATGCTGCAAACATAGATTAGATGTACTGCAAACATGATTAGATGTACTGCAAACATGATTAGCTGTAGATGTACTGCAAACATGATTAGATGTGCTGCAAACATGATTAGATGTACTGCAAACATGATTAGATGTGCTGCAAACATGATTAGATGTGCTGCAAACATGATTAGATGTACTGCAAACATAATTAGATGTACTGCAAACATGGTTAGATGTACTGCAAACATAATTAGATGTACTGCAAACATAATTAGATGTACTGCAAACATGGTTAGATGTACTGCAAACATGGTTAGATGTACTGCAAACATAATTAGATGTACTGCAAACATAATTAGATGTACTGCAAACATGATTAGATGTACTGCAAACATAATTAGATGTACTGCAAACATAATTAGATGTACTGCAAACATGGTTAGATGTACTGCAAACATGATGTTAGATGTACTGCAAACATGGTTAGATGTACTGCAAACATGGTTAGATGTACTGCAAACATGGTTAGATGTACTGCAAACATAAGATGTACTGCAAACATAGATGTACTGCAAACATGGTTAGATGTACTGCAAACATAATTAGATGTACTGCAAACATGATTAGATGTACTGCAAACATGATTAGATGTACTGCAAACATGATTAGATGTACTGCAAACATGATTAGATGTACTGCAAACATGATTAAGTGTACTGCAAACATGATTAGATGTGCTGCAAACATGATTAGATGTGCTGCAAACATAATTAGATGTACTGCAAACATAATTAGCTCTACTGCAAACATGATTAGATGTACTGCAAACATGATTAGATGTGCTGCAAACATGATTAGATGTACTGCAAACATGGTTAGATGTACTGCAAACATGATTAGATGTACTGCAAACATGATTAGATGTACTGCAAACATGGTTAGATGTACTGCAAACATAATTAGATGTACTGCAAACATGATTAGATGTACTGCAAACATAATTAGATGTACTGCAAACATAATTAGATGTACTGCAAACATGGTTAGATGTACTGCAAACATGGTTAGATGTACTGCAAACATGGTTAGATGTACTGCAAACATAATTAGATGTACTGCAAACATGGTTAGATGTACTGCAAACATGGTTAGATGTACTGCAAACATAATTAGATGTACTGCAAACATGGTTAGATGTATTAGATGTACTGCAAACATGGTTAGATGTACTGCAAACATAATTAGATGTACTGCAAACATGATTAGATGTACTGCAAACATAATTAGATGTACTGCAAACATAATTAGATGTACTGCAAACATAATTAGATGTACTGCAAACATGATTAGATGTGCTGCAAACATGATTAGATGTGCTGCAAACATGATTAGATGTACTGCAAACATGATTAAACATGATTAGATGTACTGCAAACATGATTAGATGTGCTGCAAACATGATTAGATGTGACTGCAAACATGATTAGATGTGCTGCAAACATGATTAGATGTGCTGCAAACATGATTAGATGTGCTGCAAACATGATTAGATGTGCTGCAAACATGATTAGATGTACTGCAAACATGATTAGTGTACTGCAAACATGATTAGATGTGCTGCAAACATGATTAGATGTACTGCAAACATGATTAGATGTGCTGCAAACATGATTAGATGTACTGCAAACATGATTAGCTGTGCTGCAAACATGATTAGATGTACTGCAAACATGATTAGCTGTGCTGCTAACATGATTAGATGTACTGCAAACATGATTAGCTGTGCTGCAAACATGATTAGATGTACTAAACATGATTAGGTGTACTGCAAACATGATTAGCTGTGCTGCTAACATGATTAGGTGTACTGCAAACATGATTAGGTGTGCTGCTAACATGATTAGGTGTACTGCAAACATGATTAGGTGTGCTGCTAACATGATTAGGTGTACTGCAAACATGATTAGCTGTGCTGCTAACATGATTAGCTGTGCTGCTAACATGATTAGGTGTGCTGCTAACATGATTAGCTGTGCTGCTAACATGATTAGGTGTATTGCGATTACGTTTGTGGGGGTTGTCTGTGAATGACGGGCTGTCATTTATGAGGGTTGGGGACTTAGGGTTATGAAACAGGGCTATTTAACATATGCCAGGTAGAACCTGACCCAGGAGGGACTTATAATAATAATAATTTATTACATTTGTAAAGCACTTTTCATTATTCTTGTATAATCTCAAAGTGCACAAAATAGAAAAAAATCTATAAATATACAGTACCAGTCAAAATTTTGGACACACCTACTCATTCGTTTCATTATTTGTATTATTTTCTACATTGTAGAATAATAGTGAATACATCAATACAAAACTATGAAATAACAGGTATGAAATCATGTAGTAAACAAAAGTGTTACACAAATCAAAATATATTTGAGATTTTTCAAAGTTGCCACCCTTTGCCTTGATTACAGCTTTGCACACTCTTGGCATTCTCTCAACCAGCTTGATGAGGTAGTCTCCTGGAATGCATTTCAATTAACAGGTGTGCCTTGTCAAAAGTTAATTTGTGGAATTTCTTTCCTTCTTAATGCATTTGAGCCAATCAGTTGTGTTGTGACAAGGTAGGGTTGGTATACAGAAGATAGCCCTGTTTGGTAAAATAACATATTATGGCAAGAACAGCTCAAATAAGCAAAGAGAAAAGACTGTCCATCATTACTTTAAGACATGAAGGTCAGTCAATCTGGAAAATTTCAAGAACTTTGAAACTTTCTTCAAGTGCAGTCGCAAAAACCATCAAGCGCTTTGATGAAACTGGCTCTCATGAGGACTGCCACAGGAAAGGAAGACCCAGAGTTACCTCTAATGCAGAGGATATGTTCAATAGAGTTAACTGCACCTCGGATTGCAGCCCAAATAAATGCTTCACAAAGTTCAAGTAACAGACACATATCAACATCAAGTGTTCAGAGGAGACTGCGTGAATCAGGCCTTCATGGTCAATTGCTGCAAAGAAACCACTACTGAAGGACACCAATAATAAAAAGAGAATTGCTTGGGTAAAGAAACACAAGCAATGAACATTAGACCGGTGGAAATCTGTCCTTTGGTCTGAGGAGTACAAATTAGATTTTTGGTTCCAACCGCTGTGTCTTTGTGAGATGGAGAGTAGGTGAACGAATGATCTCAGCATGTGTGGTTCCCACCATGAAGCATGGAGGAGGTGGTGGGATGGTGCTTTGATGGTGACACTGTGTCTGTGATTTATTTACAATTCAAGGCACACTTTACCAGCATGGCTACCACAGCATTCTGCAGCGAAACACCATCCCATCTGGTTTGAGCTTAGTGGGACTACAATTTATTTTTCAACAGGATAATGACCCCAAACTCACCTCCAGGCTGTGTAAGGTGTATTTGACCCCAAGGAGAGTGATTGAGTGCTGCATCAGATGACCTGGCCTCCACAATTTTTATTGAACCTTTATTTAACTAGGCAAGTCAGTTAAGAACAAATTCTTATTTACATTGACGGCCTACCAAAAGGAAAGGCCTCCTGCGGGGACGGGGGCTGGGATAAAAAATTAAATAAAATACAGTATAAATATTGGACCAAACACACATCACAACAAGAGAGACACAAACCTACATAAAGAGAGACCTAAGACAACAACATAACAAGGCAGCAACACATGACAGCACAGCATGGTAGAAACACAACATAACAACATGGTAGCAGCACAAAAACATGGTACAAACATTATTGTCAACAGCACAAAGGTCAAAAAGGTAGAGACAACAATACATCATACAAAGCAGCCACAACTGTCAGTAAGAGTGTCCATGTTTGAGTCATTCAATGAAGAGATTGAGATAAAACTGTCCAGTTTGAGTGTTTGTTGCAGCTCGTTCCAGTCGCTAGCTGCAGCAAACTGAAAGGAGGAGCGATCCAGGGATGTGTGTGCTTTGGGGACCTTTAACAGAATGTGACTGCCAGAACAGGTGTTGTATGTGGAGGATAAGGGCTGCAGTAGATATCTCAGATCGGGGGGAGTGAGGCCTAAGAGGATTTTATAAATGAGAATCAACCAGTGGGTCTTGCGACGGGTATACAGAGATGACCAGTTTACAGAGGAGTATAGAGTGCAGTGATGTGTCCTATAAGGAGCATTGGTGGCAAATCTGATGGCCGATTGGTAAAGAACATCTAGTCACTCGAGAGCGCCATTAACTGCCAATCTATAAATTATGTCTCCCTAATCTAGCATGGGTAGATTGACCTCAACTCAATTGAGATGGTTTGGGATGAGTTGGACCGTAAAGTAAAGGAAAGCAGCCAACAAGTGCTCAACATATGTGGGAACCCCTTCAAAACTGTTGGAAAAGCTTTCCTCATGAAGCTGGTTGATATAGTGCCAAGAGTGTGCAAAGCTGTCATCAAGACAAAGGGTGGCTACTTTGAAGAATCTCAAATATAAAATATATATTGACCTGTTTAACACTTTTTAGGGTTACATGATTCCATGTGTGTTATTTCATAGTTTAGATGTCTTCACTACTATTCTACAATGTAGAACAATGTAAAAATAAAAATAAACATTGAATGAGAGTCCAAACTTTTGACTGGGGCTCTATTCGGAAGATATTCAGACCCCTGCACTTTTTTCCACATTTTGTTACTTTACAGCCTTATCCTAAAATGGATTAAACATATTTTTTCACCTAATCAATCTACACACAAAAACCAAATATCACATTTACTTAAGTATTCAGACCCTTTAATCAGTTCCTTGTTGAAGCACCTCTCCAGAGATTTTCGATTGGGTTCAAGTCCGGGCTCTGGCTGGGCCACTCGAGGACATTCAGAGACTTGTCCCTAAGCCACTCCTGTATTGTCTTGGCTGTGTGCTCTGGGTTGTTGTCCCGTTGGATGGTGAACCTTTGCCCCAGTCTGAGGTTCTGAGTTTTCTGGAGCAGGTTTTCATCAAGTATCTCTCTGTACTTTGCTCCGTTCATCTTTCCCTCGATCCTGACTAATCTCCCAGTCCCTGCCATTGAAAAACATCCCACAGCATGATGCTGCCACCATCATGCTTCACCATAGGGATGGTCCCAGGTTTCCTCCAGACATGATGCTTGGTATTCAGGCCAAATAATTCAATCTTGGTTTCATCAGACCAGATAATCTTGTTTCTCGTGGTCTGAGAGTCCTTTAGGTGCCTTTGGGCAAACTCCAAGCATGCTGTCATGCCTTTTCCTGAGGAGTGGCTTTGGTCTGGCCACTGTACCATAAAGGCCTGATTGGTGGAGTGCTGCAGAGATGGTTGTCCTTCTGGAAGGTTCTCCCATCTCCACAGAGGAATTCTGGAGCTCTGTCAGAGTGACCATTGGGTTCTTGGTCAACTCCCTGACCAAGGCCCTTCTCCCACGATTGCTCAGTTTGGCTGGGCGGCCAGCTCTAGCAAGGTTCCAAACTTCTTCCACTTAAGAGTGATGGAGGCTACTGTGTTCTTGGGGACCTTCAATGTTGCAGACATTCTTTGGTACTCTTCCCAGATCTGTGCCTCAACACAATCCTTTCTTTGAGCTCTACGAACAATTCCTTCGACTTCATGGCTTGGTTTTTGCCCTGACATGCACTGTCAACTGTGGGCCCTCATGTCCAATCAATTGAATTTACCACAGGTGGACACCAAATCAAGTGGCAGAAATATCTCAAGGATGATCAACGGAAACAGGATGCACCTGAGCTCAATTTCGAGTATCATAGCAAAGGGTCTGAATGCTTAGGTAAATACGTTTTTTTTCTTTCTTTTTAACACATTTGAAGAAAAGAAATGTAAAAACCTGTTTTCACTTTGTCATTATGGGGATTTGTAGTTAGATTGATGAAAATTATCATTTTAAAATCCATTTTAGAATAAGACTGTAACTAAACAAAATGTGGAAAAAGTCACGGGGTCTGAATACTTTCCGAAAGCCCTGTATATATGCTTGGTTTAGAGTTATTTGGCAACTTTAGTTGAGTGATACAGACCTTAGAATGTCTTAGATATCAAATCATATATTGGCAGTATGATGTGACTATAGGATGTTGATGATTTCAAAAGGTCTGCTTGTTCTTACCTCAGGCTACACACCCTGTTCTCTCATCAAGCGATCATATTGTTAACCATAAGACTATTCTCAGTTTAATCTTGTCTTTACTAATATGTAACAGTTGATTCGGAATGGCCCATTATGAAATGGGCAGGAACAGGGGAATAAAGACATGTCATCCGTATGCACTCAAATAGGGAATGGTGGTCACTTTCTGTTTTTCAGTCATGAGGGGTCGGCTACTGGCTTTAGAGTGGAGCATGTGCTTAAATACAGCTCTGATCCTCCTCTTTTTAGTGGCAAGTGGAAACCATCAAAATTCTGCTTTCACATGGAATTGCGTGTAGACATGTCTGGTTTGAAAAGAACACAGCCTATTTCACTCCATGCATCAGACACTGTTTGAGGAGCAGGCAGCCTCTCGTTGCGTGACAGGTGATATTGCTCCCAAACTGTGTATGTCATGGGCTCCCAATCCTGTTGCTGCAGCTACCCAATGGTTCATTTGGTAGACCAAGTGAAATATGTTCAGGAACATCGATAGCAACATGTTTTCACTACTAAACATATTTAATTCAAAAAACGGTTGTCTCTGTGCGCTAGAGATAGGAATGAAGGAGAGAGAGATGTAAACGCACAGTGGTGATGTTTTCTGTTTATAAAATAATGTGTCAGCCTATTAATTATTGAAATATAAATAAATACCCTATTACTTGGCTATTCAAAATCAAATTCACTATAATTGTTGGCTAACTCAAAGCAGCCTTACACAATCAATAAACCGGCAGCACAATCAATTAACCAACAGCATTGCCTAGGGCTATACGTTCTCTCTCAGAATCATGGATAGAAAGTTGAGCATAGCATTAGATCATCAGTCCATCTAGTATGCTCAATAATACAGTCCACACTTAAAGGCCATTACTATAATGTGTTTACTTTTGGAGTACAGGCTAGAGCAACTATGTACCAAAGACATCTTAAATCTATGTTTTATAAATGTTTTTCTGCCGTTGTAAAATGCAGTAGGCTAAGTATTGTAGGCTGCAACTGCACAATCAGTATTTTAATTTGTTTTGTTTTTTCAGTTTTGAGCTCATATATTATGCTTATCCATCATTATGCTTATCCATCAGCTCTAATATGCATATGGGTGTTTTGAATGAATCATCACCTTAGAAAGAGCTGTTCATTTTTGTTGTGTTTGGCTTTGAAACAACATCCACAATGACCATGTTTTCCACTCAGTTTCAGCCTGTTGTTGAGCTTCTTTCTTCAGATTGATCAATCACAGTGAGGTGAGTTTTAAAAGCATAATAATGTTTTGATGAGTGTGTGATGTGATTTTAGATGGCATTTGCGTTAAATTCGGAGTGGTTAGAGGGACAGTAATAGCCCTGAGTAGCCATTAGTGACCTAACGGTCATTAGAGAGATGGGTACTGAACTTATGTCCAGAGTACATAAAAGGAGATTACTGTGACTGTTGTCAGTATATGTGGATAACAGCAAGACCGGGAAGAGGGGGAGATGTACAGTTCTGTGTGGGCTCTTTTGGCTTACAAATGGAATTCCTACCGCCTTGCTGTCCTCGATGTTTGAGCTTTTTCTGTAGGATTCCAAGTTGAATAAGTCCATTTTACGGTTTAATCCTCTTGAAACTATGAAGGAATCCTCCTGAGTAAAACATGCGAGTGTTCCCCATTTCTGTACTTTGTGGTCCTCTGTAGTCCTCCCGGAGATAGTAGGTGAAACATTTCAATGCAGGTATTCAATGCAGGTATTCAATGCAGGTATACTCAAAAGAAAACAAACATCTTTCTATACTTTGTTGATGGCAGGAGAGTACAATTTCTTACCCTATTTTAACATTGAGTCTCAAATTACTAGATTAAAATGATCCGTACTTGATTACCTACTCAAAAACAAAAGGTTAAAAAAAAGCACATTAAAACAAAATATCTGAACAATCAGACTAGGCTTCCATAAGTGTGCCATGGCAACCTACAAAATTATGACCACACATTTCTATAGCATGGAATGTGTACTTGTAAGTATTATAAATATCACCAGCATTTTGTAGATTGTATATGATCTCTTACACATATGAACATACAAGTAACTGCCAAACTAATGGAGGAAACGAGGATACATGTGCTTCCACACAGGTGTAGTTCCTGAGTTAATTAAGCAATTGACATCCCGTCATGCTTAGGGTCATATCTAAAAATGCAGGCCATTATTTTGGCTACCATGGCTATGCCCCCATAGGATGACAATGCCCCCATCAAATCAAAGTTGATTTGTCATGTGTGCCGAATACAACAGGTGTAGACCTTACAGTGAAATGCCTACTTACAGGCTCTAACCAATAGTGCGGAAAAAAGTGTGTGTGTGTAAAGAAATAAACCAACAGTAGCTAGGCTATATACAGACACTGGTTAGTCAGGCTTATTTTTTTAAACCTTTATTTTACTAGGCAAGTCAGTTAAGAACAATTTCTTATTTTCAATGACGGCCTAGGAACAGTGGGTTAACTGCCTGTTCAGGGGCAGAACGACAGATTTGTACCTTGTCAGCTCGGGGATTCGAACTTGCAACCTTTCAGTTACTAGTCCAACGCTCTAACCACTAGTCTACCCTGCTGCCCCATTGAGGTAGTATGTACATGTAGGTATGGTTAAAGTGACTATGGATATATGATAAACAGAGAGTAGCAGTAGCGTAAAAAGAGGGGTTGGCGGGTGGTGGGACACAATGCAGATAGCCCGGTTAGCCAATGTGCGGGGGCACCGGTTAGTCGGGCTAACTGAGGTAGTATGTACATGAATGTATAGTTAAAGTGACTATGCATATATGATAAACAGAGAGTAGCAGTAGTGTAAAAAGAGGGGTTGGCAGGTGGTGGGACACAATGCAGATAGTCCGGTTGCGAGGGCACCGGTTAGTCCCAAGTTCTCTCACGTCACCCCGCTCCTCCGCTCTCTCCACTGGCTTCCAGTTGAAGCTCGCATCCGCTACAAGACCATGGTGCTTGCCTACGGAGCTGTGAGGGGAACGGCACCTCAGTACCTCCAGGCTCTGATCAGGCCCTACACCCAAACAAGGGCACTGCGTTCATCCACCTCTGGCCTGCTCGCCTCCCTACCACTGAGGAAGTACAGTTCCCGCTCAGCCCAGTCAAAACTGTTCGCTGCTCTGGCCCCCCAATGGTGGAACAAACTCCCTCACGACGCCAGGACAGCGGAGTCAATCACCACCTTCCGGAGACACCTGAAACCCCACCTCTTTAAGGAATACCTAGGATAGGATAAAGTAATCCTCCCCCCTAAAAGATTTAGATGCACTATTGTAAAGTGGCAGTTCCACTGGATGTCATAAGGTGAACGCACCAATTTGTAAGTCGCTCTGGATAAGGGCGTCTGCTAAATGACTTAAATGTAATGTAATGTTAGTCGGGCTAACTGAGGTAGTATGTACAAGAATGTATAATTAAAGTGACTATGCATATATGTTAAACAGAGAGTAGCAGCAGCGTAAAAGAGGGCTGGGGGGGCACACAATGCAAATAGTCCGGGTAACCATTTGGTTTGGAACAGGAGTCTTATGGCTTGAGTTTAAAACTGTTGAGAAGCCTTTTTGTCCTAGACTTGGCACTCCGGTACCGCTTGCCATGTGGTAGTAGAGAGAACAGTCTATGACTGGGGTTGCTGGGTTCTTTGACAATTTTTAGGGCCTTCCTCTGACACCGCCTGGTGTCGAGGTTCTGGATAGCAGGCAGCTTTGCTCCAGTGATGTACTGGGCCGTACGGACTACCCTCAGAAGTGCCTTGCGGTCGGAGGTCGAGCAATTGCTGTACCAGCCAGTGATGCAACCGGTCAGGATGCTCTCGATGTTGCAACTGTAGAAACTTTTGAGGATCTCAGGACCCATGTCAAATCTTTTTAGTCTCCTGAGGGGGAATAGGCTTTGTCGTGCCCTCTTCATGACTGTCTTGGTGTGTTTGGACCATTCTAGTTTGTTGTTGATGCGGACACCAAAGAACTTGAAGCTCTCAACCTGCTCCACTACAGCCCCGTCGATGAGAATGGGGACATGCTCAGTGCTCCTTTTCCTGTAGTCCACAATCATATCCTTAGTCTTGGTTACGTTGAGGGTTAGGTTGTTATTCTAGCACCACCCGGCCAGGTCTCTGACCTCCTCCCTATAGACTGTCTCGTCATTGTCGGTGATCCGGCCTACTACTGTTGTGTCGTCTGCAAACTTAATGATGATGTTGGAGTCGTGCCTGGCCATGCAGTTGTGGGTGAACTTGGAGTACAGGAGGGGACTGAGCATGCACCCCTGGGTAGCTCCAGTGTTGAGGATCAGCGTGGCAGATGTGTTGCTACCTACCCTCACCACCTGGGGGCGGCCCGTCAGGAAGTCCAAGATCCAGTTGCAGAGGGAGGTGTTTAGTCCCAGGGTCCTTAGCTTAGTGATGAGCTTTGAGGGTACTATGGTGTTGAACGCTGAGCTATAGTCAATGAATAGCATTCTCACATAGGTGTTCCTTTTGTCAAGGTGGGAAAGGGTAGTGTGGAGTGCAATAGAGATTGCATCATCTGTGGATCTGTTTGGGCGGTATGCAAATTGGAGTGTGTCTAGGGTTTCTGGGATAATTATGTTGATGTGAGCCATTACCAGCCTTTCAAAGCACTTCATGGCTACGGACGTGAGTGCTACGGATCTGTAGTCATTTAAGCAGGTTGCCTTTGTGTTCTTGGGCACAGGGACTATGGTGGTCTGCTTGAAACATGTTGGTATTACAGACTCAATCAGGGACATGTTGAAAATGTGCTGACCACCTGCCAGTTGGTCAGCACATGCCCGGAGCACACGACCTGGAAATCCATCTGGCCCCGCAGCCTTGTGTATGCTGACCTATTTAAAGGTCTTACTCACGTCAGCTACGGAATGCGTGATCACACAGTCGTCCAGAACAGCTGATGCTCTCATGCATGCCTCAGTGTTGCTTGCCTCGAAGAGAGCATAGAAGTGATTTAGCTCGTCTGGTAGGCTCGTGTCACTGGGCAGCTCGCGGCTGTGCTTCCCTTTGTAGTCTGTAATAGTTTGCAAGCCCTGCCACATCCGACGAGCGTCGGAGCCGGTGTAGTATGATTCAATCTTGTGGAGACGACGTCCTTGATTGATAAAGCCAGTGACTGATGTGGTGTATTCCTCAATGTCATCGGAAGAATCACGGAACATGTTCCAGTCTGTGCTAGCAAAACAGTCCTGTAGTTTAGCATCTGTTTCATCTGACCACTTTTTTATAGACCGAGTCACTGCTTTCATTTTTGACCCTGCTTTCATTTTTGCTTGTAAGCAGGAATCAGGAGGACAGAGTTGTGGTCGGATTTACCAAATGGAGGGCGAGGGAGGGCTTTGTACGCGTCTCTGTGTGGTGAGTACAGGTGATCTAGAATTGTTTTTCCTCTGGTTGCACATTTAACATGTTTTGATAGAGATTTGGTAGAACTGATTTAAGTTTCCCTGCATTAAAGTCTCCGGCCACTAGGAGCTCCGCCTCTGGGTGAGTGGTTTCCTGTTTGCTTATTTCCTTATACAGCTGACTGAGTGCGGTCTTAGTGCCAGCATCTGTTTGTGGTGGTAAATAAACAGCCATGAAAAGTATAGCTGAGAACTCTTTAAGCAGGGTCAAAAATGAAATCTAAGTAAGGAATGAAATAAGAATATATAAATATATGGATGAGCAATGGCAGAGCGGCATAGGCAAGATGCAATAGATGGCGGAGGTCAAAGGATGTTTAATTGTAACCGAGGTGGTTCAGTCCCTACATATTCATGATGAGTAGGGGTTTAAATGAAATTGGGATCCTTAATCTTTAAAAAAATCCCTAGCTGAAAAGCCTATTTTGTAATATGTAGATCCATAAAGTAAACGACATAGTAGTTGCAGAAACTGACACTAAGAGCGTTGAAGCACAGGGCTCAACTTTTCTGCTGTTTTGGTGCCCTTTGGCCTCATTTAAAACTGTTGTGTAAATTTTACACTGAATATATGTGTGTGCCATTTCTGAAATGACTGTGCGCACACATTTTCAGAATTATAAACTTGGCATACGCATATTCTCATTTTATAAATCAGACCAGTCATAAAACTGTGTTTGTGAATAACTCTGCCTAAACACTTTTTATGGCAACAATAACACCCTTTATTTGTTGTATAATTTGGAACTATTGACATTAGGCCATGGCATGCGAAATAAGTAAATATCTTAGTTTATCAATAGATTATTGGGATTCAATGTCCTGCCTTTGTATAGGCTCAGAGATTAAAAAAGGCAATGATGTCGCACTGCTATTGCACAGCAATATTGTAGCCTAAGCATACTGTCAAATAATTTACATAAGCTACAAGTCTATTTACTTTGTTGGCAGGACGTTTTAATCTTTAGCAGTAATTTATGCTGTATCTGGAAAAGGACTGTCAGTTTCTGAAAGAGAGAACAATGGCAAATTCTTGTGAACGTGTCAGCAGAACGTTTTAATTCAACAATGTTTTGCATCAACTATGATTGATTACCAGCGAATTCTGAAACATTGTCTAAGGCAGGCTACAAAAAAATGCAATAATAGTACTTACAGTAGGTCCTACTTCAATATAAAATATAAACTGTTCGCCTGTTAAACTCGACTGTATACCGGTATAATAACTCACGTTGCCTATGATATTGCAAAACTTGAAATACATATAGCCTATCTATTTACTGGCCTACTAGGTCCAATTTAAATGAGAAATGCGCATTATCAATTGTTGTATGGCTCCTTCAGGAATATGAACCCGGTCTTCTGATTTTCGCTCTTCTCACTAACACATGGTCTAAAGTTTGTGGGGAGGTGAGCACATTCTCAATTTTTTTTAAATACATGTTTTTAAAAGTCAAATTTTGCGTGAATTTGTGCATGTACATTTTGGGGTATATTTTGTACATTCGCGTGGGTAAGTGGCTGTTCCACTGGATGTCATAAGGTGAAAGCACCAATTTGTAAGTCGCTCTGGATAAGAGCGTCTGCTAAATGACTTAAATGTAAATGTTTAGGCAAGTAGTGTGGCCTGCAATTCCACAGGGCACGAGTGGTCATTGAGTGATTTGGTGAGAATGAAAACGATGTTACCCATATTCCTTGGCTGTCTCAGTCACCAGATCTCAACCCAATTGAACCCTTTCTGGAGCGGCCCGAGACAGCGTTTTACACCACCATCAACAAAAAGACCAAATTTGGAATTTCTCATGAAAGATTGGTGTTGCATCCCTCCAACAGTAGACAGTTGTAGAATCTATGCCGAGGCGTATTGAAGCTGTTCTGGCGGGTGGTGCCCCAACATCCTGTTAAGACACTGTGTTGATGTTTCCATTATTTGGGCAGTTACCTGTATGTACGTGTAAAATATGATCAGACTACATTTGTAAGATCATTGAAGATCTCTTGCACATATGAACATAATTGTATCCATTGATAATGCTGCCATCAGAAACTGTCACATGTACAATCTTTCACATTGTGGTCTGTGAAGCTTATGTTAGGAACTCAGTGCTGCCAGTGATCAATTGACAGGACTTAATCCTAAATGGCTCCCTGTTAACAAGCAAGTGAATAGTCCACTTGTCCCAAAAGAGGTGGGGGAAAGTTGAAGAGGAATTGGAATAGGGGAGGTGAGTAATATTTTTAAACAGTCGTCTTTTCACTCACAGGATACAGTATTGTTGATTCGCTGTCACCTAAGACAACCCTTAACCCTAACCTTGACCTCAAACACCTAACCCCCTACACCTAACCCCTAACCCTAACTCTTAAGCCTAAAATAGCCTTTTTCCTTGTGGGGGATCAGCGAATTGTCCCCACCAGTTTTGCTATCCTTGTAGGGACAAGAAGTCCTAAAAATCAAATACACACACACACACACAAAGTGATTCTTCACCCCATATCACCTGTAAACTAACTCCACTCCATTCACACACTGGCTCCCATTCACATGGGTTTGTTTTTATTGACCCAATGTATTTTTTGTGTTGACACCATTTGACCTGACCCTTGACCCCTATGACCAGACATCTAACAATTATCCTGGGGATAATTAACCCTTTCTAAAGGTGAATCTGCTTGACCCATGCAGTTGTTAGACCAGAACAGCCTTTTGTAGGGCCTTTGTACCAACAGGGAATGTGTCCTGCATGCCCGGTCAGTAATTTGTTTAGATAGCTGGCTAGACTAAATTACCAATCAAAGAATGTTGAGCTGACATGGGCTGCTAATGCACAACCACATTTCGAAATGGCACCTTGTGTATTCTAATATTATAGCTCAACAGTAAGTAGAGACCCTGACTGTGTCCCTCCTCCTATGTCACCTGTGCCTAGGGCTGGCCCTGTGTACTAACAATAACTGTCCTTAAGCAATTCAGAAGAACAGAGAGAACACGTAGTCTGGGCTCTTTGGCACTGCCATTGCAGATATAGAACCAGGAATGACAAAACCACAAACAGATCAAACTAAATGAAATAGTCTTCCATATCCACCTTTATTGTTCTTTATTGTTCCCGAAGGTCCATTTTATTGAAGTGAATTATAGACATACAATACCCTCTCTGACCCCGGTGAACTCCACTGTCTCTGGTTGATTCATTCATTTAGTGATTTATTGATTGATTTAATGAATTACTTAGATCATTTAAAACATTCAGTTAAAACACCAAAGCAATAGCAGTACGTTGGTTGTTTATTCCTTTATCAATCATTCAGTACTTTTGCAGGTTCTTCAAAAAGCTGAATAATATCAAAATAAAAAAGAAAGCTATGATTACATATCATGATATTAAAAAGCGATTCATTGATTTGAACATCTATTGAGAGAGGGGGACATTTAATTTAAATTATTAATTTGATAGAAACTATTACATTTGCTCCTTACTACACAGTAGACCAGAGTATTACAGCAGACCAGAGTATTACAGCAGACCAGAGTATTACAGCAGACCAGAGACTAGAAAGGACAGTTATCACAAGGAGGAATCCCAGTAGTCTGCATACCTTTAATGAGCTCTGAGCAGAGTATCTGGCTGTGATGGGTTCACTCTTCTTCTCTAGTGCCATGGAGAACATGGCTGACCTACTATACCCACCAGCCAGCCACCTTCAAACGTTTTCAATTATGTGTTTGAGTTGTAGTTGCAGTTTCATGTAGCTCGTGATGACCCCATAATAAGTGTGCTATTTCACCCTCACATAGCATCAAAAAGGTTACACCATTGTTTTTGGTAAACGTGTCAACTCACTTGCTGAACATTACTTAGCTTAGATTAAGGGGTTTTCCACAGAATCATTGATAAACCACTGAATCCACTGATAAACTGAATGAACCGTGACTGACGTCTGTCGGTCTCCGTCTGCTGACCAGTCAAATGTTTCTGCTCATATTTACGCTTCTCGCTTTCTACTTTGACCCCTTTGTAGCTATTCCAGAAGAATCATCATCACAACACATCTAAATAAGATAATTGAAGTCATAAAATGTATTTAAACTCTTTGTCACAGCTCCTCCTGCTGAACAGTGGCTCCATTAGTATCGGTCTCTGAGTTTCTAGAAAACCACATTCCCATGGTCTCAGCTGAGAGGGTGAACTCAAATCAACTCCCTTCAACACTCCAAACCCCCCGCCCATGCCACTCACTCAGCTAATCAGTGGAGAGCATTCTGTTGAAAAAGAGCATTCTGTTGGGGGAAGATTTAATTCGATATAACGTCGTTTGAGTTTGAGGAACAGTGCTCTGTATGCGCAAATCATTGTCATTTGGAGAGGTAGGGGATGTAAAATATGTAGTTTAGTCTGATGAGCTTATAGACCTCTCCTCTCCCCCACCCTGACCCACCAGAGGCAGTGACAGCATCACTATCTGTGGGTAGAACAGAACCAGAGGCTGAACATCAGGTGACTGGAGTCATAGCAGAGTGATGCTCACAGATCTGGGACATCTCAGAGCACTCCAGGACAGTGTGCACGGGACTGTGTGCACGGGCCATCTGTGCAGGAATGTACACCAATCAACTGAAGCCAAACCAACAAACTGATACAAGAAAAATGTTTTCACTACAGAATCAAGTGAAACATGTAAATGTAATGACAAGGGGCCTCTGAAGAGCTGGCCCTGTTTGAGGGGACGGACAAACAATCAATTTTCCAGAACCACAGCAGCAACACATGTCCCAGAGTAGGATGGAATCAGAACACCATAACAACAGTCTAATCTCTCTGTGTGTGTGCCACTCTAAATGTTTCATTCAGCGGCCCTATGCGGACCACTGTGAGGTTACACTGACGTTACACGAGTGGTCAGAACATTACGTGAGTGGTCTGAACACTGCTTGTCCTATCTGGCACAAATTGAATCTCGTGAAACGGACACGCTTTAAGTCACGCACAGTGAAGGTCTGCTGAAATGAGAGGGATGGGTTGTTGTTAGGTAGAGCAGGGGAAACTGGGGCTTCGGTTAGTGTTTACAAATTACATGCATCTTCCTTTAAATATATATGGCCACTGTTTTACATATCTACCTGGTTGAAAACATTCAAATGGTAAAACTTGTGTACATGTTACAGAACAGCAGTACACAAGACACATGCTCCTCCACCCCACTTGTGACACAAAGACATGTACTGTATGGGACTCGAACGTATCAGTCAAACAGTATGTACACACACACACACACACACACGTACACACACACAATGGAGGAGAGAGAGAGAAGAGCAGTGTTCTGCTGGGATGACATTTCACTCAATAATCTGATGACCTTTTATGATAATATTTAATTTGATCAAACACTCCTTTCCTCCGGGGAGACTTAGATGAAAGCCTGGGTGGCAGACACATGGACACGAGAGGAGGCTATAAGTGTTGTTCCTGCCAGTCCCTCAGTGCGTCAGACTCTGTAAAACACAAGAACAGTGTTCTGATTGGATACAGGAAGTTATGCTATTATGAAAGCTGTAATGCACCGTCAGGTGGATATCTATTCTTTACCCATTCTGGGGAATTTAGAAAATGTGTAATGATCATGGTCAACAGTTAATGCAAGACCCAAGTTAAATTAAAGTATATGTCATCACACACATGATAATTACACACATGATAATTACACAACAATCCTAAAGTGGATGGAATCTAATAGCAGCCTATTGGAGAGCTGTATGGGAACGGTGTGAATGTTGCAATGGATAGAAGAAAATAAGAGTAGAAAGGTGGAAACAAGACAAGACGTTGTCGGGGGGGGGCAGTCCAGCATCCAATCATCACTCGTCAAGTTACCTCAGCGTGGCATCTGTATCCCAGGTTGCCATGGCGATGTGGTTGCTATGAGATCAATCCATCTGTAGATCACATAGTGGCTGGCGGAAATCGGACTCGGTTCTCTGCTCAAAAAGGACTCAGTTGCACTCAGTTAAAACTCCTAGCTTTTACACTCTGGCTTGTCACTGAAATCCTATCCCAAAGATTTAGAAAATACATATCTTTCTAAAGGTAGAATCGATAGCCTTAATAGGAGATCATGCTCATGCTGCAATGAGAAAGAACTAATGACTGATTCTCCATAAGCATTTATCTTAGTGGAGAGTGTGTTGAATATAAGATGGACTGTTATAGATCCCCTAACCACAGCTGCTCCCCTCACCCTCTGAGTCATAATCAATGAGATCAGTGAATAACTCCAGTATAGAACTACTCTCAACATTTTCCGGGTTAAAAAAATCAATAGGACGTGTTTCGACAACAGCATTAGTCATACCAACATAAACAATGAGGTCAGACTGCATTGCATAGCTAGTTATAATTAGCTACCTTTCACTGCACAACTAAGGCCTGTCTGTCAGTCATGTCTAGATGGGATGCAGCTTTTGTCAAATTTGACGTGAAAATTAGATTTGTTTTGCATTTTCGCTAAACCGAAACCTTTTCCTAATCTTAGCTACGTCAAATCTCCTAACCTGCTGCATAAATTATTTTAAACCTGCTGCAAAAAGTCAATTTTTACAAAAGCTGTATCCCTTCTAGACAATACCTTGTCTGTCTGGCCAACTCCAAGTGCCTCTTGAGAGTAGCATGCCACCCAACACAGACTGTCCCTCCCCCTTCCCCTCTCTCTCTACCCGCTTCCCTGCATATCCCAGGGACTCTCATGCGCAACATGGTGTCACCGTATGACGCATGGCCCAGTACCTCTGACGTGGGGCAGTGGCAGAGGCCTGGCTGCCAATATACAGTACTCTCAACTTCCTAATACCACCAATCAGCTTATTTCCCCTGTGACCTCAGATACCTGAACTTCTGGTTGATTTCTCTCCTCCATCTGCACTTCCTCTATCAGTGTCCTGGATTATCATTATCCTTCTCATCTCCCATGGGAACTGGCCTTGAACCCGCATAGAGAGAGAGAGAGCACATATTGCAGACAATATGGATGGTGTGTGTGTGTGTAGGCTTTGTGTTACACATGGGTCTGTTGAGGGTCTCTATAAATAGTCTCATGTTACATGGATGTTAGAGCCTCAGGCCTTGTACAGGGAGATATCAATCACAGCAACAGCTGTTGGCAGAGTCTACAGTACAGTACAATACTACATTATAATAATTTGTCACAACAGAAACCGGTACCGACATACACCGGATATTGGAAACTATAGAAATTGAACACAACATAAATTGGATACACACACTAACAGACACACACAGGGTCAGGGGTCAAAGGTGATGGTGGGCCCCAGTGCAGAGCCCCTGGTCCTGGTTCCAAACTGGGAAATGGGAATCACACATACCTAATTGACTTTTTCAGTTAAGTGAATGACGTTTTCTAGCATAATGCAGCTAGTCACCATCCCACCTGACTCTGAAGGAGGTTGGTGTCAGAAGTGGGATTGTGCAATAAGGAGGCATAGGAGTCAGGTCTCCATTATGCAGGAACTGTGTGTGTCTGGTTGGCTTTTCTCTTCAGAGTTTCAGCCACAGAGGTGTGATAACGCTAAGGATCAATCAGAGGATATCATAAAATCAATATGAAAGTTACAGTCTGTTCCAATAGCTCATCATGGACCCTGTAACCTTCCCCTGTCTGGTGTTAATGATATAACTCTGACTCACGGTTGAGCATCTGAATCTCTCCCTGCCGCCAGAGGTTACACTCAGCCCCCCTGATGTTATGTGGCCGCCTTTAGCCTGCATCCCCCCCAGGAGTGAGCTGGAGAGATCCCTTGTTGCAACATTAATTAGCAGGATATATGTACAACACGGAAGAAACACCCTCGGATTGACAGATTACTGCAGTCAGCGATACTCAGGTATAATATATTTTTTATATTTTCAAAATAAAACAACATTTGTTTTAGGCTGTTCATAAATGATATACATTTAATTACAGAGATAAAACCAAAATGAATTGCATTGAATACTGTACTTCTAAGAGCAACAAGTGATTAAAATCAGTTTTATGTGAGTGTGGCGAAATAGTAATTAAGCCATTCTCTTTATTTAGCACATCAAAGACATTCATTATGGCAGATCTGTCAAGTTCATGGTCTGCTCAAACAGCAGAACAATGAAGCAGTTTTTTCTGTTTAAATGTTCTGATGGTATTTCATAAAAATGGAGTGCCGAATTTAACTTTAAAAAGTTTATTATTATACTGTATTTTACACTAATTCTACCAATAGTGTGATTATGTTGAGCAGTTGGACTGTAAAAAATGTGATCAGATGTCTCTACTGTCATGACTGTCCTGTGAGGATCAGAATGGGTCAGATCAGCTTGGCAATGGATGACAGTAACCAGACCCTCTCTCACACACAGATGGGGGAGAAGGGAGCTGATTTTGGGTTGACAGCTCACACCCTGTTATAAATCAAGGTGAAAGATTTAGGGTCTCCCTCTCCAGTATTAACCAAAGGAATGTTCTTTGTTAACATACCTTTCCTGCTGAAACTAACATGTTTAAAAAGTGAATACTGGAACAATATTCCTACCATAAGAATGTGGGGAATGGTCAGAGGTGATCTAAAGAATAATAACTTCATATTGTTTTGTTTGTGATGTCATTAAAAAGGTTATAAAGGAAATACTGTAACTTGAAAAGTATACCCACTACATGTACGAAGTCTCCATCCTCTATGTTGTATATTAAATATGAAAAATGATAAGTATTTTTGTTAAGATAGGAATGTGATTTTAAGAGCCATGAGATCATTTGTCTCCTATAAACTTTGTATAGTAAGTAGCCATGCCCAGAGTGAGTTCAGAGAGCGTGTCAGCCTGACGGAACCATCCCTTTCTACCAGAGTGCACAAAAGGATTTAACTTAACTTTGAACCTCAACACAAGGTGAAGAAAATAAACTCACCTCCCAGACCAGGAAAGATGGGGAGCTGCAGCCCATGTCTAAAGTGGTTTGAACTCTGAATATCAACACGAGGAAGAGGCAAGAAGCACCAAATTCCTAATGAGTTAATTGCTACATGATTAATTTAAATCTGGTAACAATTAAACATAGTTAGTTGATTCGATAAATAACAGTCATCAGATAAATGAAAGTAAAGTCAACTTTTACTTACGAAGGCCCATCGTTCCCCAGGGACCATAGGGCATTGATGACTTCTCTCCATCCACTCTGTTCCCCAGGGACCATAGGGCATTGATGACTTCTCTCCATCCACTCTGTTCCCCAGGGACCATAGGGCATTGATGACTTCTCTCCATCCACTCTGTTCCCCAGGGACCATAGGGCATTGATGACTTCTCTCCATCCACTCTGTTCCCCAGGGACCATAGGGCATTGATGACTTCTCTCCATCCACTCTGTTCCCCAGGGACCATAGGGCATTGATGACTTCTCTCCATCCACTCTGTTCCCCAGGGACCATAGGGCATTGATGACTTCTCTCCATCCACTCTGTTCCCCAGGGACCATAGGGCATTGATGACTTCTCTCCATCCACTCTGTTCCCCAGGGACCATAGGGCATTGATGACTTCTCTCCATCCACTCTGTTCCCCAGGGACCATAGGGCATTGATGACTTCTCTCCATCCACTCTGTTCCCCAGGGACCATAGGGCATTGATGACTTCTCTCCATCCACTCTGTTCCCCAGGGACCATAGGGCATTGATGACTTCTCTCCATCCACTCTGTTCCCCAGGGACCATAGGGCATTGATGACTTCTCTCCATCCACTCTGTTCCCCAGGGACCATAGCCATGGACGACTTCTCTCCAACCACTCTGTTCCCCAGGGACCATAGCCATGGACGACTTCTCTCCATCCACTCTGTTCCCCAGGGACTATAGCCATGGACGACTTCTCTCCATCCACTCTGTTCCCCAGGGACCATAGCCATGGACGACTTCTCTCCAACCACTCTGTTCCCCAGGGACCATAGCCATGGACGACTTCTCTCCATCCACTCTGTTCCCCAGGGACCATAGCCATGGACGACTTCTCTCCATCCACTGTGTTCCCCAGGGACCATAGGGCATTGATGACTTCTCTCCAACCACTCTGTTCCCCAGGGACCATAGCCATGGACGACTTCTCTCCAACCACTCTGTTCCCCAGGGACCATAGGGCATTGATGACTTCTCTCCATCCACTCTGTTCCCCAGGGACCATAGGGCATTGATGACTTCTCTCCATCCACTGTGTTCCCCAGGGACCATAGGGCATTGATGACTTCTCTCCATCCACTGTGTTCCCCAGGGACCATAGCCATGGACGACTTCTCTCCAACCACTCTGTTCCCCAGGGACCATAGCCATGGACGACTTCTCTCCATCCACTCTGTTCCCCAGGGACCATAGCCATGGACGACTTCTCTCCAACCACTCTGTTCCCCAGGGACCATAGCCATGGACGACTTCTCTCCATCCACTCTGTTCCCCAGGGACCATAGGGCATTGATGACTTCTCTCCATCCACTCTGTTCCCCAGGGACCATAGGGCATTGATGACTTCTCTCCATCCACTCTGTTCCCCAGGGACCATAGCCATGGACGACTTCTCTCCATCCACTCTGTTCCCCAGGGACCATAGCCATGGACGACTTCTCTCCATCCACTCTGTTCCCCAGGGACCATAGCCATGGACGACTTCTCTCTGTTCCCCAGGGATCCACCACTCTGTTCCCCAGGGACCATAGGGCATTGATGACTTCTCTCCATCCACTGTGTTCCCCAGGGACCATAGGGCATTGATGACTTCTCTCCATCCACTGTGTTCCCCAGGGACCATAGGGCATTGATGACTTCTCTCCATCCACTCTGTTCCCCAGGGACCATAGCCATGGACGACTTCTCTCCATCCACTCTGTTCCCCAGGGACCATAGCCATGGACAACTTCTCTCCATCGCACTCTGTTCCCCAGGGACCATAGCCATGGACGACTTCTCTCCAACCACTCTGTTCCCCAGGGACCATAGCCATGGACGACTTCTCTCCATCCACTCTGTTCCCCAGGGACCATAGCCATGGACGACTTCTCTCCAACCACTCTGTTCCCCAGGGACCATAGCCATGGACGACTTCTCTCCATCGCACTCTGTTCCCCAGGGACCATAGCCATGGATGACATTTCTCCATCCACTCTGTTCCCCAGGGACCATAGCCATGGACGACTTCTCTCCATCCACTCTGTTCCCCAGGGACCATAGCCATGGACGACTTCTCTCCAACCACTCTGTTCCCCAGGGACCATAGCCATGGATGACATTTCTCCATCCACTCTGTTCCCCAGGGACCATAGCCATGGACGACTTCTCTCCATCCACTCTGTTCCCCAGGGACCATAGCCATGGACGACTTCTCTCCATCCACTCTGTTCCCCAGGGACCATAGCCATGGACGACTTCTCTCCATCCACTCTGTTCCCCAGGGACCATAGCCATGGACGACTTCTCTCCATCCACTCTGTTCCCAGGGACCATAACCATGGACGACTTCTCTCCATCCACTCTGTTCCCCAGGGACCATAGCCATGGACGACTTCTCTCCATCCACTCTGTTCCCCAGGGACCATAGCCATGGACGACTTCTCTCCATCCACTCTGTTCCCCAGGGACCATAGCCATGGACGACTTCTCTCCATCCACTCTGTTCCCCAGGGGCCATAGCCATGGACGACTTCTCTCCATCCACTCTGTTCCCCAGGGACCATAGCCATGGACGACTTCTCTCCATCCACTGTTCCCCAGGGACGACTTCTCTCCAACCACTCTGTTCCCCAGGGACCATAGGGCATTGATGACTTCTCTCCATCGCACTCTGTTCCCCAGGGACCATAGCCATGGACGACTTCTCTCCATCGCACTCTGTTCCCCAGGGACCATAGCCATGGACGACTTCTCTCCATCGCACTCTGTTCCCCAGGGACCATAGCCATGGACGACTTCTCTCCATCCACTCTGTTCCCCAGGGAACCATAGCCATGGACGACTTCTCTCCATCGCACTCTGTTCTCCAGGGACCATAGGGCATTGATGACTCTTCATCACACTCTATTCTGGGTTGTCTGCTCAATCTCGTTCCACCCCATGCCAGATCTTTTGGTGTCTGCAATAAAATGCCATTGATATCAAATTGATAATTAGCTCATTATCATGTCAGAAATATATTTGTCAATGCACCTTTGATCTGGTGTACTTCGCTGTTATAAATACATATCAGTACACATCATTCTTCTTACTCAAATGTACAAATGCTCCATCCAAGCAGAAACATACCTGATTCTACAAATCAACTAATTATATTCTCTAATCAAGGCTTTGATTAGTAGAATCCCTGTGTTACAGCTTGGCTGAAGAAGAAAACAGCCTGGACGCACACACACGCACTGGCAGGGTAAGATTGCCTACTCCTGTTCCTGACTGTCAGAGTGTGGTCTTGGCTACCTGTGGTTTTCCAGTGTGGTTTGAATGTACCTTTGGCCCAAATACAGTACAGCTGCAGCCAGACACACAATAACCTATCCATTAGACTCTCACCCAGAGAGGGTGTTGTTGTTCCCATTTGACTCTGGTAAACAATAGCATAGTCCCCTGTGTGTGTGTGTGTGTGTGTGTGTGTGTGTGTGTGTGTGTGTGTGTGTGTGTGTGTGTGTGTTGCCTCAGACGGTGACAGCGGGAGTGTGTCCTGGTGTAACTCTGTGGTATCCTGACAGTCATCCGTCCCAGCTTCCCTGTTGATTGGATTACTGCTGAGGAGACCGACCCAGCTTTATCCCCTTGACACACACACACACAGCCCTGCCTGTCCCTTATCAACTGAACTGAGATCACGGCGGCGCTCATCCTCTCACCTCTCCTTACCTCAGACGAACTCTCAGCACCCCCCACCCGCCAAGCTCCCTCTCCAGCACAAAATACAGCTCTCCTCCCCTCCTCCTCCTCTCCTCTTCAGGCAATTGGATCTTGGTTTCTAACTCTCAGCTCGCCTGGACTGATTGCTCATCTAACACTGTCTGCCCCTTCTCTTCTAAATATATCATATTTATCCAACTTTTCTTCTCCTACACTTTTAGAAAAAAGGATTCCAAAAGGGTTCTTCGTCTGTCCCCGTAGGAGAACCCTATTTAGTTCCAGGTAGAACCCTTTTGGGATCCATGTAAAACGCTCTGAAAAAAGGGTTCGGCGTGAAACCCAAAAGGGTTTTTACCTGGAACCAAAACGGGTTCATCAAAGGGTTCTCCTATGGGGGACAATTGCAGAACCCTTTATGGTTCTAGTAGCACCTTTTTTTCTAAGAGTGTAGCAACCATGGCTAGGTTCCAATATCCACACCATCATACCGTTTAGAAAGCATGCCCAAGACACCACTTAGAATGAAGGTATATGTTAGTGCAGATATCAGAACAGGGCCAATGCCTATAGTATACTAAGGGCATCTATTTCCTGGAAAATCAGGGTGTCCTCCTAACACTGAACACACTGTGAAATCTCATAATGGGGCAAAGGCGGAAATCGGAATCAATCTTTAAGATGGTTCCTGGGCAAGAGCCAGAAAATATCCACCAATCACAGAAGTGCTCTCTGCTCCTGGAAGACACACAAGAGCCAATCAAGATAGCAGAATTCCTGGAAGTTGCATCTTCTATAAAGAAGCAAGAGGGTTCCAATTAAAAACAACATACCCACTGGGCACAGACGTTAGTTCAACATCTGGTTATGATTTATATTTGGCTGAGTTGACAATATTTCACCATGTCTTTGGATTTAGGTTTGGGGGGAAAAGCCGGAATGCATTTACGTTGGTGACTTTTTGCAAATCTGATCAGTTTACCACATTGATTCAACGTCAACATATAGATTTTTTGGGTTGAAATTACGTGGACAACATTCTGATTCAACCATTTTTTCCCTAGTGGGTGGTCACTAAAACTGTACTTCGTCAAAGTTATGCCCTATTACTTTGTAATTACTATGTACAAAGTCACAGTGCAGTTAGACAATAAGCCTGTTGTAATACTACAGAAATGTATCTCTTCCTTTCTTGGATAGTTAGGGAGATAACAAAATTAGGTAGCCAAGATGCCACGACATTCATTAATCCAGTCGGCTCAGATCAATAAACATTTCCAAGGAAATTAGGAGGAAATTATCCATTATATTTTCAAGAACTAGACTAGAACATTGCTGAGCCGTCGTTTTTCTTTTCAGGGCTAAGTGGCACTCTTTCTGAAGGGAAAAGGCAAGGTGCAAAAAGTCCAGCCTATCGCGGACAGCTTTTTGTCTAGGGTGAACTTTGAGTTCAGAGAGTACATCCAAACACCTAACGGCAGATTGACAAACCAGCTAACTGTGCCAGCGACTCCAATCCCCATCTGTCTGCTTTCCATCCATTTTCCACTCCTTGTGTGGCCGATTAGTAGCTATGTAACCCTCTCTTCAGGACAGAACATCCAACACCAGTTCTATATATTTATCTGGTAAAAACCTGTTAGGAGTTACTACAATCTCTTTAAGATACTAAATCAGGGGTGGGAAAACATTTCGGCTTGAGGGCCACATGGGGATTTTGAAATGCAAAGGAGGGCTGCATTTTTGGGGGGACCAATTGTTTGTTAAAATCAATTTGCGGGGACCTCCCGAGTGGCGCAGCGGTCTAATGCACTGCATCGCGATCCCAGGCTCTGTCACAGATGGCCATGACTGGGAGACCCATGAGGCGGCGCACAATTGGCCCAGCATTGTCCAAGTTAGGAGAGTGTTTAGCAGGCCGAGATTTACTTGTCCCATCATGCTCTAGTGACCCCTGTGGTGGTCCGGGTGCAGGTACGCTGACACGGTCGCCAGGTGTACTGTGTTTCCTCCGACACGTTGGTGCGGCTGGCTTCCGGGTTAAGCGGGCATTGTGTCAAGAAGCAGTGCGGCTTGGCTGGGTCATGTTTCAGAGGACGCACGGCTCTTGACTTTCGCCTACGGGAGTTGCATCGATGGAACAAGAATAACTACCGATTGGATATCACGAAATTGGGGAGAAAAATAGGGAGAAAAAAATATCTCAATGGCTGGATTTGTATGTCTCGCGGGCAGGATTTGAAGTGCCTTGTGGGCCGGATACGGCCCCGTGAGCCGTACTTTGCCCCCCCTTGTGCTAAATGCATACTGTAGCTGACAGAAATGTTTGTTTCTGTTTAATGCATTTATTTGTTAAAGGCATAGTTAATTGAAATACAGTAGGCTACTGATGTCTGAGTCTCAATAACCCTTTGAAGCATGTTTCTGAATGTTCAGCCTATTTTATTCAAGATGGAGACAAAGAAGCTTTGGTAAAGTGTGACGGACTCCAGTATCTTCAGCGGACATCTTGTGTTATGGTTCTAGGCTAGACCAAAAGCACACAGGGTAAAAACAGCCAGCCAGTCAAGGTTTTTGTCTTGTTGTGCCCCTTGGACAGGGTGAGAAAGGGACATTGGCTCGACTCCACCCGCTCTGTAGACGCCACTCATATTAAGTCAATGCTGGGCACTCTCCTGCTCTCTTTTGCTAGGTTTCACCATCTCTCTTTACCTCCCTCCTTGTTTGTTTATCTTCCTCCTCTCTCTTTCCCCCCTCCCCCCCTTACTTAATTTCTGCATCACTCTCCCCTCAATTTAACTTGAAGTGTGTTTTAATGAAGATGGAGCCGACATAACCTCTGAGCTGAGTGAAGCACAGGCCCTTGCTCCTGCACCAGCAAAGACTTTTCCCGGCTAACTTTTATGTTCTCTGACAAATGTGGTTCATTATTAAAGTAGAAGAGCAGCACAGGGTGATGTAGAGTATCCCAAACTAGGTATGTCGCTTAAAGCCACTCATTCACACACTCGCTCTTTCCTCTCTCTTCATATCTTTCTTTTGCTCTACATCTTTTTTCGCCATCCTTTGCCCTGTTTTTCTCTCCCTCTCCGGGTAGATCGATTCGCGCTACCTTGATCAGCGTCATAACTCCACACCTCTCCCTTGCTCTTTTCCTCACTCTCCCACTTTCTCTCCTTCTCACTCTCTTTTTCCACCCCCGTCTCCTCCCGTCTGTCTGTCTGCCTCACCCCCCCTCTCCTCCCGTCTGTCTGTCTGCCTCTCCCCCCTCTCCTCCCGTCTGTCTGCCTCTCCCCCTCTCCTACCGTCTGTCTGTCTGCCTCTCCCCCCTCTCCTCCCGTCTGTCTGTCTGCCTCCCCCTCTCCTCCCGTCTGTCTGTCTGCCTCTCGCCCCCTCTCCTCCCGTCTGTCTGTCTGCCTCTCGCCCCCCTCTCCTCCCGTCTGTCTGTCTGCCTCTCGCCCCCTCTCCTCCCCCGTCTGTCTGTCTGCCTCCCCCCTCTCCTCCAGTCTGTCTGTCTGCCTCCCCCTCTCCTCCCGTCTGTCTGTCTGCCTCTCGCCCCCTCTCCTCCCCGTCTGTCTGTCTGCCTCTCGCCCCCTCTCCTCCCGTCTGTTTGTCTGCCTCTCGCCCCCTCTCCTCCCGTCTGTCTGTCTGCTCCCCCTCTCCTCCCGTCTGTCTGTCTGCCCCCCCTCTCCTCCCTCTGTCTGCCTGCCTCCCCCCTCTCCTCCAGTCTGTCTGCCTCTCCCCCCTATCCTCCCGTCTGTCTGTCTGCCCCCTCCTCCTCCCTCTGTCTGCCTCTCCCCCCCCTCTCCTCCCGTCTGTCTGTCTGCCCCCCATCCTCCTCCCTCTGTCTGTCTGCCTCTCCCCCTCTCCTCCCGTCTGTCTGTCTGCCTCCCCCCCTCTCCTCCCATCTGTCTGTCTGTCTGCCTCCCCTCTCCTCCCTCTGTCTGTCTGCCTCTCCCCCTCTCCTCCCGTCTGTCTGCCTCTCTCCTCCCGTCTGTCTGCCTCTCCCCCTCTCTATCTGCCCCCCTCTCCTCCCGTCTGTCTGCCTCTCCCCCCTCTGTCTATCTGCCCCCCCCTCTCCTCCCTCTGTCTGCCTCTCCCCCCGTCTGTCTGTCTGTCTGCCTCTCCCCTCCCTCTCCTCCCGTCTGTCTGTCTGCCCCCCCCCCCCTCTCCTCCCTCTGTCTGCCTCTCACCCTCCCTGGCCCTGCCTGCTGCCACACCACTCCAGTCAGTCTGCTGACCACAGAGAGAGCTGTTTTGGTGGTGAGTGAGTCGCATGGTCCCATGACTAAGGGAACAGAAAGAAAATAGGTCAGGGAAAACAAACGTGTCCCTCTCTATGAAGCAGCACAGCGGAAGGCCTGATCTCTTTATGATGGAATCACACGCTGCTTCTATACTGAGTTCTGGCACTACAGGAGAGAGATGCGGGAAGGACACAGGTAGGGAGAGAGTGTTTGTGCAAGAGAGAAATACAGTGAGAGAGAGATACATAAAGACAGTGTGAGTCAGTTTCCTGGTCCTCAGTAGCTCTTTCCTGGGTAGCTGACCCCTCCATCTTCTCTCCGTCTCCAGTTCATCCACAAGCTGCTGGAGAGGGGTGCTGAGTCATGTAGAGGTGGGAAGGAACACACACACAGGCATTGTTGAATGTTTTTTCTAAAATATGATTGGACGCAATCTCAATGGGGTCCCTTAAAAGTTCCGAGCCGTGTTTCCATGGCAATAGTAGCTGACACCATCCTGTCGTGACAAGATGTTTTTGGATACAGAGACCTCGGGTAGCGGCACAGCAGTGAGATTTAACACTGGAGATAGAGGGGCTTTGCAGGACAACAGGCACACAACTAGTATATCCTCTCTGAAACTCTCTGGTAGCCTACACAAAGCAAGGCGCTTTGGCTGTTCGCAAAAACATTAAACGAACTCAATGACCTCATCTGAGAGACAGAAAGAAAGAGCGAGAGAGGAAAGAGGGAGGGTAACCACAGGAGAGAGAGAGAGAGAGAAAAATACTCACTTTGACAACCAACCGTTCACGTATTTTCTACGTCTCAGATTCCTTAAAGAGAACATTTGTTTTGGGATAAATGGCAAGCAGTGTCGATAAAGCTAATTATTTGTTTTTAAGAAACACCTCCAAAGGGTCAAATGCGGACACTCTTTTCACTTACATAAAGGAATGATTATGACACAGACTGAGGTTAGCCTGTGGCTAATGTTGTTCTAACTGGGAGTGATCCACACTGTCTATTACAACACAATATGTAAGTATATTCTAACTAGGTTATCAACTAAATTAAGAATTACTGCATGTATCATCATCATCATAAATGCCATTACCATCACAATAGTCATTATCATCCTGATAAGGATCATGGCGTTGAATGAGCATATTCATTATAGACATGATTCCCTGAGCGGCTGAGCGTGTTGGTCCGTTGGATGGATGGATGGTGTGCGACCAGAGCAGGGCTCAGCAGGGGTACTAGACACAGAAGGGTGTGCCTAGGTGGGGCGGTCGCCAAGTGACAGTCAGCCCCGTCTGTTCTCTAAGTCGCTGGAGAACTGCATGACCCTGGAACAACCTATTAACAGTCAGGGGCTGGCACTGTTTGGCCAATTGCCCCACTACACCACCATCTAGACAGCACAGCCCAGAATTACACTTACCTCATCTACGGGTACGTCCCAAATGGCACCGAATTCCCTATATAGCACACTCCTTTTAACCAGAGCCCTATGGACCCTGGTCAAAGACAGTGCACTAAATAGGGAATGTGCCAATTGGGATATAGCCCAGGAAGCCTATATTGGTAGATAACAACTAATAAAGTTAAATGTTTGGCCTCAAAGGTTATGACTTTGTTCTGTGAGGCTCTGGTCCAATATCCACACTAGAATCATTGTCAGGTGGCATCACTCATGCGCGAGTTTCATCCTTCAGTGCAGGCAGAATCTGACGTAAGACAACGCACTAGAACACCATTTAAGAGGTCATGTATTTGGCATACATTAAGACTTGGTATGCTATGGATATTGGGACGTAGCCTGTGAGGTTAGTTTCAAAAGAGAAACTCTGGGCCTGCACAAGGCCTTCCTGCAAAATTAAGTTTCATATTTGATTAGAATTTCCTCTTAATGTCTTCTGTTGGATCACATATCTAACAAACTGTATATAACATAACCCAACATGAAATAGGCCAGAATTCAATCCGATCAAGCTTGTAGACAACACGAAGTTCAAACACAAGGTAATCTGTCGCTAAACCATCAATACATGCTAAAATCACCCATATAGCTCATTGCTCAATTGCAGCCACCAATTTACCGCTCCCTAAAGCGAATGTCGGGGAACATTTTTTGTCCTGATTGCTGTCCATATTGGTGTCTCAGGGGGAGTTGGGATATGCAAAACATTTACAATTCACATCACTGACATTTTCAACCTCTCCCTGACCGAGTCTGTAACACCAACATGTTTCAAGCAGACCATCATAGTCCCTGTGCCCAAGAAAGCGAAAGTAACCTGCCTAAATGACTAGCACTCACGTCGGTAGCCATGAAGTGCTTTGAAAGGCTGGGCATGGCTCACATCAACACCATCATCCCAGAAACCCCACACCCAGTACAATTCGCATAAGACCCCAACAGATCCACAGACACAATCTCTGTTGCACTCTATACTGCCCTTTCCCACCTAGACAAAACTAACAACTATGTGAGAATGCTGTTCACTGACTACAGCTCAACACCATAGTGCCCACAAAGATCATCACTAAGCTTAGGACCCTGGGACTAAACACCTACCTTTGCAACTGGATCCTGTACTTCCTGACGGGCTGCCCCCAGGTGGTGAGGGTAGGTAGCAACACATCTGCTACGTTGATCCTCAACACAGGGGCCCCTCAGGTGTGCGTGCTTAGTCACCTCCTGTACTCCCCGTTCATCCACGACTGCGTGGCCAAGCACGATTAACACCATCATTAAGTTTGCTGACGACAACAGTGGCCTGATCACCAACTACAATGAGAGAGCCTATAGGGAGGAGGTCAGAGACCTGGACAACAACCTCTCCCTCAACGTGAGCAAGACAAAAGGAGATGATCGTGGACTACAAGGAAAAAGAGGGCCAAATACGGCCCCAATCACATCAACAGGGCTGTAGTGGAGCAGGTTAAGAGCTTCAAGTTCCTTGGTGTCCACATCACCAACAAACTATCATGGTCCTTGGTGTCCACATCACCAACAAACTATCATGGTCCTTGGTGTCCACATCACCAACAAACTATCATTGTCCTTGGTTTCCACATCACCAACAAACTATCATGGTCCAAACACCAAGAAAGTAGTGAAGAGGGCACGACAACAACTATTCCCCCTCAGGAGACTGAAAAGATTTGTCATGGGTCCCCAGATCCTCAAAAGGTTTGAGAGCATCCTGACCGGTTGCATCACCGCCTGGCATGGCAACGGCTCGGCATCCGACCACAAGGCATTACAGTGGTTGGTGAGTACGGCCCAGTACATCACTGGGGCCAAGCTTCCTGCCATCCAAGACCTATACACTAGGCGGTGTCAGAGGAAGGACAAAAAATGATCAAGGTCTCTAGTCACCCAAGTCATAGACTGTTCTTTCTGCTACCCCACGACAAGCGGTACCGGAACGCCAAGTCGAGGTCCAAAAGGCTCCTTAACAGCTTCTACCCCCCAAGCCATAAGACTCCTGAACAATGAACAATTAATCGAATTGCCACCCGGACTATTTACATATACTTACATTGACTCGGTATCGGTGCCCCCTGTATATTTTTGTTATTTATTTATTATTAAATAATGTATTTTACTTTAGATTATTTTGTAAATATTTTCTTAACTCTATTTTCTTAAAACTGCATTGTTGGTTAAGGGTTTGTAGGTAAGCATTTCACAGTAAGTTCTACACCTGTTGTATTCGGCGCATGTGACAAATAAAACATGTATTTGAAGAGAAGTATTCCCCATTGTGTCAGTGAACAGACTCTGGACTAATCTCAACATTGGAGTATTTGACATATGAATTTGACCCTGGTCTGGTTCAAATGTGTAAACTAAGCACCCAGTCAGTTGGCTGTCCCATTTACGCAACAGGCAAACTAAAATGAGTATAGTGTTTCTAAGCAATGACAAGCCCCCATCTGCTCCATTGAATTAGTTTCATGCAACTGGCCCGTGTAGCAAATCTCTTCAGAATGTCTGGTTCACTAAGATCGAAAGCTTCCTTGTTACTTGTATTTGATTTCTGGTGCTGTGTGAATAAAGTGACCATTTTAAACCACAAGATGGTAGCAGACGGTTACAATAGGATGCTCTAGTTGATACTGGGCCCCGGTTTCAATGCTTGGAAAATGCTTGTTGCTTCCTTCCTTTCGGACATCATAGTTGGTGTAACTCATTTTTTTTTTAAGACAAGAAACCAAAGTTCCAATATACTCATTAGCACACCAGTATGCATGACAATGAGACAAAACATAAAGGGGTCATACCTGCTCAAAAAGTCCTACAATGCATTATGACTGCATCATCAGGTTTATTGGGTGTTCTACCTAACTTTGTTTTTTTTTCCCGGGAAGCCCATTTCAAAACTATTAAATTGCTTTCTTTTTTCCTTTTTATAAAATTATTTTCAGGATGAGAACATTTGATCAATGTAAACTTAATAAAACAAAAATCAGATATGTAGAAAATATCTTTGAAAACTAACAATTATCCAAATAAAAGCTAGACAGTCAGGGAGAATCTAAAATGTACAAAAATAGGCATTAAAACAGGTTTCCATCCAACCTTAAGAGAGTAAAGTACTTTTTGTATTTTACAGCAACAACCTGGGGAAATGAATGAGCCAATTGGAAGCTGGGGATGATTAGGTGGCCATGATGGTATGAGGGACATATTGGGAATTTATCCAGGACACCGGGGTTAACAACCCTACTCTTAGTGACCACAGAGTCAGGACAACTGTTTAATGTCCCCAACACAGGTCAATGTTCCCAATCACTACCCTGCAGCATTGGGATATTTTCTTTTAGACCAGAGGAAAGGGTGCCTCCTACTGGTCATCCAAAACCACTACCAGCAGCATTTGGTCTTCCATCCAGGGACGGACCAGGACCAACCCTGCTTAGCTTCAGAGGTAAACCAGCAGTGGGATATGCTGCTGGCAAAAATGCACGTGGGATAAATAAATCATGACAGGCCTGGTGGAAAAATTACATTTTTCGTTAAACTTTTCAAATGTCGACAAAACTAAATACTCTGTGTCGGTAAAATTAGGTGAGAAATGTCAGTGGAAACGCTTATGTGCAAATATTGATATAATAACCATCATATCGAAGTAAACCTCCCACTACGACTCGTCAGGAAAGCATGCAGTTTATTAGGTAAATGAGAATTTAACCGAAAAGGGTATTTTTATGCGAACTGTCATCTCACACAGCCTTTTATCTGGTGAGAAAATGCACTTACATTTTTTTAATAGATGTTTTAGAATATTAATGTGAAAAATCTGTCACCAATTGGATGGAAACCTGGCTATTCAGGAGTATTTGTCATGGCATGTGGCCCCCATTGATTGTGATTGTTGGTGTCACAGATGGCATAATTAATGCCAGCAGCATACCACTGCTGGCTTGCTTCTGAAGCTAAGCAGGGTTGGTACTGGTCAGTTCCTGGATAGGAGACCAGATGCTGCTGGAAGTGGTGTTGGAGGGCCAGTAGGAGGCACTCTTTCCTCTGGTTGAAAAAAATAACCCAATGCCCAGGGCAGTGATTGGGGACACTGCCCTGTGTAGGATGCCGTCCTTCAGCTGGGACGTTAAATGGGTGTCCTGACTCTCTGAAGTCATTAAAGATCCCAGCGGTGTTAACCCTGGTGTCCTGGCTAAATTCCCAATCTTGTCCTCAAACCATCACAGTCACCTAATAATCTCCAGTTTACAATTGGCCCATTCATCCCCCTCCCCTGTAACTAAAGCAAAAATATTGCTTTAAAACTAACATTTTATTTTTGGAAAATGTGTAGAATTCCACCTACAGTTAAATTTGGTAACCAACCACCTGAAACCCATTTTTATGCATTATACCTGCAGACTTACAAAATAATATTAACAATAGGTTCATTGTATGCTAGATATTGGAACAGTCAATAAAACAGCTCAGGCGTTAATGTAATCGGTATTGTTTGCATAAAGCATAAGTCATTTAAATGTTTGGGAGCATAATTAGTGCACAATTGTATTTTTATAGTTGACTCTCCGATAGACAGCACTGCTATAAAATGTTTTCTGATATGAGTCAGTGTCTGCCTTCTACTGTATTAAAGATGAACAAACAGGCTTCTAAATGTACATATTCTCTCTGGGTGATGTGTTGTGTGGAGATATAATATTCTAATCAAAGGCAATCTCCAGATTCTGCGTGATGGAGATGAGGTGGAAACATTGACAAGTGATCATCCGTGTATATGGATATAGAACTAAATAAGGATAGGGGATGTAGTTCGTCAAGGAGTATTCTCACATGGCCATCCTTCCAAAACTAAATAAGGATAGGGGATGTAGTTCGTCAAGGAGTATTCTCACATGGCCATCCTTCCAAAACTAAATAAGGATAGGGGATGTAGTTCGTCAAGGAGTATTCTCACATGGCCATCCTTCCAAAACTAAATAAGGATAGGGATGTAGTTCGTCAAAACTAAATAAGGAGTATTCTCACATGGCCATCCTTCCAAAACTAAATAAGGATAGGGGATGTAGTTCGTCAAGGAGTATTCTCACAAAACTGGCCATCCTTCCAAAACTAAATAAGGATAGGGGATGTAGTTCTCACATGTCCTTCCAAAACTAAATAAGGAGTATTCTCACATGGCCATCCTTCCAAAACTAAATAAGGATAGGGGATGTAGTTCGTCAAGGAGTATTCTCACATGGCCATCCTTCCAAAACTAAATAAGGATAGGGGATGTAGTTCGTCAAGGAGTAGTCTCACATGGCCATCCTTCCAAAACTAAATAAGGATAGGGGATGTAGTTCGTCAAGGAGTAGTCTCACATGGCCATCCTTCCAAATCGCGTCACAGGCTTCCAAGGGTAGTGAATGAGGAATTAAGCGGCAAATCATTAAAGCACTATGCCTGTTCTAGGATGAAAATATAAAAACTCACATGTTCTCTTTATTTACCATATACAGCTAGATAGATGTACACCACTGGAGAATTTGGATAAAAGCACACACACACAATGCAGACGTATGTAGGAACTCGTCACATACTTTAAAATGCTGAAACAAAGAAAATCTTGGATTACAAATCGATAAAAAAATAGAATCCAAATTCAAAACTGTTCTAAATGCATATAGGTCACGTGTTGACGTCTGTGCCACATCAACTGTGGTAGCTAATAACCGTTGTTTTCTGTACACAGGGGACATTCTGTACAAAATATTACATCTACCATGTAGTAGCTATAACAAAATAAAAGTACATTATATGTACAATATTAGATGAGGCCAATTATCATACAGGGTGTATACCAAAAGACACAGAATCATTCTTCTCGAAATACACAAAACCATACAGTGCCTTCACACTAAGTATTCAGAACCCTTGACTTTTCCCACATTGTTACATTAGCCTTATTCTAAAAAAAACTACTGAGCGATCTACACAGAACCCCACAATGACAAAAGGGAAACCAGTTTTTTTTTTTAAAGTTTGCCAATTTATTAAAAAAAAGAATTACCTTATTTACATAAGTATTCAGACCCTTTTCTATGAGACTAAACATTGAGCTCAGGTGCATGCTGTTTCCATGGACCATCCTTGAGATGTTTCTTCAACTTGGTTGGACATGATTTGGAAAGGCACACACACCTGTCTATATAAGGTCCCACAGTTGGCAGTGCATGTCAGAGCAAAAACCAAGCCATGTGGTCAAAGGAATTGTCCGTAGAGCTCAGAGAAAGGAGTGTTGAGGCACAGATCTGGGGAAGGGCACCAAAACATTTCTGCAGCATTGAAGGTCCCCAAGAACACAGTGGCCTCCATTCTTAGAGGAAGTTTGGAACCACCAAGATTCTTCCTAGAGCTGGCCGCTCAGCGGTCTGGGGAGAAGGGCCTTGGTCAGGGATGTGACCAAGAGCCCAATGGTCACTGACAGAGCTCCTCTGTGGAGATGGGAGAACCTTCCAGAAGGACAACAATCTCTGCAGAACTCCACCAATCAGACCTTTATGGTAGAGTTGCCAGAAGAAAGCCACTCCTCAGTAAAAAGGCATGACAGCCTGCTTCGAGTTTGCCATAAAGCAACTAAAGACTCTCAGACCATGACAAAGAAGATTCTCTGCTCGGATGAAACAAAGAGCAACCTCTTTGGACAGAATACCAAGCATCTGGAAGAAACCTGGCCCCCATCCCTACATGGAAGCATGGTGGTGGTGGCATCATGCTGTGGGGATGTTTTTCAGCAGCAGGGACTGGGAGACTAGTTAGGATTGAGGCAAAGATGAACAGAGAAAAGTACAGCGAGACCATTCCTGGAACAGGTTTTCATCACACTCAGGACCTCAGACTGGGGCAAAGATTCTCATTTCAGCAGGACAACGACCCTAAGCACACAGACAAAACAATGCAGGAGTGGCTTCGGGACAAGTCTCAATGGCCTTGAGTGGCCCAACTAGAACTTGGACCCAATCGAACATCTCTGGGGAGACCTGAATATAGCTGTGCAGCAATGCTCCCCATCCAACCTGACAGAGCTTGAGAGGATCTGCAGAGAGGAATGGGAGAAACTCTCCAAATACAGGTGTTCCAGGCTGGTAGCATCATACCCAAGAAGACGGAAGGCTGTAATCACTGCTAAAGGTGCTTCAACAAAGTACTGAGTAAAGGATCTAAATAATTATGTAAATGTGCTAGATTAAAAATAATAATAATAATAATATAAATTCAAAATTTGCCCAAATTTAAAAAAAAAACTTTCTGCTTTGTCATTATGGGGTATTGTGATTAGATTGATAAGGGGGAAAACAACTTAATACATTTTAGAATTAGGCTGTAACGTAACAAAATGTGGATAAAGTCAAGGGGTCTGAATACTTTCCAAATGCACTGTATGTAAAATATAGAGAGCGCCACAGAGGCTACAATATTAAAGCAATTTGATGAAGAACAACAGTCACCAACAGAGTCCTCTCTGCTCTCAGGACACTGGGAACAGCCAGGGATCCAGTCAACATTCAGTCAACTGAAATTCCAATTCTCCTCTGTGAAGCAATGAGGAACATTTGTATTTCAGATTACTTCCTTAAATTGACCCAAAACCCTGGTGCCATCCAGTTTTGTTTGTTCCATGTATAAAAGCACTCTATACCTCCTTTTTGTAATTTTACAGCAAAATAGTTGGGGGGTGGCATACATTTATGGTGAATGATATTCTTTAAGACAAAGAAAATAATCTAGAAAGAGACAGTGAAACATCGTGATAGTAATATATTTACAATTTGCACATTCAATCTGAACATCAGAGTTTTTGCAGGCAATGGAAAAGACCCTGCACACATCCAGAAGTAGTGTCTCACACACACAGAGCTTCTCTACAGGGATACAGCCAGAGTGCATGTCTGTCTGGGGACTCAAACAATGGTGCATCTTAAAATGGCACACTATTTCCTATATAGTGCACTTCTTTCGATCACGGTCCATAGGGGAATAAGGTGCCATTTGGGGGACATCCTAAATGGAACAGGGCGAGGGGTAATAAGATCAGGTTGAATGAGAAGCATCCTTCTCTACACGTTTTTCATCAGGCACACAGAGGAACTGACGTAACTAAACAGACCAGACAGCACGAATGATTAATTCATTTTGGATCTTGGGTTTTTATTCTTCAAGTTTTATCAGGAAGTGCTTCTATCTTAAGTCTTTGGGGCTTACCCACTCCTCTCTAGCTTGACCACAATCATTGATCTGCTTTGTAGATTTAACAAAAACAACTTGTATGCATTTTACACTAAACATGGCCCTACATACTCTGTGGGTAGGTGCGAGTGTCACTGTGTTTCAATGTGCGTCTCTCTGGTCTGTTGGGAAGCTAATGCTAAATTGAACATGGTTCTGCATTCACATAACACTGCTATTCTACTCTCAGTTTAGCCGCTTGTACAATAAAGGCACTATGAAAGGAAAGGCTTGTGATGAATTTTGACTAACTACAGACAGAATGATCTTATGTGACTGAACTAGGCTACTTAGTTACCAAGGTATAAAAGCAACATCAGAAAGAGAGGGGTCTTGGTTATTAAGAGTAGAGAGCAGTGAGGAGCAGGTATTCCTCTGTGTGTAGCCCAGTACAGCTCCTCCCACACTACAGCTCAATGAGAGTCTGTAAACACTGAACTAGAACACAGACCTCAGCTTTCACAACACTAACATGACTTGGATGTCTTGATCAATACTGATTAGGCATGAAGACAGGAACAGACCGACAGGGATTGACGTGTTCACATGGACAGTAAACTCCAATGGATCCAGAAAACAATTGATGTGCTGTGCCCTCAGTCTTAGAAAACCATTAACCATTGTTCGAACCAACCAAACACACTGCAACTTATTGCCTACAATATCAAACAGCTAAGAAAGGGTGGATACGTTTTTAAAAAAGCAAGAAAAAGCAAGCGTGAGGTTGGACCCAAACTAGGTCTGTACAGACCAGCTGATGTCCAGTGGACAGAAAAACCCCCCTTTCACTAAGCCAAGCACATTTAGAGCCACAACTTTATTACGTCTCTTGGCGGTCCCCAATAATTCCCCTCCCATCAAATCAATCCTAGCAGAACACAAGAAAAATATTACGCTTATGGCAATAGCAGCAGTAACTAGGCAACAAAGAATAAACATGAGAGAGAAGGACTGTGCTTTCCTCTCTATGCTGATAGAGCGAGAGAGGAGACTAAACTGCTTCTTCCTTCACCCATTACGTACAGTATGCATCTATAATACATGTCTATCTGCCAATCCTATTGCCAGTGCACATGACATCTAGAATGAGGATGAGAGAAAAACAGAAAGAACCCAACAAATTAAAACAATAACAGAAGACCTGAGAAAAACGACCACAAGGGGACAGCACTGCTTTTACAAGACAGAGAGAGTGAGGGAGGGCAACAATGTCATGTTTGGTGGTCATGCCATACAGCCCTGTGCCATTGACATCTCTGGGCAGGGCTGTAGCGAACTGGGGAACACTTCAGAGTTGGACTGGTGGAGTTGTTTGAGCTGCAGCTGCTTTCAGACAGGCCATTCTGTTTTGTTCTATTCTGGTCTGGACCTTGTCTGTGCTGGACTGTTCTGGGCCCCCCGGGGCTGGTCTGTCTGTCAGTATGTGGTGTCTGACTGTGTATGTGTGACTGTCTGTACATCTGTATGTGCGACTGTCTGTACTTGTGTGTGTGTGTGTGTGTGTGTGTGTGAGAGAGAGACTGCCTGTACGTCTGTGTGTGTGACTGTGTGTGTGCGTGTGTGTGAGAGAGACTGCCTGTACGTCTGTGTGTGCGACTGTCTGTATGTGTGTGTACGTCTGTACATGTGCGTGTGTGTGCGAGAGAGAATGTCTGTACGTGTGTGTGTCTTTAGTGTCCGTCGTGTGGTGTGACCATATCATTGGCCCTCCGGTGCGTCTCCAGGGCCTTGACGGTGGAGATGTCCTGAGGCAGCTCAGACTTCCTCCTGACCAGCGGACGCTCCTTACGCTCGTTCCTCTGGAGCTTTCGGGGGAGAGGGAGAACAGTTATAGAACAGTCAAACCAAAATCTACAAAGTAGTAAGGAATCGCGGAGATCATCCTATGTGGATGTATTCTCCAAATAGCATGTACGAGGTTGCGCTGGCTGTTAGCCTATTCAGCGTGGTGTCTAAGCAAACTAGATCCTCCTGTCCCTGATTGTTATTAAGCTGCTGCTAATTTGCATAAACGTCGGACTCTTTAGTCACCGACAGTTGAAGTCTGAGTTCGGGGAAGCATCACGACTGTGTTGCTTTGTGGTTGTGAGGTGCAATTTAGGGAAAAGAAGATGCATCACTTATTCTGCTGTTATATTGCACATGCAGTGACAGAGGAAAAAAACTGGTTCTTTGTTAGTTGTAATTTCCCAGACGGACGTAAATGTTTCACCATTAAAGATCCCAGCTCAGTAGCTAAACCACATTTAATTTATCACATGCTCCGAATACAACAGGTGTAGGTAGACCTTACCATGAAATGCTTACTTACAAGCCCTTAACTTTATTTCTTGAACTGCATTGTTGGTTTAAGAAAAATAAAATAAATAAATGCATTAAATACATTTAAACTATATTTAAATTAAAGTTACAATAAAATAATAACGAACCTATATACAGGGGGTACCAAGTTAATGTGTGGGGGTACAGGTTAGTCGAGGTAATTTGTACATAGGTAGGGGTAAACTGACTGTGCATAGATAATAAACAACGAGTAGCAGTGTAAAAATAAGGGGGGGCGGGGGGGTCAATGTAAGTAGTCCGGGTGGCCATTTGATTATGTGTTCAGCAGTCTAATGGAGCATTTTGCACCTAGACTTGGCACTCTGGTACCACTTGCTATGCAGTAGAAGAGAGAACATTGTCTTGCTGAGTTTAGACCATGATAGTTTGTTGGTGATGTGTACACCAAGGAACTTCAAACTCCTGACCCACTACACGACAGGCCCGTCAATGTTTAATGGGGGCCTGTTCAGCACTCCTTTTCCTGTAGCTAACGATCAGCTCATTTGTCTTGCTAACATTGAGGTAGAGGTTGTTGTCTTGGCACCACACTGTCAAGGTCTCTGACCTCCTCCCTATAGGCTGTCTCATTGTTGTCAGTGATCAGTCCTACCACCGCTGTGCCTTTCTAGGGAGTTTTTCCTAGCCACCGTGCTTCTACATCTGCATTTCTTGCTGTTTGAGGTTATAGGCTGGGTTTCTTTACAGCACGTTGTGACATCGGCTGATGTAAAAAGGGCTTCATAAATACATCTGATTGATTGATTAATGATGGTGTTGGAGTCATGCTTGACCACGCAGTTGTGGGTGAACAGGGAGTACAGGAAGGGACTAAGCACGCACCACTGAGGGGCCCCCCCATGTTGAGGATCAGCGAGGCAGATGTGGGGATGTTGTGTTGTTGTCTACCCTCACCACCTGGGGGCGGCCCGTCAGGAAGTACAGGATCCAGTTGCAGAGGGAGGTGTTTAGTCCCAGGGTCCTAAGCTTAGTGGTGAGCTTTGAGGGCACTATGGTGCATCCTTGTTTCTCGCTCCCACCTTTGATAATGAATGACCTCCAATTGTTTGATTGCTAGAAGTAGTGCCTGGTCTTATGGAGGCATTAGACTGATCACACATCCTCTTCAAGAGACGGGGGAACAGTTACACATCCAGAGTCCATCAACCTAAACAAACCTTCTCTAGTCCTTGATAGAATTCAAATAGCACGTTTAACTAGGTCTATCACGTCTTGACTAGATCTCAACTTGTATACCCAACTCAGCCCAATCCATCATGTCCTAGATATGTAGTAGTCCTGTAAGAAGTGTATACTATAGTATACATTACCGTCAGCTCCCCCCTGCCTTAAATGTGAACCTGCCTATAGATGATTCTGTCAATAAGTACATCACTCACAGCCCTCTTCCCCGACCCTGTCCCTCTCCAACCTACAAAACATCCCAAATGGCACCCTATTCCCTATGTAGTGCACTACTTTGTACCAGGGCCCATAGGGCTCTGTTGAAAGTAGCGCACTATATAGGGGATATGGTGCCATTTATGACAGCCTGGGCAGTAGGCAAGGAGAGGGCTGTGAATGGCGTACTTCTACTCCTACCCATGCTGCACTACTCCTGTTCCTACACGTCTGTCTCCACCCCTCTTAACCCCTAGTCTACAATTTCTGCACCCCAGCGGGAATATAATGAACATAATAATACAAAATCCCCATCAACATCTGACTGTTGAAGCTAGAGATGTTTTTGCATGGGCAGCGTCTCAAAACACCACATCCGCCGATATCACCCTCTACCTTCAGGGGCCTTTAAATTACACATCTAATAGCTACATGATACTTGGTATGACCATCTTAAACAATTCCATAATGTTAGCTTAAAACACCCCCCCCCACCCAGGCTTAGACTCCAGGGTTCAAACTGCAACAAGGTGTGACAGGAAGCACCAGATTCTGATGCTACATTTCAAACAGCTCGGGAGACTGTGCTCTGAACCTTCACACGAACAGTCTAATTCAATGCACTGACTGCATGGAGGACGTCAGAGTAATAGCACGCTAGCCCCCCCCAACACACAGTACCTGTGTGGCTTCTTCCTCTATGGTCTTCTTCAAGATGTTAACATCCTCCATCATTGGTCCGTCTGTCTCCATAGGACTACCCAGGTCTGACGGGTCCACGTACACCAGGAACTAAACACACAAATGCAAATTAATTACTTAAAAATCATACAATGTGATTTTCTTGATTTTTGTTTTAGATTCCGTCTCTCACAGTTGAAGTGTACCTATGATAAAAATTACAGACCTCTACATGCTTTGTAAGTTGGAAAACCTGCAAAATCGGTAGTGTATCAAATACTTGTTCTCCCCACTATATGTATGTATGCATGCATGCATGCATATACACATACACTACTGTTAGTCGCTCTGGATAAAATCATCTACTAAATGACTAAAATGTCAAATGCTTAAGAGAGCAAGAGCCAACGGGGCTGGATTAAAACACACGAGGAAAGATGCTTAGAGCTCACCTGAGGGTTGGACTTGGCCAGATTCTCAATCTTCACCCACGCCTCTTCTCTCTCTTTCCACTTGGCCTTCTCTCTTCACACACACACAACAGGTTTAGGGAGACAGTGGAACAGAGATCAGACGACAACGGGGGAACAGATCAGACAATGACGGGTTTAGGGAGACAGGGGAACAGATCACAACGACAGGGGAACAGACATCACAACGACAGGTTTAGAGAGACGGGAACAAAGATCAGACGACAACGGAACCGGCAACGACAGCGGAACAGTCATTTCAGAGTCATTTCAAGATGAAATCTGCTACGTGGAGACAGACGTAGAATGAAACTATGTGGATGGACGTTGCGAATGAATGAACAGTTATGACAAAGGTTTTATTCAGTGTGTGTGTGTTTAGAGGTAAAGTAGTCTTACTTGTTCTTCTCTGTTCTGAACTGCTGTGTGCAGTCATCAAACAGCTTCTGGTTCATCTCCATGAAGAGCTTCAGGGCGTTGTATATCAGACCGTGGATCGTCCTGCACACACACATTAACCACACATATGGACCCATGTTTACTTCTCCTTCACAGGGCAGCAACAGAGAGACGGAGAAAGAGTCTGCTCCATAGTGGTAGGTTAGCAGAGTGGCTCACTTGTTCCAGTGGGTCTTGGAGTTGAGGTAGAGCGAGGGGAACATGATAGGGAGGATCCTGGCAGCATTGTCACTGATCAAACTCATGATGTACTCATTGTTCCAGTAGTACAGCGCTCGCTCTGCCACCTGGTACACACACAGAGAAAGGGATGCCTGGTAAGGCCACACCATAGCACAGATAACCACACACACACACAAGCCTGAACATGCGCAACACACGCATATGCACAACACACTGCATGAGTTCCACCAGATCAACAACACACCTGGAAGTGAGGGCTGGACACACACTTGGCCAGCTGTCTGAAGAGAGGCTCCATGACCTTGACGAACTCAGAGGGTTCGATGACGTCCAGGATTTCCTCCAGCTCATTGAGGAACATCACCTCCTTTGGACTGTGCGTCTTCGGCCAGTACTTCAACAGAGCCATCACCGTCTACAAGATCAGTCATACATTAATACTTAACTAACCAGTCCCTCCCACAGAGCTGTGGGTCTAACTAACCAGTCCCTCCCACAGAGCTGTGGGTCTAACTAACCAGTCCCTCCCACAGAGCTGTGGGTCTAATTAACCAGTCCCTCCCACAGAGCTGTGGGTCTAACTAACCAGTCCCTCCCACAGAGCAGTGGGTCTAACTAACCAGGCCCTCCCACAGAGCAGTGGGTCTAACTAACCAGGCCCTCCCACAGAGCAGTGGGTCTAACTAACCAGTCACACAGAACTGTGTGTTTTGGCCACTGTCTATGGAGAATATTCACACATTCACACTAGGCCAGCATTAGAGCAAAGTACTAATCTCACGCATTCCATGGGGGAATGGTGATTTTTGCCCAGCAAACAGCAAGATGTCTTACCGGTTCTGTGAGAGTGCTGTCCTTCTCTAGAAACTGCACCACACAATAAGCCAGCTAGAAAAGACACAGAAACAAAAAAGCAGATTAACTACAACCATCATGTCGACACCGCTTAATACAACTAATAAAGGCTTATTACAAACTATAACACATATAGGCCTAATCAAAAGGTTTATTGTATTGCAGGCCTAAGGCTTTAACTGCACGGTCTTTAACAGTAACGTGTTTGAAACCAAAGGTAGTTAGGGATAGCTACCTGTGGGTGATAGACACTAAGGGACTTGACTTTGTGTAAAGGCAGCAACACTTTCAACAGGAAAATCTTGTGCTCCTCTTTCAACGGTAAGGCAAAGCCATTGATTATGCTGCAAACAGAAGGATTTGAAGGTTGTGATCAGCAATGTAATACTTCTGATCAACACAAAACAATATAGGCACAAAAACGATTGAAGAACCACAAACCTTCCTAATATTTCCAATAACTCTGCTATTCCGTTATGACGTTCTGTTTCATAAATGAACCTGGAAAGAAATGACAATGTCAAAGCAGAACAGAGCAGTTCAATAAATGGTCATTTAAACATTGGTATTCGCCATGTTGTGTCTCCCTGTTCAAAGGCCCTTAAATCTTTGGTCTTGCCCATTGAATGTCTCAACTGTCTCAAGGCTTAAACATCCTTCTTTAACCTGTTTCCTCCCCTTCATCTACACGGATTGAAGTGGATTTAACAAGTGACATCAATAAGGGATCGTACTGTAGCTTTCACCTGGATTCACCTGATCGGTCTGTCATGGAAAGAGCAGGTGTTCTTAATGTTTTGTACACTCAGTGTATGACAATACAATTTCATAGTACAGTATTATGACCATTTACTCACTTATAGAATATGTTATTGATCTGTTTCCTGATGTACGCTCGCAGGCCCAGGAACTTTCCGTAGATGCGATGCAGAGTGGTCTTTAGAAAGTCCCTTTCCCTTGGGTCTTCACTGTCAAACAGGTCTAATAGCTGTGGAGACAATGCAGCAGGTGACCTTAGATCACATGTACTTTCTCACACAATCTCACATCCTGTTTATTTACTTCCAGTGAGAAAGGTCCAGTGCTTAGCTACCTGCATTACAAATTTCTGGTCGATATACTTCTTGGCCACATTTGGTTGAAAGTCGGGAGACTCCAGAAACCGGAGGAAGAACTCGTAGACGAGCTGGAGAAAGAGCAGAGGTGTACACATCAGTGGTATGAAACGGTGCGCGTGTTCATTTGCTTGTTTGTGTGACTGTGCGCGGTGCGCACGACCGTGGTGTGTGTGCGTGCGCGCAACTGCAAGTGTGTTGCGGCGCCGTGCGGTACGTGGTGTGCTTGGCTGTGCGGTGCATGACTGTGCGGTATGCGTGACTGTGCGTGTTTACCTGGAGGTGTGGCCATGCAGCCTCTAGAGTGGGCTCATCCTCCTCTGGGTCAAACTCAGCCCCTGTGGGGTTGGATGATGGAGGCAATGTCCTGAACATGTTCACTGCAAACTGAAGGACAGACAGACAGGTCACGACACAGCACTTCATATTATTACCATAAGGGCTATTGGAAGAACTATCCTAAGCATGTGTCAATGGTTGGCCAACTCCAGCACTTTGGAAACTGACATTTTGGGTGTTTCAAAATGAATACTACCATGCTCTGCTCACACGTCGGAGAAAACATTTCGAAGTATGCATCGCTGCAAGCTTCAACGGAACGTATGCACAGAAATATGACGCAACCACAAAAAAAGCAAAAATTATTGAAATCAATGGAAGCCGTTATTTTGGGCTGAAGAGAAGAAATAAACTGACTTGAGAATGAACTGTTGCCAATTCACATCTCTTAATTCCACGAAGAATTGACAGCTCGTCATCTAGATTGCATAACATCGGTTATCAGTCATTTTTGCCTTTTAAACTAGCTGGCTAGCTAGCTAGACTATTACGATTCACATATAGCTAGCTGATCATTCCGAAGTGAAGTTTATGTAGTCTTGTGTCGTTTGGATTGCCATTAGACTGGCTGGCTAGCTAGCTAGACTATTACGATTCACATATAGCTAGCTGATCATTCCGAAGTGAAGTTTATGTAGTCTTGTGTCGTCTGTATTGCCATTAGACTGGCTGGCTAGCTAGCTAGCTAGCTAGACTATTAAGATTTACATATAGCTAGCTGATCATTCCGAAGTGAAGTTTATGTAGTCTTGTGTAGTCTGCATTGCCATTAGACTGGCTGGCTAGCTAGCTAGACTATTACGATTCACATATAGCTAGCTGATCATTCCGAAGTGAAGTTTGTGTAGTCTTGTGTCGTCTGTATTGCCATTAGACTGGCTGGCTCGCAGCAGATCAAGTCTTACAGGCAGTAATGTGTTACAGGGCAAAGTTGTGCTGATGTGACTGAGGCACGAACAGCTCGTCTCCCGACTCGTGTAAGTATTTGTAGCGTAGCTAGTAACAGATTATATGAATGTTTTCACAGTTTTCACAGAGTACTTGCAGGCTGTGTCGTAGCCCATGCAGCCATGACGAGTCCTAACTTAGCTAGCCCGCTAACTTGGTCAGCTTTCTAACCATGGTTCATGAGGGTTAACAACCTATAGTTACAGCACTAGCAAGTTACCTTTTACTAGTAAACAAGTATGGTCATTGTCTAGGCTAATATTTTATCTTAATGATAGTAAGTTGCAAGCTAATGCATAAAGTTAAAACAAGTTGTCTCTAACGAAAGTAACAAGCTAGCTAACTTCAGCAAAATGTCTGTTAGTGTTTTCACGACACCAACATTTTACTAACGATAACAGGCCAAGCATCACAATCACAATTGAGGATGTGCTCCACCAAAAACCTGGCAGTGATACTCAATATATTATATGAATATATTCATATTCAAATAGCTATGCTATTTCTACTTGCACATCATCATCTGCACATCTATCACTCTGGTGTTAATTTGCTAAATTATAATTACTTGCTACTATGGCCTATTTATTGCCTTACCTCACGCCATTTGCACACACTGTATATAGACTTTTTTCTATTGAGTTATTGACTGTATGTTTTGTTTATTCCATGTGTAACTGTTGTTTGTGTCGCCCTGCTTTGCTTTATCTTGGCCAGGTGGCCAGGTCGCAGTTTTAAATGAGAACTTGTTCTCAACTAGCCTACCTGGTTAAATAAAAATATTTAAAAACTTCTACTCAATTACAACCCGTATTGATTTCTCTAGACACTTCTACTCAATACAACCCGTATTGATTTCTCTAGACACTTCTACTCAATACAACCCGTATTGATTTCTCTAGACACTTCTACTCAATACAACCCGTATTGATTTCTCTAGACACTTCTACTCAATACAACCCGTATTGATTTCTCTAGACACTTCTACTCAATACAACACGAATTTAATTTAACTTCACACTGTATAATAGAATACTGCAAAGAATGGCTGATTTGCCCCAACTTGCAAAGGCCTACCTGTGATTTGTCTGGACGAATGGGAGGAAGGAATACACATGCATACTGATCTGCATATCATTGTGGCAGTACAGGGAGAACACTGCATGAAACCCTCCCTCTTCAGTAAACAGACCCACACGCTCTCCCTAGGTCTCAAAAACACTCCCAAACATACTGCTGTCAACTTTAAAAACCTTATGCAGCGAACAGAATTTAAGGAGCACCAGAAAGACATTTTAGGCATCCAATAGGCAAACATGATTCAAAAAGGGTAGGATTAATTTCTCATGAGTAGCAAAGCAGACCCTTTCTTCCTGTGCCAATCAAATTTGCCTAGACCTACTGTCAAGTTAGGTTGTTAGCTAGGAAACATGACTGAACATTGTTATCAAACCGATAGAGACCCGGGATTTGTTTCAAATGGCCAGCGACATAGTTTGTGAAATTATGTTTTTAGAAAGGGGAGCTCCGGTAAAATTGTTCCTTTTTTTTTACCGTTTCAGCAAGAGACAAGCCATTTTCTTTGCTGTAAGCTGCAAGCATGCCTTTTGCAAAGCTGTGCCCCATTTGTCCTCTCTAGCACTCACAGGCTGTGTGACAGCAAACTTGCAAAGTCTACTCAGACTGGCTTGTGCTCTTGGTTATACAAGGGGTGAAATTATACAATGTATCAACTTCGCTTTCTCTGCAAGCTGCTCCAATGTATCAGAAGACAGCGTCCCCACACGCCATCACATCCCCACACGCCATCACGGCTATATATTTTTTTTAATTGATGGAGGACTAAATCCCGCAGGAAGACCAGACAGAGATACAGGTGAGTGATGGCTGGAAGGTGATCCAGCTGCCGGCTGGCTGTGTACAGCTGCCACATGTGAAAGGCGCATGAAAGTGAAGCGGACATTATTGGACTGGCGCATACAAGAGTCTAGTTATTGTTGCTTAAATTCAACTGAATTTCTAAACAAAACTCTGTTTTGGTAGGGACAACAAAAAATGTGGTAGTATCTTATGAAACAGTACTACGGTATTCTAAAATGTTGGTATCATAAGTACCATGAGGTTTTGGTACCATGATATTACCCTGGTACTGGTATACCATGCAACACTAGTCTATGTAGATAATTTGCTTTACTGACAATATTGCAATGTTAAACCGAATCAGACGTTTAAATCTACAAATGTTTGACGTATAACGGCTGAGAGTAGTCGTGATCCAGGAAAGTCAAGCATAGATGAGCAGCCGACATGACTCAATTTACTCTAAAAAGGTCCAAAGTAATGAAATAGCACGGGAGTGCCTAGTGCCTCAAAATGTATGCACTGAGGATGGGTGTGTGGAGCAGGGTAGAAGGCATATTAAGAAGCACCCTTTGTTTCATATGTATTGTGAATACAACTGTATATAACAGTACAGATGTTCAGCCGACCTCTTCACCCATCAGGCTGAATCTTCTTGGTCATTTACATATTCATAAATTAAAAACCTTTTCAATCAACACAGCCACCGACCAGTAGAACCAGAGAGAGGAGGATGTCAGGACCTTTAAGATTACATTTATCAGACCCCCCCCCCAATGAGAAGCAGACATTTTTTGTTTTAACCAGCCGAAGCTACTCTTTTTGTTCACCTCTCCAAGCCAGCAGCATACCACCCTACATTCCAATGTTGGCTTGCCTCTGAAGCTAAGCAGGGTCGGTCCTGGTTGGTCCCTGGATGGGAGACCAGGTGCTGCTGGAAGTGGTGTTGGCAGACCAGTAGGGGGCACTCTTCTCTGGTCTAAGGAGATCCCAATGCCCCAGGGCATTGAAGGGTACATTGCACTGCATAGGATGCAGTCTTTCGGATGGGACGTTAAATGGATTTACTGACTCTCTGTGGTCATAAGAAAATCCCATGGCACTTATCATGAGAGTAGGTGTGTTAACCCCGGTGATAAGGCAAAATTCCCAAGCTGTCCCCATTTCATCATCCACCTGATAGTTCATGTGTGGTGAGCGTTCTGGCACAAAATGGTTGCCGTGAGCGCCACACGGTGGTGGATGAGGCGAGTTTCTCTCCTTAAAGCGCTTTTGAGTACCTTAGTTTGTAGGAAAGCGCTATATAATTCCCATTCATTCTCACCTTTCAGATGACGACCCCCCCAGCAGGTTGAGTTAAAATGCACTCACTTGACTGAATTATCAATGTAACATTCGTTTCTGATGCTGTAACAATAATGCACTTATCAATTGGGCGCCCCCTCAAAGAGCCACCCATCGTGGTCTATCTAACCATAAAGAACACACCCTTTAGAGTCCGCCTCGTCCACACTTTGATGTTAAAAGCAGTGAACACATCAAAGTAAAAGACTCAGGAAGGGGAGAACTAAAGTAAACCAAGAGTATATTCTTATGCTGATTTGGCAGGGGCCTTGCATTTTCTGCTGCACTGATCAAATAGAGGCAGGATCAGGAGAATGAAGGGACATTTGCACCTTGATCATCCTTGGTTTCCTGCTTTGATAAACATCAAAGCCTGTTTTAATTCAGACCTGGCTGGCTGGCAGGCAGCACCACGACACAGCACATCCCCAGCCATGTATATCTGTTACAGAGGTAGGTGAGCCCATGATGACGAAACCACAAAGGATGAGTTCAGATTTTCACACCAATCTGATTTTAGTCATATGTGGCGTAACACAGATATTGAGCCCACAGTGCTAGCCCTTGGCCGATGTCTAGCTAGGTAGACAATAGGCCTACTGCTAGCTGTACTATAGAATAACAAAGTCGGCCCGCCTCTGACTCTGGGTAACAGATTCAAGTTCGGTGAGTGTAAAGCAGTTTCCACTCTCTGCAATGTCCTGGTTTCACAGAGTTCACCTGGAAGGGAATGGGACGCACCTATGCCTCAGGAACTAGAAAAGAAAACATCTAGCCTAACTAGAACTGAAATAACTTGAAGAATTTCTGCCAAAGGCACCCTCGACAAAACGTGAGACTGAGAAATGCGGAAACTTTGTGGCATGTGGAATATGCCATTTGAAAGCTTCTGTGACAACTTAATTGATTGAAATGGCTTATAGCTTTCATGACCACTTGATAGCAGGGTTATGAATTCACTCAAGCCAGAAAGACAGAGGCCTACACAAAATGGTTGTGTCTATGGACACCAAATGTGTTTGCAACACAAACGTCAGAGGGTCGTCTTTGTTTGAGGACAATTTGGAATGTGACAAATGTAAAATGTTCCTTAATGTTTAAAAACATTTGTTAAAACGATAAGAAACCTCGTTAAATCAATTACAAAATTCCACATCAATTTACAATACAGAATGGTTCGATTACGTATGTATGAACAACTAGGTCCGGTCGATGAAGTTATATCTACCACATCCCTTTACAGACATATTACGGTCCGGTCGATGAAGTTATATCTACCACATCCCTTTACAGACATATTACGGTCCGGTCGATGAAGTTATATCTACCACATCCCTTTACAGACATATTACTGTAGATGCGTTATGTCCATAGCGACAATTGATAAGTTAAGACAGTTTTAAAAAAGTGCCGCATCAGGTCTGTACCTTTTCAGACAGTGCAGTCGTGGCCAAAAGTTGAGAATGAGACAAATATTAATTTCCACAAAGTTTGCTGCTTCAGTGTCTTTAGATATTTGTGTCAGATGTTACTATGGAATACTGAAGTATAATTGCAAGCATTTCATAAGTGTCAAAGGCTTTTATTGACAATTACATTGATGCAAAGAGACAATATTTGCAGTGTTGACCCTTTTTCAAGACCTCTGCAATCCACCCTGGCATGCTGTCAATTAACTTCTGGGCTACATCCTGACTGATGGCAGCCCATTCTTGCATAATCAATGCTTGGAGTTTGTCAGGATTTGTGGGTTAAAAAAAATAGATGTTTTGTTACCCGAGCCACTTAGTTATCACTTTTGCCTTCTGGCAAGGTGCTCCATCATGCTGGAAAAGGCATTGTTCGTCACCAAACTGTTCCTGGATGGTTGGGAGAAGTTGCTCTCGGAGGATGTGTTGGTGCCATTCTATATTCATGGCTGTGTTCTTAGGCAAAATTGTGAGTGAGCCCACTCCCTTGATTGAGAAGCAACCTCATACATGAATGGTCTCAGGATGCTTTACTGTTGGCATGACACATGACTGATGGTAGCTTTTTTTTCCGGATGCCCCAAACAATCGGAAAGGGGATTCAGAGAAAATGACTTTACCCTAGTACTCAGCAGTCCAATCCCTGTACCTTTTGCAGAATATCAGTCTGTCCCTGAGGTTTTTCTTGGAGAGAAGTGGCTTCTTTGCTGCCCTTCTTGACACCAGGCCAACCTCCAAAAGTCTTCTCACTGTGCGTGCAGATGCACTCACACCTGCCTGCTGCCATTCCTGAGCAAGCTCTGTACTGGTGGTGACCCGATCCCGCAGCTGAATCAACTTTAGGAGACGGCCATGGCGCTTGCTGGACTTTCTTGGGTACCCTGAAGCCTTCTTCACAACAATTGAACCGCTCTCCTTGAAGTTCTTGTTGATCCGATACAAGGTCGATTTAGGTAGAATCTTACTGGCAGCAATATCCTTGCCTGTGAAGCTCTTTTTGTACAAAGCAATGATGACCGCACGTGTTTCCTTGCGGGTAACCATGGTTGACAGAGGAAGAACAATGATTCCAAGCACCACCCTCCTTTTGAAGCTTCCAGTCTGTTATTCGAACTCAGTCAGCCTGACAGAGTGATCTCCAGCCTTGTCCTCATCAACACTCACACCTGTGTTAATGAGAGAATCACTGACGATGTCAGCTGGTCCTTTTGCGGCAGGGCTGAAATGCAGTGGAAATGTTTTTTGGGGGATTCAGTTCATTTGCATGGCAAAGAGGGATTTTGCAATGAATTGCAATTCATCTGATCACTCTCCATAACATTCTGGAGTATATGCAAATTGCCATCATACAAACTGAAGATGCAGACTTTGGGAAAATGTTTATTTGTGTCATTCAAAACCTTTGGCCACGACTGTAGAATTCTGCTTCGGCGTAAAAATGTTCTGTATTTTTTCCCTGACAACAATAAACGCGTTGTGTTATTTATGCAGTTTAATGGTATGGTAGCTAGATGTGTCTTATACTAAAATGTATTGGTAAGTCACGGTATTTAACAAACTTTAAAGTACTTTTTTAGGAGTGAGTAGTCTGCGAGCATGCAGCAGGCGAGCCGGCGTCGTGCAGTAGCTCAAGATTATGATTGACAGTTCTGGTTGTCTAGTGATGGAAGCAGTAATTCCTTTAAAGACAAGTAAATGTCAGTTCATCTCACCAGAGAAGGTTTCGTGTGGGCATTTAAAAAAAAATACATAGTGTAGACTACCCTAACAGACAAACATGCTGCAGCGCTTTCAAGGGGCCACATTCCATTGTATGAAAAGCGTAATCAAAACAGGTTACTGGTATTGTGATTTCATATGAGTAAAAAAAAACACAGTAGGCTACGCTTGGAGGGTATACCAGTTATAATGTTAACATGGGCATTTTGAAATACTGACTATGGTTTTCAATAATGTAAAATGTATAAAAAAACATTACAATAACCACCTAAGATATGCCAAATAAAATATCTCCAGCTCGGGGCTCCAACTATGCATTTGGTTTGCGAACTTGTTAGCGAAGTAGCTAGCTGGCAAGATCAAGCTGTTTGTTTTTTACAGCAGAGAATCAAATCGCCTCCTGGATCAAGATCCCTGCTGCTTACAATTGTTTTGTGCGAAGATAATGTATTTTTACGGTCTATATTATGGTCTGGAAACAAATGGCACTTCTTGTGTATGAAGGTCAGGATATGAAGATCCGGATACCGCCCAACCCTAGAGTAGACTACCCCATGCTTGCGAGACTGGCCCAAAGCCGTAGGTGCCAGAATAGGCTAGGATATTCTATTCGCAACAGACCGAAGTCTGCACACCGCTAGCCAAGAGACAGAGCAGGCAGGGCAGCATGTGAGAGAGGCAGGAGAAGGCAGGCCAGCACGAGAGAGAGAGGCGGGCATGAGAAGGCAGGCTGGCGGTCATATGTTAAGATAATCTATAAACACAGAAAACAATATATGTTTTTATAACTGAACTTTGATTTTAAGTTAATAAAAAAAAAAAAAAGTTTTTCAGTTAAGGGTATATTTGTTTAACATTACGGGTCCCAACTTGGTTTAAACGTTTTAACTTTTAAACGTTCACACCCCTAAGGACAATACATCAATGTGACCAGAGGGCCTTCTCCGCTGACTAGGCCTATGTGCACCACACAATAAACGGAAGAAAAACATCATGAAGGTGTAGAAGGGTTGAAAAACCAGGAACCAAAAATAAGCAAAACAGGTCCAAAAGAGAGAGGGAGTACTAACTAACACTTCTTTCCCTTTTATGTTTAAAAATGTTTTGGGACAGTGTGCACTAATAATTACGACCAAGGCATTCTTCACTGCATCTACTGACCACATGCACCACCTCTGGGTAGATGGGCTCTGTGATGACGTTCCTGTTGTGGGTGATGTACTCCACCATCTCGCTGAGTGCTGCCCGCTTCACCTCCTTCCATTTCAGGTCGCTCAGAGGGTCCGACAGAAAGTCAAACAGGACGCAGCACTGACGCAGCTTCTGGACAAACAACTTTTCCTGCTCCGCCGGCGGGACATCTGGGAGGGGGGAGAGAGAGGAGTCAGATTCATTATCCACACAAGGAAATTAATTTTCACTGCTTGACAAAATACACAGAATAAAGACAAATTCACAGCACGTGCTGTAGGCAAAATAACCAAAAACCCAGCCACTTAGCTAGAGAATGAGTGAGTGATTGAAAAAAATACAACAAAAAAAAGTCTCAGTCACTGACGCTCCTGATTACAGAGCCTACTGAACGAATACAAATGTAAACACTTTCAATTCAGGCTCAGGGGCACAGAGCGTGGCAGCCATAAAATAAACATTAACATCCAAATATCTGCTCAGTCTCCTTTCTGTGCATGAAGGCTCACTCAGGTAGATACACTACATGATCAAAAGTATGTGGAAAATCTCATTACAAAATCTAGTGCATTAATGTGAAGTTATTGCAGCAAGGGGGGTGGGGGTGACGACGACTAACAGCCTCCATTCTTGCGTCCTACCTGACAGGTCGCTCCTACCAGGTGGCGTGGCGAGAATCCGTCTCCTCACCACGTGCTCTCACCACTGGTGTCCCCCAGGGCTCTGTTCTAGGCCCTCTCCTATTCTCGCTATACACCAAGTCACTTGGCTCTGTCATAACCTCACATGGTCTCTCCTATCATTGCTATGCAGACGACACACAATTAATCTTCTCCTTTCCCCCTTCTGACGACCAGGTGGCGAATCGCATCTCTGCATGTCTGGCAGACATATCAGTGTGGATGACGGATCATCACCTCAAGCTGAACCTCGGCAAGACGGAGCTGCTCTTCCTCCCGGGGAAGGACTGCCCGTTCCATGATCTCGCCATCACGGTTGACAACTCCATTGTGTCCTCGTCCCAGAGCGCTAAGAACCTTGGCGTGATCCTGGACAACACCCTGTCGTTCTCAAATAACATCAAGGCGGTGGCCCGTTCCTGTAGGTTCATGCTCTACAACATCCGCAGAGTACGACCCTGCCTCACACAGGAAGCGGCGCAGGTCCTAATCCAGGCACTTGTCATCTCCCGTCTGGATTACTGCAACTCGCTGTTGGCTGGGCTCCCTGCCTGTGCCATTAAACCCCTACAACTCATCCAGAACGCCGCAGCCCGTCTGGTGTTCAACCTTCCCAAGTTCTCTCACGTCACCCCGCTCCTCCGCTCTCTCCACTGGCTTCCAGTTGAAGCTCGCATCCGCTACAAGACCATGGTGCTTGCCTACGGAGCTGTGAGGGGAACGGCACCTCACTACCTCCAGGCTCTGATCAGGCCCTACACCCAAACAAGGGCACTGCGTTCATCCACCTCTGGCCTGCTCGCCTCCCTACCACTGAGGAAGTACAGTTCCCGCTCAGCCCAGTCAAAACTGTTCGCTGCTCTGGCCCCCCAATGGTGGAACAAACTCCCTCACGACGCCAGGACAGCGGAGTCAATCACCACCTTCCGGAGACACCTGAAACCCCACCTCTTTAAGGAATACCTAGGATAGGATAAAGTAATCCTTCTCCCCTCCCCCCTTAAAAGACCTAGATGCACTATTGTAAAGTGGCTGTTCCACTGGATGTCATAAGGTGAAAGCACCAATTTGTAAGTCGCTCTGGATAAGAGCGTCTGCTAAATGACTTAAATGTAATGTAAATGTAATTCTTCTGGGAAGGCATTCCACTAGGGTTAACATTGGAAGCAAGTCCCAGCAGCATTCAGCCACAACAGCATTAGTGAGGTTGGCCACTGACGTTGGGCGAATAGGCCTGGCTCGCAGTCGGCGTTCCAATTCATCCCAAAAGTGTTTGATGGGGTTAAGGTCAGGGCTATGTGCAGGCCAGTCAAGTTCTTCCACAACTCAACAAACCCATTTCTGTATGGACCTCGCTTTGTGGAAGGGGGCATCGTCATGATGAAACCGTAAATGGGCTTCCCCAAACTGTTGCCACTAAGTTGATAGCACAGAATTGTCTAGAATGTCATTTTATGCTGTAGTTATGTTTCCCTTCACTGGAACCTAGCTTGAAACATGAACAGCCCCACAGATTTTATACACCTGTCAGCAAAAGGTATGGCTGAAATAGCCAAATCCACTCATTTGAAGGGGTGTCCACATACTTTTGTATATAGTGTAGCTAGCGAGCTCATCACGCATCATTGCTGTGTGCACTGTGCATGCGATGACTGACCACAACCTGACAGAAATCAATATTTAGAAGCAGCCAGCTTCATACACTAGGCCTACATGACAATTCCAATCTGAAGAGAAAACAAATGCAGTCTAACAAAGCTCTCCGACGGTGCATTCTGGTAAACCACTCAGAATGTGTACCCAACACAGGTTAAAATAAACAAACGCTATTAGTTTAAAAATGATTTATAAATGAGTGCCTTGAATTTTTTTGTTGCTAGTTTGTCGTTTTGATCTTGGTTGAACTGACCTACTACCACTACCTGCACACTAGGTCACCACTGAAGCAGGAGAGAGAAAGGACTTTGGATCAGGGGCCATATACACAAAACAGCTTTGACAAAGATGGTGGCATATACTGACAAGATACTGGAGTCACCGCTCTTACAATGGGTTAAATGTTCAAAGACCAAAGGCAGGCGGGAACATTCTGGCCAATGAGAAGGCAGAAACTCAGATATAAAATTGTTTCTCAAAGATGGAGGAAAAACTATGCTCGCATGATGGGTACCCTAACCATGGCTGGTTAGCTGAGACTTAAACATTCATTTTGGTTCCCAGAACTAAAACCTTGGCTTTAGCTCGGCGAGATATTGCTGTCTTGAGTCCAATACCTTACCTGGTCAGGTACATTGGTGCTAAGGATTTCATCTATACAGACTTGCTGGATTTAAGCCCTTATAAATCATTTCTGTTTTTATCTATTTTAACAAACCTTTATTTACTTTTGTATTGTATATTGCTTTTTATATAAGCCCTTGGGCTTCCAACCACATCCACTTCATTATCAATTGTTTTTGGGGGGGGGGTGGGTATTTTCTTGACTGCATTGTTGGTTAAGGGCTTGCAAGTAAGCATTTCACCTGTTGTAGTCAGCGCATGTGAGAAAATGTGATTCGTTTTTTGTTTTTTATCACTTGTTTTCTTTGGTGCAAATAAATTACATGTTAAACCTACAAAACCAATGAGCCCGACACTGAGGAGGACAACCTCCACCAGTATCATCCCACCAAACACACAACCTTGAGTGAAAGTAAGTAAAAAGAAACTACCTGATTTGGCAGCCCAGTGCTAACACGACCCCTCTTCATTATCCCCTGTTGCATAACACTGCTCCTGCTGTGGAACATGCCTGTGTCAGGAGTGTTCAGACACGTTGTTGCTCTAACATGCATGTCCCATTATCCACTCCTCCATGCCTACCCTAACCCAGTCCTAGTGCCATTACACAACAGCCCTAGGGTTTCCCATCATGCCTAAAATATTAAAGGGACGTGTACCCCACACACACCTGACAGTGTATGTGTGCATGGGCTCATAACCTGTAAATGTCTGTGGAGGCAATAAGGGCAAGAGAAAACATCTGAACATTCGCTATGGGTGTAAAACAGGGCACAGATCTAGGATCAGCTTTATCATACCTCCCAGTGAACACAAGCACATCTGAAGGGTAGATGCACAGACCCGGAATCAGCCAAGGCAAAACGGTTAGGGCAATTGTGTGTCAAGGGCCTACTTAATGCTTTAGGACACGCTGAAAGTGTGAACTGCTTTGCCTAAACCAACTTCTTTGAATGTTTGCACCATTTTTATGCAAAATAATAGCATGAATGCATTTCTCATAACTAGGCCTAGTAACACCAGTGTTTCCCATAGGATTGTTTTCAGCAGTGGTGGTAAAGGGAGGAGGGGGGGTGCTACTAGCGCTAACGTAATGACATGCTAGCTGTTGCCATAGACTTCCAGTCAATGAGCCAATGACTATCCATTTAAAAGTGTATCTCGCCAGAAATGGACAGTAATTCCAAACATTATGAACATCTTCCTAATATTGGAGTTGCGCCCTCAAAACAGCCTCAATTCGTCGGGGCATGTACTCAACAAGGTGTCGAAAGCGTTCCACAGGGATGCTGGCCCATGTTGACTCCAATGCTTCCCACACTTGTGTTAAGTTGGCTGGATGTTCTTTGGGTGGTGGACCATTCTTGATACACACGGGAAACTGTTGAGCGTGAAAAACCCCGCAGCATTACAGTTCTTGCACCTGGCACCTACTAACATAGCCGGGGACATTATCTTCCAGCTGATGGCACAACTCCAGTTGCACCGCATTATTTATGTCTCATGCACAAATTCATGTTGTTACTCCTATGAACAAAGGAAGTGACATTTTCAACGATAGTGAAAAAGACCTAAGCCAATAATAATAATAATAATAGCATAAGCCTATCGATACACATTCCTACTCATTCATTGCAGCGGCAGAGCTGGTTGAAGCAGGGAGAGCGAGCTTTTTATGGATTATATTAAGTGTGAAAGTAAATCACTCAAAAACAGCAGCTCTTTATTTTATTCATGGACGGTCTCTAGTTAAGGTTAGAAAAGTTTTGAAATATCATAGTATTCAGTGCGCTCAAGGAATCTTTATTTTACACATGCTACGTAGGTTACTGTATGATAATCTGAGACATCCGATAGGCCTAGCGCTGGCCAATAGGTGCACTTGCTTGCTCTCCATGCCTGCCGGGAAGGCAGAGTTTGCTCCTTTAGATACATGAAACAATTTTTTTTTAAATGGGAACACTTCGCCTACACGGCGCGCAGGGCAGCTGAATCCGGTGCACCACCCCCCCGTTAAAAAAAAAAAAAAAGGAAATCAAGGTTTTATTGTTTGGCTATTGACTGGTTGGTGACCACTTACCTACACTGATTGAAGTGGATTTAACAAGTGCCATCAATAAGGGATCATAGCTTTCCCCTGGATTCACCTGGTCAGTCTATCATGGAAAGAGCAGATGTCCTTAATGTTTTGAATACAGTATATTTTGAAGTGATGCCAACAAATTTCCCAGCCGAGGGCCAACGCTGCTAAATGAAGAGTGGAAACACTGAACACAAGTCTACACCTCTAAGCCAAAATGGTAGTGTCACTCCTACAGTGTCTCAGCAGACTACTCACAACAGTGCCAGAGGCCATTAGCTTTTATGGAGATTTGAACGACAGCTGATGCATAATACATTGCCAGAAAAAATGTCATAACAACATGCAGCAGCAGGTCACAGGTGTCTTGGCAAAATCTATGTGCATAATAATACGAGACTGTGGCCATGGGGACAATCCAGTATGGTTTCCATAAGCACTCGTTTTGCAATCAGGAAACCGTCGTTTCTTCACTATTAGTAAAAACAGAACACCAAACAATGTATATTCAATGACTAGTGTCTGCTACTGTTGTACTAATTTGGTCCTTAAAGCTACTGCTTAACACTGAAGATGTATGAAACAGATTTCCTTCAGTAGTGGTTGCACATTTGTCTGTTTTAAAGCTACCCATTTTGCCATGGGGCAGAGAGAACATTTGACCTTTTTAAAGCCATTTTCCTGCAATTCTACATATTTTGCCATGGCTTATGCTGTGTTCTTATTCTATCGGAGTGACTCAAACATAGCTGATTAGTTTTAAAATTTGTTTTTATAAACAATGGTTGTTAGTTCTCAAGATGATCCCATTTAAAAATATGTAGCTCCATTATCTGTTATACATACTTTATATATCTGGTTATAGTTTACACTGAAATAATTTTACCATCTCAAAAATGATTTTTTTTAAATGTAGTAATATTTTCGGGAGCGGCAACAACTAAATGAATATAGGGAAAACACATCCATCTCCACTGCGAGGGACAGAGTAAAGCAAAAGGGCTCTGGGTGACACCAAACACACAAACGACTGTGACCTCACATCCTTTGACATCAGCAGTCTTGGTGGGGGATGGTAGAGGCAGAAGGCAGTAAAACTAGCCCCCTTCCCCTCCCTTTCTCCCACACTGAGCTATGCAATGCCCTAGCAAAAACCTTCCTTTATTGCCTACGACAAAAACAATCTTCACTTGCTCCAAAAACTCCCCAGGTGCCCAGACAGTAGATAAGACACCCTTCCCTGCCGCCTCCTAGAGAAGGCTTTAGTCTCAAACCGTTTATATCTGAAAAGCACATTAAAACAGCTACAGATGGTAAATGGCAACATTTTTGCCCACCTCCCCTAGCGTGCGCACACACACACACAGAGAGAACCAGATATAAGACAGAGAAAAAAATAGCTAGCTAGCATTGCTCACCTCTGAAATGCATGAGGGCCACGGGCTGAAAAGGCCCATTTGAGCTCGGTGCATCCAGAACCATGACGCTGGCAGCACTAGTGCCTGTCAACATCTAAGGGCTGGGGTAGAGGAGAGGGTAGCACAGGCTAAGGCGAAGAGCCAGCCTCCATTTTAACACCAAACACTCAGAGCAGAAAATGAAACTCTGCTGCAGTTGGAGGGAACAGGCTAGTTTGTGATGTCATCACTCTACGGAGTCTGATTGGCCAACCTGGGTCACATGGGGCAGGCTGTCAGAATGCATAAGCATGAGGCAGGTCGAGGGGATTTGCTGGTGGGCTGGGGAAGAGGCGGGACCTTTGCAGTGATTGGAGCAGACCCAGGAGGTCTGGCTAACAACCTCAGTGGGAAAGATGACTGAAGCTCTGAAAACCTTACCCCTCATCTCTTTTCCTTCTCTGTCTCACAAACATCTACCCTGCCCCCGCACCTATTACTATAAATGGCATTCCCATCAGAAAGAGCAATGTAAATAAATCAAGTCTTTCAGACAAAGTAACCCCCTATAAACAAAAAAGTAAGCAAACAGTGTAGGGTCGGTCTAAAAGGTTACACATTATCACCCGCCTTATCTTGGCTCTAGGAAAAGCACAGACAGTGCATTGATACTTTATACAACATACAGTAGGTCAGATCTATACACACCTATTGTTAGGCTGCATCTTATCTCTGGCTCACAACAATAAGAGGATACATAATGACACAGTGATTGATGAAAGACGTGAAAAATAGCAAAACACTTGGAGGCATTGACTATCATTCAGTAAAAGCGGAGGTCCCGTGTGGGTGCGTGCACATACAGATGGCCCAGATGTAAGAAACAGGAAGCCACAGTTATAACACAGGAAGCTAGTGAGCAAATGTTCTGCCTCAGCTGCTCTCAGAGTGAGCAGTTACATCACTAACACCAGCACAACAGGCAGACACACGGCGCGCACACAACCACTATTGCTCACATTCTTCTCTTGCTCTTAGTCGTGTATGCATGTCAGACCTTTCTGCTTGATAAGACAATGACAGGAGCGTAGACTGACTAACCATGTTCGTTGTAAAGAGCAGGGACACATAGGATTGCCTACCTGTCACCAGCCAAGAGTAATTAGCACCTCTGAAGTGTCAGTAGTCAAGCTCTTTAGTTCACACCGCAAAGACCATGAAGTTGGCAGTCACAAGGCCTTGAGGTGGCAGTAGCATTGTTTGGCAATGCATGTCCGTTTGCGTTGCTTAGTGGTAACTTTTCTAGGATAGGGGGCAGCATTTAGAATTTTGGATGAAAAGCATGCACAATTTCAACTGCCTGCTACTCATCCCCAAAAGACAAGCTATGCATATTATTAGTAGATATGGATAGAAAACATAAGTTTCTAAAAAAAGTTTGAATCATGTCGTTGAGTATAACAGAACTTATGTAGCAGGCGAAACCCACGAGGACAAACAATTCCAAAATTATGTATTTTTTGACGTCACCCTCTTTTCAATGAGTTCATTGGGAATCCAGATTTCTAAAAGACTTGCTTGCAGTTCCTACCGCTTCCACTGGAGGTCACCAGTCTTTAAAAATTGGTTGAGGTTATTCCTTTGTGGAATGAGGAAGTACGGCCATCTTGAACGAGGGTCACTTCATGTGTACTGTTTGATAGAGGCGCATGACCAGAAAGCATGCTTGAGTTTGTTTTCTTCTTGTATTGAACACAGACCATCCAGTCTTCAATTTGATCAATTATTTACTTTAAAAAATACCCAAAGTTGTATTACAAAAGTTGAGATGTTTACAGGTAACTTCTGAGATATTTTGTCGTCACTTTGCGCAAGTTGGAACCGGTGTTTTTCTGGATCAAACACGCCAAATAAATGGACAATTTGGATATAAATGGACGGAATTAAATCGAACAAAAAGGACCATTTGTGATGTTTATGGGACATATTGGAGTGCCAACAGAAGAAGCTCGTCAAAGGCATGATTAATATTTTAATTTCTGCGGTTCAACCCCTGCAGGGTTGAAATGTTCTCTTTTGTTTACTATGGTGCTATCCTCAGATAATAGCATCGTTTGCTTTCGTCAGAAAGCCTTTTTGGAATCTGACATGTTGGCTGGATCCACAACACGTGTAGCTTTAAGTTGGTATCTTACATGTGTGATTTCATGAAAGTTGGATTTTTATAGGAATTTGGCACTCTGCATTCTCTCTGGCTTTTGGCCAAGTGTGACACTACAGTCCCACATATCCCAGAGAGGTTAAGGTCTAGATTCCAATGTTAGTTAGCTAGATGTGCCAATGTTGCTATTTTGTAGAAAGTCATTTTTGAAAGAGATGGCCACAGCTAGAAAAATATCTATCAAATGACGAACAATGTAATTCTCTCCATAATCGCATACTGCCACTGCCAGCCCATAGCGACATTTCTAGCTAGCGTTAGCATATTTGCTAGCTAGCACAACATAGCTATTGAGCTAAGGATACTGCAATAACAGGCATTGTAATTGAATTATAATGGAAATAACTACAGTGGTTAGCTAGCTAGGAGGAAGAATTTCAAATCAAATTTTATTAGTCACATGCTGTAAGGTTGTAACCGGTGTAAACCGTACAATGAAATGCTTACTTACGAGCCCCTAACCAACAATGCAGTTAAAATATGGATAAGGAGAAGAAATAAAAGTACAAAGTAAAAGAGCAGCAGGAAAATAACAATAGCGGGACTATGATTCACCAAACAATATTTTTAAAGTACTTTTAAGAAAGTTTTCATTTCAGTCTCCTCCATCTCCACTAACCGAAACAAATTGTATGGATTTTTTTCCTATTAATGTAAAATTAACATCTGTACAGAAAGACAGATGAAGGCCACATTACAGAGGAGGAACTTCTTGATGCAATTAAAGCCTTTAAGTCCGGGAAAACTCCAGGGATGGATGGCATACCAGTGGAAGTATACCAAACAAAGTTTGATATATTCAGAGGACCATTATTAGCATGTTTTAACCACGGTGGATTATCAGACAAGCAAAACGGTCTGATATTATTACTGAATCAGGATCCAAGTGGTATATAAACTCAGCACAAAAACAATAACCCTTTTACAAGACCCTGTCTTTCAAAGATAATTCATAAAAATCCAAATAACTTCACAGTTCATTGTAAAGGGTTTAAACACAGTTTCCCATGCTTGTTCAATGAACCATAAACAATTACTGAACATGCACCTGTGGAATGGTCGTTAACCTCTTGAAACACTAGGGGCAGTATTTCATTTTTGGATGAAAAAACGTTCCCGTTTTAAACAAGATATTTTGTCACGAAAAGATGCGACTATGCATATAATTGACAGCTTTGGAAAGAAAACACTGACGTTTCCAAAACTGCAAAGATATTATCTGTGAGTGCCACAGAACTGATGCTACAGGCGAAACCAAGATGAAACTTCAAACAGGAAATGAGCTAAATTTGAGGCGCTGTTTTCCATTGTCTCCTTATATGGCGGTGAATGCGCCCTGAACGAGCCTACACATTCTGCCGTTTCCCCAAGGTGTCTGCAGCATTGTGACGTGTTTGTAGGCATATCGTTGGAAGATTGGCCATAAGAGACTACATTTACCAGGTGTCGGCCCGGTGTCCTTTGTCGAAATTGGTGTGTAATCTCACGCTGCAAGCATTCTTCCATGTGATTCAGAGGAGAGAGGAGACTTCCACGAACGATATATCATCGAAGAGATGTGAAAAACACCTTGAGGATTGATTCTAAACAACGTTTACCATGTTTCAGTCGATATTATGGAGTTAATTTGGAAAAAAGTTTGGCGTTTTGATGACTGAATTTTTTTTTTTTTTGGTAGGACAAAACGGAGCGATTTCTCCTACACAAATAATCTTTCAGGAAAAACTGAACATTTGCTATCTAACTGAGAGTCTCCTCATTGAAAACATCCGAAGTTCTTCAAAGGTAAATTATTTTATTTGAATGCTTTTCTTGTTTTTGTGAAAATGTTGCCCGCTAAATGCTACGCTAGCTATCAATAATCTTACACAAATGCTTGTTTTGCTATGGTTGAAAAGCATATTTTGAAAATCTGAGATGACAGTGTTGTTAACAAAAGGCTAAGCTTGAGAGCTAGCATATTTATTTCATTTCATTTGCGATTTTCATAAATAGTTAACGTTGCGTTATGGTAATGGGCTTGAGGCTGTAGTCACGATCCCGGATCCGGGATGGCTAGAATCAAGAGGTTAAGACACTAACAGCTTACAGACGTTAGGCAATTAAGGTCACAGTTATGAAAACTTAGGACACTAAAGAGGCCTTTCTACCGACTCTGAAAAACACCAAAAGAAAGATGCCCAGGGTCCCTGCTCATCTGTGTGAACGTGCCTTAGGCATGCTGCAAGGAGGCATGAGGACTGCAATGTTGCCAGGGCAATAACTTGCAATGTCCGTAATGTAAGACGCCTAAGACAGCGCTACAGGGAGACAGGACTGACAGCTGATCGTCCTCGCAGTGGCAGACCACATGTAACACCTGCACAACAGCTGCTCGAGTTACACCAGGAACGCACAATCCCTCCATCAGTGCTCAGACTTGGTGGAAGATTGGGGTAACATATCACAGTAAGAACTGGCATATCTGGTGCAGTCCATGAGGAGGAGATGTACTGCCTGTTACTTATGATTTTGACCCCCTCTTTGTTAGTCACGTCTGTGGAACATGTTCGGTTTATGTCTGTTGTTGAATCTTATGTTCATACAAATATTTACACATGTTGAGTTTGCTGAAAATAAATGCAGTTGACAGTGTGAGGTCATTTATTTTTTTGCTGAGTTTATATAAGATCCAGTCCATTTAAAAAATAATTGGAGGCCTCTTACACTTCAGTGTTGCGATACAAAAATTCTAACCACATGCTTGGCTCATAAAATTAAAAAGGTTGTCAAGATATTATTCATCCTAATCAGACAGGTCTTTTTTTTATTTCACTAGGTAGGCTAGTTGAGAACAAGTTCTCATTTACAACTTCGACCTGGCCAAGATAAAGCATAGCAGTGTGAACAGACAACAGAGTTACACATGGAGTAAACAATAAACAAGTCAATAACATAGTGGGGGGAAAAAAATCTATATACACTGCTAAAAAAATAATAAAGGGAACACTAGAATAACACATCCTAGATCTGAATGAATGAAATATTCTTATTAAATACTTTTTTATTTACATAGTTGACAACAAAATAACACAAAAATGATCAATGGAAATCAAATTTATCAACCCATGGAGGTCTGGATTTGGAGTAACACGCAAAATTAAAGTGGAAAACCACACTACAGGCTGATCCAACTTTGATGTAATGTCCTTAAAACAAGTCAATGAGGCTCAGTAGCATGAGTGGCCTCCACGTGCCTGTATAACCTCCCTACAACTCCTGGACAGTCTGTGGTGCAACGTGGCATTGGTGGATGGAGCGAGACATGATGTCCCAGATGTGCTCAATTGGATTCAGGTCTGGGGAACGGGCGGGCCAGTCCATAGCATCAATGCCTTCCTCTTGCAGGAACTGCTGACACACTCCAGCCACATGAGGTCTAGCATTGTCTTGCATTAGGAGGAACCCAAGGCCAACCGCACCAGCATATGGTCTCAAAAGATGTCTGAGGATCTCATCTCGGTACCTAATGGCAGTCAGGCTACCTCTGGCGAGCACATGTGCGGCCCCCCCAAAGAAATGCCACCCCACACCATGACTGACCCACCGCCAAACCGGTCATGCTGGAGGATGTTGCAGGCAGCAGAACGTTCTCCACGGCGTCTCCAGACTCTGTCACGTGCTCAGTGTGAACCTGCTTTCATCCGTGAAGAGCACAGGGCGCCAGTGGCGAATTCGCCAATCTTGGTGTTCTCTGGCAAATGCCAAACATCCTGCACGGTGTTGGGCTGTAAGCACAACCCCCACCTGTGGACGTCGGGCCCTCATACCACCCTTATGGAGTCTGTTTCTGACCGTTTGAGCAGACATGCACATTTGTGGCCTGCTGTTTGAGCAGACATGCACATTTGTGGCCTGCTGGAGGTCATTTTGCAGGGCACTGGCAGTGCTCCCTCCTGCTCCTCCTTGCACAAAGGCGGAGGTAGCGGTCCTGCTGCTGGGTTGTTGCCCTCCTACGGCCTCCTCCACGTCTCCTGATGTACTGGCCTGTCTCCTGGTAGCGCCTCCATGCTCTGGACACTACGCTGACAGACACAGCAAACCTTCTTGCCACAGCACGCATTGATGTTCCATCCTGGATGAGCTGCACTACCTGAGCCACTTGTGTGGGTTGTAGACTCCGTCTCATGCTACCACTAGAGTGAAAGCACCGCCTGCATACAAAAGTGACCAAAACATCAGCCAGGAAGCATAGGAACTGAGAAGTGGTCTGTGGTTACCACCTGCAGAACCACTCCTTTATTGGGGGTGTCTTGCTAATTGCCTATAATTTCCACCTGTTGTCTATTCCATTTGCACAACAGCATGTGACATTTATTGTCAGTGTTGCTTCCTAAGTGGACAGTTTGATTTCACAGAAGTGTGATTGACTTGGAGTTACATTGTGTGGTTTAAGTGTTCCCTTTATTTTTTTGAGCAGTGTACATTGTGTGCAAAAGGCATGAGATAGGCAATAAATAGGCCATAGGAGTGAATAATAAAAATTTAGCAGATTAACACTGGAGTGATAAATGATCAGATGAACATGTGCAGGTAGAGATACTGGTGTGCTAAAGAGCAGAAAAATAAAATAAAAACAGTATGGGGCTGAGGTTGGTAAATTGGGTGGGCTATATACCGATGGACTATGTACAGCTGCAGCGATCGGTTAGCTGCTCAGATAGCAGATGTTTAAAGGGTCTGGCGACGAACATGTAGCGAGGGGCAGCCGACTAGAGCATACAGGTCGCAGTGGTGGGTGGTATAAGGTGCTTTAGTTACAAAGCGGATGGTACTGTGATAAACTGCATCCAGTTTGCTGAGTAGAGTGTTGGAAGCTATTTTGTAGATGACATCGCCGAAGTCGAGGATCGGTAGGATAGTCAGTTTTACTAGGGTAAGTTTGGCGGCGTGAGTGAAGGATGCTTTGTTGCGAAATAGAAAGCCGACTCTAGATTTGATTTTGGATTGGAGATGTTTGATATGAGTCTGGACACCTAGGTACTTATAGATGTCCACATATTCTAGGTCGGAACCATCCAGGGTGGTGATGCTAGTTGGGCGTGCGGGTGCAGGCAGCGAACGGTTGAAAAGCATGCATTTGGTTTTACTAGCGTTTAAGAGCAGGTGGAGGCCACGGAAGGAGTGTTGTATGGCATTGAAGCTCGTTTGGAGGTTAGATAGCACAGTGTCCAAGGAAGGGCCAGAAGTATACAGAATGGTGTCGTCTGCGTAGAGGTGGATCGGGGAATCGCCCGCAGCAAGAGCAACATCATTGATATATATAGAGAAATGAGTCGGCCCCAGAATTGAACCCTGTGGTACCCCCATAGAGACTGCCAGAGGACCGGACAACATGCCCTCCGATTTGACACACTGAACCCTGTCTGCAAAGTAGTTGGTGAATCAGGCAAGGCAGTCATTAGAAAGACCAAGGCTACTGAGTCTGCCGATAAGAATATGGTGATTGACAGAGTCAAAAGCCTTGGCCAGGTCGATGAAGACGGCTGCACAGTACTGTCTTTTATCGATGGCGGTTATGATATCGTTTAGTACCTTGAGCGTGGCTGAGGTGCACCCGTGACCGGCTCGGAAACCGGATTGCACAGCGGAGAAGGTACGGTGGGATTCGAGATGGTCAGTGATCTGTTTGTTGACTTGGCATTCGAAGGCCTTAGATAGGCAGGGCAGGATGGATATAGGTCTGTAACAGATTGGGTCTAGGGTGTCTCCCCCTTTGAAGAGGGGGATGACCGCAGCAGCTTTCCAATCCTTGGGGATCTCAGATGATACGAAGGAGAGGTTGAACAGGCTGGTAATAGGGGTTGCGACAATGGCGGACAGTTTCAGAAATAGAGGATCCAGATTGTCAAGCCCAGCTGATTTGTATGGGTCCAGGTTGACGCTCTTTCAGAACATCTGCTATATGGATTTGGGTAAAGGAGAAGCTAGGGAGGCTTGGTCGAGTAGCTGCGGGGGGGTGAGCTGTTGGCAGAGGTTGGAGTAGCCAGGAGAAAGGCATGGCCAGCCGTTTAGAAATGCTTTAAGTTTTCGATTATCACGGATTTATTGGTGATGACCGTGTTACCTAGCCTCAGCTGGGAGGAGGTGCTCTTGTTCTCCAGGGACTTTAAAGTGTCCCAGAACCTTTTGGAGTTAGAGCTACAGGATGCAAATGTCTGCTTGAAAAAGCTGGCCTTTGCTGTGTGTATTGGTTCATGACTTCCCTGAACAGTTGCATATCACGGGGACTATTCAATGCTATTGCAGTCTGCCACAGGATGTTTTTGTGTTGGTCGAGGGCAGTCAGGTCTGGAGTGTACCAAGGGCTATATCTGTTCTTAGTTCTGCATTTTTTAACGGAGCATGCTTGTCTAAGATGGTGAGGAAGTTACTTTTAAAGAATGACCAGACATCCTCAACTGACGGGGTGAGGTCAATATCCTTCCAGGATCCCCGGGCCAGGTCGATTAGAAAGGCCTGCTCGCAGAAGTGTTTTAGGGAGCGTTTGACAGTGATGAGGGGTGGTCGTTTGACCGCGGATACAGGCAATGAGGCAGTGATCGCTGAGATCCTGATTGAAGACAGCAGAAGTGTATTTGGAGGGCAAGTTGGTCAGGATAATGTCTATTAGGGTGCCCATGTTTACGGATTTAGGGTTGTACCTGGTGGGTTCCTTGATGATTTGTATGAGATTGAGGGCATCTAGCTTAGATTGTAGGACTGCCGGGGTGTTAAGCATATCCCAGTTTAGGTCACCTAACAGAACAAACTCTGAAGCTAGATGGGGGGGGGGGGTGATCAATTCACAGATGGTGTCCAGGGCACAGCTGGGGGCTGAGGGGGGTCGGTAGGAGGCGGCAACAGTGAGACTTATTTCTGGAGAGATTCATTTTTAAAATTAGAAGTTCGAACTGTTTGGGCATAGACCTGGAAAGTATGACAGAACTTTGCAGGCTCTCTCGGCAGTAGATTGCAACTCCTCCCCCTTCTGCGGTTCTATCTTGATGGAAAATGTTATAGTTGGGTATGGAAATGTCCAAATTTTTGGTGGCCTTCCTAAGCCAGGATTCAGACACGGCAAGGATCAGAGTGTGCTAAAGCAGTGAGTAAAACAAACTTAGGGAGGCGGCTTCTGATGTTGACATGCATGAAACCAAGGCTTTTTCGATCACAGAAGTCAACAAATGAGGGTTCCTGGGGACATGCAGGGCCTGGGTTTACCTCCACATCACGTGTGGAACAGAGAAGGAGCAGGATGAGGGTGCAGCTAAAGGCTATCAAAACTGGTCGCCTAGAGCGTTGGGGACAGGGAATAAAAGGAGCAGATTTATGGACGTGGTAGAATATATTCAGGGCATAATGTGCAGACAGTATGGTGGGGTGCGGGTACAGCGGAGGTAAGCCAAGGCACTGGGTGATGATAAGAGAGGTTGTATCTCTGGACATGCTGGTTATAATGGGTGAGGTCACCGCATGTGTGGGAGGTGGGACAAAGTAGGTATCAGGAGTGGAACTAGGGGCTCCATTGTAAACTTAAACAATGATAACTAACCTGAACAACAGTTTACATTGACGATACATTAGAGATAATACAAGACATGTACTGGAAACAATAGAATACTATGACATATCTGGGAAAAAAGGCCTGGTTTTCATAGCAGATTTTGAAGACTTTTGATAAAGTAAGACTTGAGTTTATATATATAAAATGCCTAAAATATATCCATTTTGTAGAATCTCTTAAAATGGGTTTAAGTATAGTAACACGATGTAAAAAAAAAAGTAAATAATGGCTACATCTCAGTAAGTTTTAAACTGTCAAGAGGAGAAAAACAAGGTTGTCCACTATCGGCATATCTATTTATTATTGCCATCGAAATGTTAACTGTTAAAATTAGATCCAACAATAACATGAAGGGATTAGAAATCCATGGCTTAAAAACAAAGGTTTTCATTGTACGCTGAGGAGTCATGTTTCTATTAAAACCACAATTAGAATCCCTCCACAGCCTCAGAGGATCTAGATACTTTTGCTAACCTCTCTGGATTTAACCAAATTATGGTAAATGTATTACATTATGTATTGGATCACAAAAAAAAAAGTTTACATTACTGTGTATTTGACCAATAAAATGGTCTGACGGGGATAGACATACTCAGTATACTTATCATGATAGAAAGAAATGATCTCACTCCAATACATTTTTTATTGAAAGTTAACAAAAATAGATAAGATCTTGCCATCAAAGGGGGGAGGGGGGGAAAAAACAATCGCCCTGATTAACTCTAGTCACATCACAGTTTACCTATTTGCTTATGGTTTTGCCTACACCTAGTGACCCACTTTTTAAATTATATGAACAAAAAAATATTATATTTGGAATGACAAGCCAGATAAAATTAAAAGGGCCTATTAACATAACGAATATGAATTCGGAGAGCAGAAATCAGTCATACAAAAGTTACTCAAATCCGAAATGGTTCTCTAGTAAATTACTAAGAATGTCTCACCCCATGTGCAAAGGCAGGCCTTCTTCCCCCCCCCATGTGCAAAGGCAGGCCTTTCCCCCCCCCCATGTGCAAAGGCAGGCCTTTTTTCCCCTTTATTCAGATGACACTTTCCGTTACTTGAAAACTATATCTCCAAAATATCGTTATTTTTTAAAAACAAGGGGGGTAGAAGCTGTTTAGAAGCCCCTTGTCCCTAGACTTGGCGCTCCAGTACTGCTAGCCGTGCGGTAGTAGAGAAAGAACAGTCTATGACTAGGGTGGCTGGAGTCTTTGACAATTTCTCAGCCTGGTGTAGAGGTCCTGGATGGCAGGCAGCTTAGCCCCAGTGATGTACTGGGCTGTACTCACTACCCTCTGTAGTGCCTTGAGGTCAGAGGCCAAGCAGTTATGCGGTCGGAGGCCAAGCAGTTATGCAACTAGTCAGGATGCCCTCGATGGCGCAGCTGTAGAACCTTTTGAGGATCTGAGAACCCATGCCAAATCTTTTCAGTCTCCTGAGGGGGAACAGGTTTTGTCGTGCCCTCTTCACGACTGTCTTGGTGTGCTTGGATCATGTTAGTTTATTAGTGATGTAGACTACAAGGAACTTGAAACTCTCAACCTGCTCCACTACAGCTCCGTCGATGAGCATGGGGGCGTGCACGGTTATCTTTCCTGTAGTCCACTATCATCTCCTTCGTATTTACTGTTGTGTCTATTGCATCTGTGCACTTAACCAGTTACCATCCCATAACTTACATTGCACATGAAGTGACTGGCTCATGACATTTAACCGATATATGGAGAAAATTCCAAATTCCGGTCCCCACGTGGGGGTTTGTGCTCTCGGATTGGGGAAAGGGAGATACCTAGTCAGATGTACAACAATGCATTCGGGCACCCTCATAGATATCATCCTAACCAACTTCCCCTCTAAATACACCTCTGCTGTCTTCAACCAAGATCTCAGCGATCACTGCCTCATTGCCTGCATCCGTAATGGGTCAGCGGTCAAACGACCTCCACTCATCACTGTAAAACGCTCCCTGAAACACTTCAGCGAGCAGGCCTTTCTAATCGACCTGGCCGGGGTATCCTGGAAGGATATTGATCTCATCCTGTCAGTAGAGGATGCCTGGATATTTTTTTTAAATGCCTTCCTAACCATCTTAAATAAACATGCCCCATTCAAGATATAGCCCTTGGTTCTCCCCAGACCTGACTGCCCTTAACCAACACAAAAACATCCTATGGCGTTCTGCATTAGCATCGAACAGCCCCCGTGATATATGCAGCTGTTCAGGGAAGCTACAAACTGTTATACACAGGCAGTTAGAAAAGCCAAGGCTAGCTTTTTCAAGCAGAAATTTGCTTCCTGCAACACTAACTCAAAAAAGTTCTGGGACTCTGTAAAGTCCATGGAGAATAAGAACACCTCCTCCCAGCTGCCCACTGCACTGAAGATAGGAAACACTGTCACCACTGATAAATCCACCATAATTGAGAATTTCAATAAGCATTTTTCTACGGCTGGCCATGCTTTCCACCTGGCTACTCCTACCCCGGTCAACAGCACTGCACCCCCAACAGCAACTCGCCCAAGCCTTCCCCATTTCTCCTTCTCCCAAATCCATTCAGCTGAAGTTCTGAAAGAGCTGAAAAATCTGGACCCCTACAAATCAGCCGGGCTAGACAATCTGGACCCTTTCTTTCTAAAATGATCTGCAGAAATTGTTGCCACCCCTATTTACTAGCCTGTTCAACCTCTCTTTCGTGTCGTCTGAGATTCCCAAAGATTGGAAAGCAGCTGCGGTCATCCCACTCTTCAAAGGGGGGGACACTCTTGACCCAAACTGCTACAGACCTATATCTATCCTACCATTCCTTTCTAAGGTCTTCGAAAGCCAAGTCAACAAACAGATTACCGACCATTTCGAATCTCACCATACCTTCTCTGCTATGCAATCTGGTTTCAGAGCTGGTCATGGGTGCACCTCAGCCACGCTCAAGGTCCTAAACGATATCTTAACCGCCATCGATAAGAAACATTACTGTGCAGCCGTATTCATTGATCTGGCCAAGGCTTTCGACTCTGTCAACCACCACATCCTCATCGGCAGACTCGACAGCCTTGGTTTCTCAAATGATTGCCTCGCCTGGTTCACCAACTACTTATCTGATAGAGTTCAGTGTGTCAAATCGGAGGGTCTGCTGTCCGGACCTCTGGCAGTCTATGGGGGTGCCACAGGGTTCAATTCTTGGACCGACTCTCTTCTCTGTATACATCAATGAGATCGCTCTTGCTGCTGGTGAGTCTCTGATCCACCTCTACGCAGACGACACCATTCTGTATACTTCCGGCCCTTCTTTGGACACTGTGTTAACAACCCTCCAGGCAAGCTTCAATGCCATACAACTCTCCTTCCGTGGCCTCCAATTGCTCTTAAATACAAGTAAAACTAAATGCATGCTCTTCAACCGATCGCTACCTGCACCTACCCGCCTGTCCAACATCACTACTCTGGACGGCTCTGACTTAGAATACGTGGACAACTACAAATACTTAGGTGTCTGGTTAGACTGTAAACTCTTCTTCCAGACCCATATCAAACATCTCCAATCCAAAGTTAAATCTAGAATTGGCTTCCTATTCGGCAACAAAGCATCCTTCACTCATGCTGCCAAACATACCCTTGTAAAAACTGACCATCCTACCAATCCTCGACTTTGGCGATGTCATTTACAAAATAGCCTCCAATACCCTACTCAACAAATTGGATGCAGTCTATCACAGTGCAATCCGTTTTGTCACCAAAGCCCCATATACTACCCACCATTGCGACCTGTACGCTCTCGTTGGCTGGCCCTCGCTTCATACTCGTCGCCAAACCCACTGGCTCCATGTCATCTACAAGACCCTGCTAGGTAAAGTCCCCCCTTATCTCAGCTTGCTGGTCACCTTAGCATACGCTCCAGCAGGTATATCTCTCTAGTCACCCCCAAAACCAATTCTTTCTTTGGCCGCCTCGCCTTCCAGTTCTCTGCTGCCAATGACTGGAACGAACTACAAAAATCTCTGAAACTGGAAACACTTATCTCCCTCACTAGCTTTAAGCACCAACTGTCAGAGCATCTTACAGATTACTGCACCTGTACATAGCCCACCTATAATTTAGCCCAAACAACTACCTCTTTCCCAACTGTATTTAATTAATGTATTTATTTTGCTCCTTTGCACCCCATTATTTTTATTTCTACTTTGCACATTCTTCCATTGCAGAACTACCATTCCAGTGTTTTTACTTGCTATATTGTATTTACTTTGCCACCATGGCCTTTTTTTGCCTTTACCTCCCTTCTCACCTCATTTGCTCACATTGTATATAGACTTGTTTATACTGTATTATTGACTGCATGTTTGTTTTACTCCATGTGTAACTCTGTGTCGTATGTGTCGAACTGCTTTGCTTTATCTTGGCCAGGTCGCAATTGTAAATGAGAACTTGTTCTCAACTTGCCTACCTGGTTAAATAAAAGGTGAAATAAAATAAATAAATAAATTCAACTGAAATGGGTCTTCATTTAACCCAACACCTCTGAATCAGAGAGGTGCAGGGGGCTGCCATAATTGACATCCAAGTATTCGGCGCTCTGGGAACAGTGGTTTAACTGCCTTGCTCAGGAGCAAAACGACAGATTTTTACCCTGTCAGCTCGGGAATTTGATCCAGCAACATTTTGGTTACTGGCCCAACGCTCTAACCACTAGGCTACCTGCCGCCCATTGGTTCAAAGTCAAGTTGTTGGCCGAGTCTACAAGTAGAATCGGCAGGTTTGTCGCTACCGGCTCAGCACGCAGCAAGTACTGCTTTCTGTCTAGCAAGAGAAGGAACACCCTCCCACTGTGATAAGTACCCATCGGCAGTGAGATTCTTGGCATGTTTCATGCTTTCCCCCCTACTGTGGTTTCTGACCTAAATCAAATAGGTGAAGTGAGTCATAGTGCAACTTGTGAACTCAACTGCATTTTCAGAAAATGTTCCAACTGAAAGCGGGATTCCTTAGCTTTGTTTGTAGCAGGGTCGAACTGAACATGACCAGTCAGGTTAGCTGCTGCGTGTTTTCGATCTGGATGTTGTGTCCAGGGTCACTATAGGAAGGTATGAGTAAGTATTGATGTTGCTATAGATACAGACTGAACCAACAGTCTTTACATTAGACGTGAAGGAGGCTGCGTGTCTATTGGCAAAGTAGCACATGGGGAGAGAGCTAATGTCACTGTGCGCCACACTGAATACTCTGCAAGAAGGTTAAAGGAAGAAGCCTCTCTCTTGTAAGTTAACTAGTACCATTGGCAGTATTCAAGAGGAGAATAGTTGGTAAATGTATCGTTACCAGTAGAACTAATTACAATTATAAAATACTGATAACAGGTAATTCAGTTTAGTTATATAGGAATTCCTGGTTTTTGTGTGGTGGCGCTGATATTTGGCAGTCTCAGCCTCGTACATAGGTTTACGGTACGTGAACTAAAGATTGCAGGCCTGCATAAGACTAGAGCAAATCAACTGGTGAAGTAATGCTCTATTTTAGCAGTTATGGGCAACCTAGCTGTGTGGAGAAGGGAAGCTTTTTGTATACAAGAGCTTTGAAATGTTTGAATCATTAATGTAATTTCTGGATTCAAGTATTTAAAGTGTGTGTGTGGTGTGTAGGGATGGACATAAAGTACAAAATACAAGTACAAAATACCCTAAAGACCAATGTTTCAATTAAAATACATGTACTTTAAAATATATTTGGAAGTAGCCGAGCTAAAAGCAACAACATTGTCAGTAACCGTTAAAGAAACTTCTATGACTGTGATATAGTTTATCCATCTTAGTTGAATGCACTCTCACTCTGGATAAGAGCATCTTTTAAATGACCAAAATGTAAATATGCAAAACTGAACAACTGCAAAGCACACTGGGTATTTCCATTGACATCGTTTCAGGGGGGAGATCAGAGTAAGTCAACATGTTATGCAATTGTTAATTTTTAAATTACATATAGTTAATTTATCAGATGCTCATATCACACCATAGTGCCATCAGACTTGATGTAGGGTATACCAATGTAGGGTGAAAGAGGGACACAAAATGTTGAACTGCTATAAAGAAATGGTATAGTGAAGTATTTTGAAAAAACAAATTACAGCTTTCAAAAGTATGTTACAAAATATACTGGAGTGTAGTTCAATACATCATACAAAATCCTCAGAAGTCATTCAAATACATGCAACAGAAACACCGGCCATCTGTGTGTTGTCTTGTTCTTCTGTCCTCGTGTCGACCTGAAATACCCAAAAGTCCCCACAAGGATAGTAAAACAAGAAATTATCCCTTGTTAGGACATTTCCCATGTCCACACAAGGACAAAGGCTATTTTAAGCTTAGGGGTTAGGTTAGGTGTTGGCGTTAGAAGTTAACGTTAGGTAAAATTGGATTTTGAATGGAAATACATTTTAGGTCCCCACAAGAATTTTAAAAAACAAGTGTGTGTGTGAGATAAAGAGCGGTTTCTGGCCTACTTAGTCATGGGGCATTCTCCTGTCTGAAGAGCTGTTGTTCTTCTGATAACCAATGAGTGAGTGCGTGCAGTCTATCCTCCAAACTCTCATTTGGCACAGGCCACCAGCCATTTATATAAACTCTCCCGCTAGCTTCTGCAGAACAACTGGACTAAACTTGTGACACGTCGGGCTACTCTGGCTATAACAACAAGATCTGTATTGTAGCGATTTCAAAGATGTGTCAATGGAAGTAATTGAAGAATTATTTTATGAGTCTGCTGACACTTCAACACCACGTTCTATTGACCTCAAGCTACTACTGAAGCCATATGTCATCCAGCCAATGACTTGAGTTCACAGTCACACAGAGTGAAGTTCCTCCGCTCTGAAACAACAGTTCCCCCAGACAACAGTTCCCAACAGAGAGCGAGAGAAACTGTATCCCTCCCAAGACAGCTCCTCTGTCACGGGATCTCAAACAAAAACACAAGCTGCTGTTCGTTCCTTTCTTCACCACATTTTGGCAAACCATTGCAGTGGTGGGAGAGTTGAGAGCCAAGTGGGGGGTTAACTAAAAACAGACACTCGTCTGAAACACTGTGGTGTTGTTTTTCCCCCAATGTAGCAAGTTGCTCATGCTTATCAAACTGTGGAAAAGGTCAACATTATCCTGGAACAGCTTGTTTTGGGGGGGAGGCATTACCACCACGTGAACAGGATGCAGACTGCATATTCCACACAGCAATAATGTGAGGTGGTATCAGGCTGCATCTTCCCCTGCCTGGTCAGTCTGCTGTCAAAAAGAGGCACCTACTAAAACTCTGTGGAACACAAAATAAACAACCCCTAAAGTTCATTGTAGCTCTCGGAAATCAGCTCTTCAGCTACACAGAACTAACTCTCCAAAAGCAGCACTCTACCTCTTCATGTGGCCCAGGTGTCCAGAGACAGCCCGTTGGTAAAGCTCTATGAAGCAGTCTAGTCTGCAGTAGTTCAGCCATTCAAAAAGCAGCAGCACTAAAGCTCGGTGTAGCCTGACTGCTGCCGTCCAAAAGAGTCCATCTCCATCCAGAGGAGAATGTGTGGAATGAAAGCAGGCCTTGCTAGGTATCTGACTGCCTATTAGGACAGGACCACTGGCAACACCCACAAGGTCATGGTCCATCGGACAATATTTGCAGAACAACCTTATCAAAAGCCCTCGTTGGGCCCATAGATGTGACCAGCTGTTATCACGACTCTGAGCTTATCGAACTCGTAAAGAATACAGTAACACAAGAGAAAGGAAACAAAGGTATTACATGATCAGAGATAATTGTCTGCCTGAATGTAACCGGTCTGACAGAAGACACAGGGAAGAGTGAGAGGTGTACAGGACACACTATCACTGCTGAAGCAGTTGGCTTGCGTGGTTACTCTAGACAGAGTTGAATGTATAGACAGAAACTAAAGCAGCTCTCCACTTTGCCCCAGCTCTTAAACACCAAATGTCCCATGTTATTTCAAACCCTGCATCTAGGCCTAAGTACTGCACGGGTCCTGTCCTTTTCACATGGTGTAGCATAGCTTATGTACTTATGAAATCTGCTGGATGTGCATACTGCACACATATATATTAGTTTGCCATGGACAGCCAACTGCATGCCAGTCACTCACAGTAGTAACATTATAACACTGCATAGGATTTGCATACGCCAGTGCTGATATTGTCCATGAGAAATGCAGGGGAGGGTAGGTGGGTTGTAATGTAGCTCTCTGCCAGCCACCCGCTTATCTGGCAACCGGCAGCATCCTGAAACAAGGACCTGGCAGCATCAAAGCCTTATCTCTGGATTACCCACTAAATATAGACACTTGTTTTAAATCCAGCGCAAAGTCAGAGCCCTTTACGTCCACTGTTTGTTTCCACGTCTTGAGCAACACTGTCGGAGGTACATTTTATAGCATGGCAGAGCAGTGGACAGGTACAGAGACTTGCACAGAGAGCGAGAGAGAGTGATGGTGACGTTGCTGTGATTTAAATCAGAAAATAATGCAAGAGAGCTTTTGGAGATGGCAGGCAGCTATGCTAAAGCTTACCAGGGTTAAACCTAGAGGATAAGCCAGAGCTGGGGGTAATGGGACATGGGTAAAGGGACAGGGGCCAGCACATACATCAGTTGGGAGGGCTGAGAAACCAAAACAATGCAGGATTCAGACCATTGCCTAGGTAGCTTGATTTATTTTCAATTATGGAGTGAACAGACAAAATATATGTCTTTGAATAGGCCGAGTTAAGGCTAGCCTAGATTAGGTCCAATCGTACCTTTGAAGGCAGGCAGCTTCTGCAGCTCTCTGTTGTTGCTGAGGCTGAAGCGGGACGAGCTCTGCCTCTTGTCCTTCTTGACCGGCGTCTGGGAACCCGGCTGCTTGCCCTTCAGCAGCTGAGTGGCGGGAGGGATGCTGTTACTGCCTTTCCTATTGGAACCCTGCTGTGGGGGGGGGGGGGGGGGCATGGATCAGAGCATGCACCAAGGTTTGTTCATTCGACACCAAACAAAACAATGAATCAGAGGGACTATTCATTTTGATCTTATTTCCAAAGGTTTTTCCCTACTGAACACAACCCCGTGAAGAGTTGTCCCGGTCCCCCTAGGTTAGATATGAAAACTGGTAAATGTGGGCAGTTTCTTATAGTCTTTTCCCACCTGCCTGCTGGAATCCTTTAAATCACCACATATACACCTGACAAGGCTGTCTTTCCGCTATGGAGTTACATCAGAAAGGGGATATGTCAAATTCACTGAACTCAACTAAATGTTGCCTTTCACACTACAAGACAGGGGTTTAGGGTTTTAGGCCTTCTTAGTGAGCAGCCGGCCTGCCGACTGTCTAGTAATGGGAGGAATAAAGCTGCTGGAACACATGACGGGCCTGGATTACTGACCCATGACACAACAGAAGGTCTTCTCTCCCGCTGATTAATTTACCCAATGTGTTAGCTTCCTAACTGTATACCTTCATAGCGGTGTCAGCTTCATATACTGTATTAGCTTCATACTGCAGCTGGTCAGGCCCTTGGGTAAGAAAGTGGTGTGGTTCACACATCCAAAAAACACAGGAGACAAGATAGGAAATATGTCTAGCTACATGTAACCAAAGAGGCAGACATGGCTGTTCAGAAACAAGCAGAATAAATATCAACAAACTTCTCTGCTTGCATCTATCGACCTGTTTAACCCATCTCAAACAATGAGAAGGTTGTGCCAGCTCAGGCCATTGGCGCTTAAACAAAGGGTATTACTAAGCCTGAACCAGCCTGTATAATATGACTCCCATGGTTTCATTGTCATCATCCCACTGACGTCAAAAGCTTAGAACCCCAGTGGCCACAAGCATCCCAAAGGAGAGCGGAACCTGGCTGTATGCAGAGGGGTTGGATTGGGTTGTGGGAGTAATACAGCGATTTCAATTCGACACAACGCTGGCACATTAGCAGATCGGATGCATGGCTGATGACACAGAGTACAGATAGATAACCCCGGATTACACCCCCAGAGAGAGAGAGAGAGAGAGAGGGCAAACCGTTTCTATGAGGGCTTAATCACTGACTGGTGTATGTTCCTGTGGATTCATGGCCATATCTACATCTTCAGTACATCTGATTTTAACTGACATAGCTAGCCTTCTTAAGTGGTCTCAGATCACAATGATAGTAGCTAATGTTATGCAAGCATTCTTTATATTCTGACACAGTAATGGGATAGTGGCTACCATGTTTTTGAAACGGACAACCAGCCTCTCTACATGTGAATCAGGTTCATATCCACTGCTTGGGTAGACCAAAATGGCATCGAAATGTTTGCAATATATATATATATATATATATGTTTTTGGTGCTGTAGTAGCTAACGTTAAGTGTTTATCTTGCACATTCATAGACAGGTTCTCAAGAGCTAGCGAGGCGTTTAGTTACCTCATGGTCGTTTTCTTGACCTCCAGTTTTTACAACTTTTCCCGACTCCTGTAAAGAAAACATACTTTAGACATGCCTTATTCACAAGTCATTTAAGTCATGTGTAGGGACAGGGGGCAAGTTGACTAATGTCAAACGCTAGCATTTCTTCATGTTTACATCCCCAAGCAAAGCTAATATTTGACAGTTTTGTTGAAGTTGGACAAGTTATTTAGTAACTTTAAATTGTAGCAAACGTTAGCTATGCGTTTATGTCCCTCAAATCGTACTGTACTTTTTGTTACAAATAATCTGACTAGCTACATGCAACTAGCCAGCTAACGGTAGCTATTCAAGTTAGCATAGCTAGCTAACATTAGCTAGTCATAATGGGACATTGCAAATGTCGAGTCGATGGCCGCCTGTTCGTTGTTTAAAACATCAAACGAGTTGTTGTACATTCCACTACTCGTATCTGCGGTTTTGCAAGCCAACTCCCAACTTACCTTCTCCTTTTTCGCTTTATTCGGCATTGCAAAAATGTAGCCGCCCTCGTTCCCTCTCTGACGCTCTCCAGAAGCTAAAGCCTAACAACGTTTAGCAGTTCTTCTTCTTTGGTATCATGGCGTTCGCATATTTTGTTTGTGCATGCCGCCACCTACTGTGCGGTAGTGTGTGGTCGATCACGTTATATTTTGTGATATAAAAATGAAAGAATTTCACCACCAATTAACCTACACCTATGTAACCTACCACTATTTAATAAAAATCACCCCCACATTTCACTACTTCGCCCCTTACTGATCCTATACCAGAACCTTATGTCTTCTGCAGTAAAACCTCTACACCCAGTGGCGATATTAGCATGGGGTGGGACGAAAAAATGTAATAATGTTTTATGCATGCCAGCAAAGCCACTCTACAATACTAAACAAAACATGAATTGCACTGTTAGGGACTACATATAGCTGTCCCAACAGCAGAGCTTTCTTTTAAACCCCATGGAGTAAATACTTGCTATCAGAGGAGCCTTGCCTGGCAGCCAAACTGTTCATTCAGCCTCATTTACTGCCTTTTAAAATAACATAGCTGATATGGCTGACTTGCTTAAACAAATGTGGTTTCTACTGACAATTGAGATGTACAAACTATGGCATAAGGGAACTATGAGCGGATAAGAGGCAATCCGTAATTTCAATTAAGACAATAATGAGCGAGCTAAAACAGACATAGTCGATATAACTTCTTCTTCTTCATCTATGAGGTTTAACGGCTAGACTGGAGTACAACTCCCTTATACTTTACTTGAAAAAGAAAAATGTACTAAATAAATACCCTATCATCTCACACTATACTCTATAATCTCAAAATTATATAAAATAAAATGAACACCCCCCTACTCCACAAATTAAATGTATGTATTCCTACCTTATGCCATCACCCTGAAAGGATGAGACATCACCACTTAACACATCCTGTAACTCTTCTGCTGTCAAGTCTCGCACACCCAATTACCTCTCTGCAGCTGCCACCACAACCTCAATTTTCTGAGACTTCCGATCCATCCCTGCAGTACAATTAATAACCATTTTTATAAATGCTAAAAATCCAATCTTACTGAAACGTATTTCACTTTTTGGCCTCTCCCTCTGTACTGGTATATCTTTACTACTCTCACCACTCCTCCCCCTTAACCCATCTTCCTCTACTTTCTTCACTGCCTCAGCATATGACATTTTCTGCTCTACTCTAACCCTGGAAACCTCAACCTGCCTCTCTCGCACGAGACTTTTCTGATTCCCAACTCAATGGGCACCCCTACAATTTCCACTACTTTCTGCAATACTACACATTCCTTTGTCTCATGCCCTTCTGCACATTTCTCACACCTTGGACCCTCCCTCCTACACACTGCTGCCACATGTCCATAATCTTGACACCTGTAACTTCTTAATGTATTCGGCACATACACTTATATATCCTAACTTCACTTTGTCAGGCAAAGACTCAACTTCAAAACTCAAAAGAACAGACAATGACTCTTCTGTTTCCCCACTCTCGCCACCCTGTCTGTGTCGCATCAAACAACAGGCATCACATACACCGGGAATCTTTGCCCTCAGCTGGTCAACGTTTATATCTACTGCTACCCCAGTTATCACTCCTTTCATTGGTGCCCTTTTCTCGAGAAAGAAACAATTCACTTTTCTTGCCCCCATTAGTTTTACTTCGAAAGCATTCTTCCTCTGCCCAACAGAAACACAAACAATTATCACTAAACCACTTCTAGTTACCCTCACCGATTCCACATGACCCAACTCTTTTTCGCCCACCGTGAACCCACAAGTGGATCAGCCAGAAGGCAGGAGTCCACTTTTTCTGTAAGCTTCACTCCTACTGTCACAGACTCTTCTTCATCCTGATCCTCAGTGCATACCTCGGTCTCCGATGACTTTACCGCACCTACCACCTCCGATACTTCCCCCTCATTCACTTCCATTTCTCCTCCTGTCTTCAGCTCTGTCACGCCCTGACCTTAGAGAGCCATTTTGTTTCTCTATTTGGTTAGGTCAGGGTGTGATTAGGGTGGGCATTCTATGTTTCCTATTTCTTTGTTTTTGGCCGAGTGTGGTTCCCAATCAGAGGCAGCTGTCTATCGTTGTCTCTGATTGGGAATCATACTTAGGTAGCCTTTTTCCCACCTGTGTTTGTGGGTAGTTATTTTCTGTTTTGTCTCTGTTACCTGACAGAACTGTTCGCTTTCGTTTTGTTACTTTGTTCGAGTGTTTTTTGCTAATAAAAATAATTATGAACCCTTTTCACGCTGCACTTTGGTCCACAACAACAACTGTAGCCTGAGAGGCAGCCCCCCCCCGACATTTTTTTGGGAGGGGGGCACACTGGGAGATTGGTGGTGTCAGGGTTTAGACCTGAGCCAACTCCCGTGCTTACCATGGGGAGCGTGTGACCTGTCAGGCACCGTGTTATGCGGTGATGCGCAAGGTGTCTCCAGTGAGCATTCACAGGCCGGTGCGCTCTGTGCCAGCGCCCCTCATTTGCCGGGCGGAAGTGGGCATCCAGCCAGGACGGGTTGTGCCAGCTCTACGCTCGAGACCTCCAGTGCGCCTCCACGGCCCAGTGTATCCGGTGCCTGTGCCACGCACCAGGCTTCCAGTGCATCTCCCCAGTCCGGTGAGACCTGTTCCGGTTCCACGTACCAGGCCTCCAGTATGTCTACCTAGCCTGGTAAATCCAGTGGCAGCTCCACTTACCAGGCCTCCAGTACGTCTCCTCAGTCCTGTGAGACCTGTTCTGGCTCCACGCACGAAGCCTCCAGTGATGATCCATGGCCCGGAGCCTGTACTGATGATCCATGGCATGAAGCCTCCAGTGATGATCCATGGCCCGGCGCCTGTAGTGATGTTCCATGGCACAAAGCCTCCAGTGAAAATCCAGGGCAAGGAGCCTCCAGTGACGGTCCCCGGTCCGGAGCCTCCGTCCACGGTCCGGTTCGACAGAAGCTGAGGGATCAACGCAGGGAGCAGGGGCTACGTCCCGAACTGGAGCCGCCACCGAGGGTAGATGCCCACCCAGACCCTCCCCTATAGGTTCAGGTTTGCGGCCAGGAGTCCGCACCTTTGTGGAGGGGGGGGGGGGGGTACTGTCACGCCCTGGCCTTAGAGGGACGTTTTATTTCTCTATTTGGTTCGGTCAGGGTGTGATTAGGGTGGGCATTTTATGTTTCCTATTTCTATGTTTTTGGCCGAGTGTGGTTCCCAATCAGAGGCAGCTGTCTATCGTTGTCTCTGATTGGGAATCATACTTAGGTAGCCTTTTTTCCACCTGTGTTTTGTGGGTAGTTATTTTCTGTTTTGTCTCTGTTGCCTGACAGAAGTGTTCGCTGTCATTTTATTACTTTGTTCGAGTGTTTTTTGATAATAAAAATAATTATGAACACTTTTCACGCTGCACTTTGGTCCACTCCTTCCGACGACAGGTGTTACAAGTTCCCTCTGCTTACACTTTCTACCATTATTCTTTGACAAACCATCTCCCTTTTCCCACCATTTTTATCTGACTCAAGCTCACCCTCTTCTCCCTCTCTTTTCCCCTCCATTCCTTCTCCGTACACGTCTCCTTATGATAATACTGCCGCTTCATCTTGTACCTGCTTTCTCTAGGGACTTCATTTTCCCATTCCGGAGTTCTGCTTATGTCCCCAATAACGTGCCTACAACAACGCAGCTGGGCCTTCCGACCTTCCAATATAATTTCCTCCATGGTCGATATAACTATTTGTTCAGTACTTTTGAAATGTACTGCGACATAATTCAGAACTTGGGCCGTTCTTACAGTATTCTCCCTGTACACCAAGTCAGAACCTTAGGATAAATAAAATTGGCCATATAAGCAGATAATGAAAGTTCTTACTATATTCGATGATGACATTTAAAACAGATTATAGGCTACATGTGCACCAGCAAGTCAGAACAGTAGGCTAACTTGTGAGAAGGAAAAGGACCAAAATATTAGGGTGATGCACATGGGCTATTAACATCTTACTACACAACATACACTTAGTATTACTTTCTTAATTACAGTATACATATCTCCCTGGCATATTACATGATTTATGCAGAAGCATACAAGACATTTTTGGACCATTGTGCACACTTGAACAGGAAGATGGCGCGGTCCTGCTTGTGGGCAAATTTTGTCATGAAACTTCGCATTCAAAGTCTGGCATTCTCTAGATTTGTAAAAGAGCGTTGAATCATGATGTCAGTGATCTTCAGGTCCAAGCTCTAGAAAGAGGCCAGATGTCCCGACTTGGAATTCCAAGTTGGATGACCGTTCAAAACGTATTTTCCCAGTCTGAGATATTTTTTTTCAGCTTTCCCAGTTGTCGTGAACTCACTGAAGTCTGAGATTTCCAAGTTCCGAGTTTCCAGTTGTTTTGAACGCGGCAGAATTCATGCTGGATTGATAGCATGGCCAATTTATTCAACCTTTTCTGACCCATGGTGTTGTGTGTGAATGTTTATCCTTGAATGTTTATCCAGACTTGGATCACACACACTCTCCATCAAATAGCAGCTTAAGCAAAATAGTGATTGCTTTGCACCGCTTGCAGTTAGGCATCGATTCCTTCCTAACTACTCATTGTTGAATTTGCGATTTCCATCTTTTTGTATAATGTTTATGTCCAATGGCCAAGGAGCACTGATACGTTTTATCTTTAATTTCTCTTCATATGACAAGGATTTGCCAGTAGATTGTCGAGGTGATTCATGATGACTGCTTATCTAGTTGGCTTGCTATGATTTTGAAAATATGATTTTATTTATTTAACTAGGGAAGTCAGTTAAGAACAAATTATTATTTACAATGACAGCCTACCCTGGGCAAACCCTAACCCAGATGAGGCCAGACCAATTATATGCCACCCTATTGGACTCCCAATCATGTCTGGTTGTGATACAGCCTGGAACTGAACCAGGGTCTGTAGTGACACCTCTAGCACTGAGATGCTGTGCCTTAGACCACTGCACCACTCGTGAGCCTGAGTGTTGTTCATGATGTTGACATGATCAGTCCAATCAAAGCTACGGTAGATATAACGTGATTTGAGTCATTTTATCTGTGGCCAATGATCTTGCCCCTTCTTGGATAGGCACTTCTAATGTAAATCTATGGCAGCACCCAAGGGGGCTTGAACTTTCTAGCTCTCCCTGTAGATTTGGCGGTGACGTAGTGTCCCATGAGTGATGGAACACTAAACCAATCACGGCACAACTAGAGAAGATTACCAACCCCTACGCTCTGGATTTTCCCGATGGCTGCCCTTCCACCACAGAAAGCACTTTATTAACTCAAAATATATATTCATACATTGTTTTCAAACTGGTATGTGACGCGTATTAATGCCAAAATAACATGCAAAACAGGTTTGCATGTTATTTTGGCATTAATACGCGTCACATATCAGTTTGAAAACAATGTATAAATATATATATTGAGTTAATAAAGTGCTTTCTGTGGTGGAGGGGCTCAAAACATGTGGGGCTCTGCATCTATTTTCTGTGATTTAGATTCCATTTCTGTGGTACAGTTGATAACCAAGGCAAAGAATGCAAAGAAGCCAACCTTACTGAAGAACAAATTCATATCACTGTATTGGCCTAGGCCTACTGCTCACCTTTGACCATTCATCCTGCGCTCTCTTCACTGCCTCAGCATATGACACATTCTCCTCTACTCTGACCCTGGCAACCTCAACCTGTCTCTCTTGCACTGGACACTTCTGATCCCCAGCAACATCGGCACCCCCACAATTGAGGCAGTTTTTTTCCACCAATACTACACAACTCAAAAGGATAGATGATGTCTTCTCCGTTTCACCATACTCGCCACCGTGTCTGTGTCGCACCAAACGACGGGTGTCACAGACAGGGAATTTTCAATTTCAGTTGCTGCATCTCAACACACCAACCCAGTAATCACTCCTTTCAAAGGCGCCCTGTTCTGGAGAACAAAGCAAGTCACAGGTCTTGTTCCTAGACGTGTGATGAGAAGAGCCCGCTACCTCTGGACAGAAGTCACAAGTCATCTTTGAGCTATCTTCACAGATTTAACAGTACACAACTTATTTTCTACCCAGCCTGAGACTACATATGGATCAGCCAAAAGGCAGGGATCCACTGGCTCCAAAAATGTCACTCCCACTGGGCATGAATTATCCTTTGCATGATCATCGGGGCAAGGCTCGGACTCGGAGGGCTTCACCACACCTGCCACCACAGGTCATCCATCCTCACTCTCATCAGGTTAAAAATCTGAGCCATCAGAGACAACAGAATACAGTTTGTACTTGACCATTCTTCATCAACACATATCTTGCCGCTGCAGCCAGCTCTTCTCATTCTTCGCTGCCATTTCCATGGCATTCTGTTCACCATGCTCATGCCGCGCCTTCATCCACTGTACTGCTTGCAGAGCATTCACTGATGGCCTTTCTCCAATACCCAACTTCTGTAATTCACTAGTCTGTCTGTCTCTGGCCTCTCCATGCTCCCAAAATGTGGGCTACTCTGCCCATATAACTTTGTGTCTCACAACTTGTCTGGATGAAGCATCAGAACATTTTCGCCTATCCTCGCCGATATATTAGGCTGCTAACTGTCAGGCGACTCAACGTCTCTTTTTAACAGACAGTGCTCGAGTGTGCATGGGAGCACCAACCCATTGGCACCCGCCCTGCTGGCAAAACACGTTACAACTGCAGCTGTTTGACATCAGTCGAGTTGGATGGGTGTCTATCTGGCTCCTACTCCAACATGGCAGTTAGATAGCAGTTTTTCTTTTGTATGGTTGTAACTTTTTAAAAACATTTTCAGCTGCTGGAGACATATAGCAAATAGTATGTAGCTGGTACTAGTATTGCAGTTCCTCATCATGTTTAATATGCCAACTATCTCTGTTAGTCTGTTTGGGATAGCATAGTAGATGCCATGACAGTGCATAATGTTGTGTTGCATATTTATTCTGATTAGGGAGTTCTTCTCCTTCCATTCGTGGTGTCTATTCATAGGCTATGCAACTGTGTAATTGTTATCGTGGACAATGATTGTAATGCAAAGTATTTGTCAGCACAGTAGGGGAGAGTGGAGTAAGTTGAGCCAAACGGGTAAGTTGAGACACCCACAAAATGTATAATTAATAATTTGACCAAATATTTAAGAGGTAATTTCATGGAATGTGTGGAGGAAGAAACATGGAGAAAGTGGTAAGAAATTTCACCAAGTCAAATTAATTTGTCTTACAAGTGTCATGAAACCTCTAAACCAAAGTAGATCATTTTAAGGTTGTTTTTTTCATCAGTTGGGTTAGTTTCAATACGTGTTAAAATCTAGCATGAAAGTGCATCCTTGTAGCTTTGTGGGCTAATTTAGTCAAAACGTTTGCCTTGGGGTAAGTTGAGCCAATGGCCTTGGGGTAAATTGAGAAAATGTGTAAGCCAATGGCAAGTTGAGCAAATTTAAATGTTTTCTTCCAAGGGATAATTCAAGGCATTATCACTTGGGATACGAGTTAACAGGGCCTGCATCATGTTTAAAGTGTTAAAAAAAGTAAAGTGTAAGGTGTTAAGCCTGTGTTAAAATATGTTTAAAATTATTAAGACAAAAAAGCACTTGTGATTGTGTTGAATTGAGTTAGGGAAATAAAGAAAATATTTTAAAGAGTGGTAAAATTTAATTCAGTACAGAAATGTGTAGGTGGCCTAACTTATGCTGCACCGTGGCTCAACTTACCCCAGTCCTGGGATAAGTTGTGCCAGGAGACCCGTTTTTGGACAAGCTATGGTTTTCAAAACTGTAATGTTAAAATGAATTCTGATCATTTCCAGGGATACACAACATTCTGAGATAAGTATTATTTCTAACAAAGATGTCTACATATGGCCTCCCATGTGGTGCAGTGGTCCAAGGCACTGCAATGCAGTGCCATCTGTGCCACTAGAAATTCTGGGTTCGAGTCCAGGCTCTGTTGCAGCTGATCATCTTCCTAATAACCAACCTATCCTATCCTACCCCATGGGGTGGTGCACAATTGGCCCAGTGTCATCTGGGTTTGGACGGCAAGGTTGTCCTTATCCCATTGTGTACTTGCACAATGACATGGTCGCCAGGTGCAGGGTTTCCTCCGACACATTGGTGCTTTTGGGTTAAGTGGGCATTGTGTCAAGCAGTGTCGGCTTGGTTGGGTTGTGTTTCAGAGGATACACAGCTCGACCTTCATCTTGCCTGAGTCGGCACGCGAGTTGAAGCTTTGAGACAAGACTAACTACCAATTGAATACCATGAAATTGAGGAGAAAAAGTGGTAAAAGTAAGAAATAACTAATTTCCCTTGATGGAAGGATGCTGAATGTAATGGTTTTAAATCAACTTACCCTACTGACAGAAGAAGCTGTACACCATTATAACTTTGGAGTATTTGTACAGTATCCAACTAAACCGCTAGAAAAGCTAATTTTTTTCAAAAACACAAATAGCAAGATGAAGCAATGCAATTGGTTAACGTGGTAAACTTTATTATTTTTTGGGTCCCCAACATTTGAAGTTCGTATCAATTTGAGAAGATATTTACAGTCAAGTCATACAGTCAACACACAAAATAACATTGGAATGTCAATAAATACAAAAATGCTTGATACAATTCAAGATACAAAAAAAAAAAAAAAAAAGTGTCAACAGGCTCTTGTTTTTCTTCAAAAGATTTTAACATTTAGGGGAATTAATCTGAACACTACTAGTGCCAAAGCTAACTGCCATAGTTACAGTAACACAGCAGCTGAGCAAGCTGGTCTAGTCAACCTCCTCCATCCTGGATGCATCCTCATCTCCCTCCAGTTGAGGCATGTCCTCGATGGGGGCTGAAGTTGGCTCCTCAGGGGTCAGCTCATCCTCGTCAATACCTGGACAGGGGAAGAGGGGGAGGAATGAGTCACGGTCAGTTACTGAAGCTTTAACAAGGTTCTCTCTCATATCTAGGCTACTTAATGTTAAGTATAGTATACTGGAGGGCTAGATGGAGACAATATGACCTTATTGATTACACCAACATGGGTCCTTCAGATCAGAAAACACAAAAGGACTACAGGCAAAGGGGTTACAATTGATCACAAACATCATCCTTGTTTGAGCAAATCAACTAACCCAGGCCTAGCTTTATCATCCGGTAGATTCGGTTGGAGTGTGTCTGAGGGTCATCCAAGGTGAACCCAGAGGACAGTAGAGCCGTCTCAAACAGCAGAATGACCAGGTCCTTCACAGACTTATCATTCTTATCAGCCTCTGCCTTCTGCCTCAGGGTCTCCACAATGGGGTGGTCTGGGTTGATCTCCAGGTGTTTCTTGGCAGCCATGTAGCCCATGGTGGAGTTGTCCCTCAGGGCCTGGGCCTTCATGATCCTCTCCATGTTGGCCGTCCAGCCGTAGGTGCTGGTCACGATGCAGCAGGGGGAGGAGACCAGGCGGTTGGACACTGTCACCTGGGGGGGGGGTAGGATAGGTTGGTTATTAGGAAGTTGATCAGAACAGCATTGAATCAGGCAATCGTTGTACTGTCAGTGAGCTTGTAAATAAAGTTGGGTTTATTGGTGACATTTTGAGGTAAAGTGAAGCCTCCTGACATTTGCCTTATCATAAAGGACCTCTTCAGCAACATGATATCTATAAGCAGTGTGATTAAGCGTCCTCACCTTCTCAACTTTCTTCTCCAGGATGTCCTTCATGATCTTGCAGAGGTTCTCAAACTGAGACTTCTGCTCTTCTTGTCTCTTCTTCATGTCCTCATCCTCAGGCAGCTCCAGTCCCTCCTTGGTCACAGAGACCAGGTTCTTGCCATCGTACTCCTTCAGCTGCTGGACACAGTACTCATCAATGGGCTCAATCATGTAGATCACTTCCAGGCCGGCCTTGCGGAGGCGCTCCACGAATGCGGAGTTGGCCACCTGGTCTTTGGTCTCGCCTGGAACATGCAGTAGGTAAAGAAACTTGAGCAAACAGGTTCCTACCATCTGACAACCTATGAACTGGGCTGTACAGTGAGGAGTGTTTCCTCACCAGTGATGTAGTAGATGTGTTTCTGGGTGTCCTTCATGCGTGTGACGTAGTCCTTCAGGGAGACCATCTCGTCCCCTGAGGCTGAGGTGTAGTAGCGCAGCATGTCTGACAGCCTCTTACGGTTCTGAGAGTCCTCATGGATACCCAGCTTGGAAAGAAAACACAGATCTAAGTTAAACAACAAGTCACCCAGAAAGTATCTTGGTGCATTACGAGACTTTTACATTTTTCCAGGAGGTAACCCAAAGTTCTGACAAATATGATATCTAGAAGGGGCTTGTTTGTTGCCTTGTGTCAGTAAGGTAAACGTCCTTTAAGAATAGAGCCAGATTTCACATAATTCCGGAGGACATGAAAGGTGTGCCCCCTGCAGATTGTTTTAACTTGGAATCCAAGGCCTACCTTAAGATTTATGCAAGAACTAACAATATGCCATAGAGGCTGACCCTATTCATGCAAACCCACTTCAGCAAGACAGAAGATGGCGGTAAGGAGCACTCTGAGCGACAGGGCCCTAAGCAGCTTATATCAGGTTTAGAGGAGACAAGATGGCGAGGGGATCAGACCAGTTAAAGGTTAGTGGAACATTCTACAGCTACACCTTTCAGAATGTTCCCCAATGATTCTTCAAATAACAGGTGGGTATATGACATTGTATCCACCTAGATTGTCTCCTACATCCTATTATACCACTAGATAGATGGTGACTGTCGCAACCTAGATTTAGTTCAGGCTGACCTTGAAGGTAATGTTACAATGATGATAGCTAATGTGTGGTGAGCATGTTGGCACAAAATGGTTGCCGTGTACCACCCATGTGGTGGGTGCTGCTGTTACACATCAATTGTCTGAAAACTAGTGAAAAGCTCTGTATAAATAATATAATCCATTATTACTATGTTTACAGTGTCACATTAGTATGAAACTGACCTTGATGTTCTTGGAGAACTGCTCGTAGTACTTCTTGTAGTTCTCTCTGTCCTCTGAGAGTTCTGTGAAAAGCTCTATACACTTCTTGACCAGGTTCTTGCGGATCACCTTGAGGATCTTGCTCTGCTGCAGCATCTCTCTGGAGATGTTCAGGGGGAGATCCTCAGAGTCCACCACACCCTTGATGAAGTCTGGAGAGAACGACCAAGACAATATGGGTCAGATGAGACTACAGCTGTGTTTATCATTCACAGACCTGCTCTATGTGAGCATCTACTTCAGTTCTATCTGACTTACTGAGGTATTCAGGGATCAGATCGTCACAGTTGTCCATGATGAAGACCCTCCTGACGTACAGCTTGATGTTGTTCTTCTTCTTCTTGTTCTCAAAGAGGTCAAAGGGCGCACGGCGAGGCACAAAGAGCAGGGCACGGAACTCCAGCTGGCCCTCCACTGAGAAGTGCTGTAGAAGAAAACAGAAGGTAAACAACTAACTAAAACAAATCTTCATGTACATGTACACTGTATGCCATTATGAAATTAGCTCAAGCATTATAAACTGACCAATACTGGTACTACCTATGACTTTACAAATCAGAGTAAAACTTTGTAAATAGTGTGGAAATGTATTCTGTTGGCCAATATAAATAGAATATCCTCACCTTGACAGCCAGGTGTTCTTCCCAGTCGTTGGTCAGGCTCTTGTAGAACTCTCCGTACTCCTCGTTGGTGATGTCATCAGGGTTACGAGTCCAAAGGGGCTTGGTCTTGTTCAGCTCCTCCTGGTCAATGTACTTCTCCTTGATCTTCTTCGTCTTCTTCTTCTTCTTCTTGTCCCCACATGCGCCGTCGTGGCCATGATCATGGTCATCCTCCTCGTCAGAGCCTACATCCTCGATATCAGGTTTGTCATCCTCTCCTTCCCCATCTTTCTTCTCCTTCTCCTCCTCCTCCTCCGCCTCATCATCATCACTCACTTCCTTGTCGCGCTCCTTCTCCACCTGAACAAAGAGGATCATGGGCATGTTAGGGGACAGAGTTGGTGTACAGTAAGTTATTTTTTAGAGGGTAGTTGGCAGAAATATTTCATTCACTGTGTCTGTTTCACATTTGATATAAAAATGAAAAAAGTGAAAAATGTTATCTGCATCAATTTACCGTCCAATCAGTTACTTGTCCAATCTGAAATCTCTTCCTACCCCCTTGACCTCTTATGCAAATCTGAAAGGATCCTTGAGATGTACTTCCAACAACATAGTAATCACTCAGTGGAGTTCCCACTACATCTAGGGGTTGATTTCACACTAGTTACAATTTAATCCACTCACGCCTACTAGTTCTTACAAAGAGTGTGATGGGGTATCCGATGAACTGGGAGTGCTTCTTCACGATTTCTTTGACACGTTTCTCCTCACAATATTCTGTCTGGTCATCCTTCAGGTACAGAATCACCTTGGTGCCACGACCAATAGACTCAGCTATAGGAGAGAGACATGGGAGTCAAGTCAGCGTTTAGGACAGACCATACCAGGAAAATAGTCTTAACATAGAGTTAAGTGGTACAGTTCACTGTAAAACTATAATCTGTCTTTACCTGACGTGTCGACTTTGACGGTGAAGGATCCGCCAGCAGAGGATTCCCAGATGTACTGCTCATCATCGTTGTGCTTGGTGATGACAGTCACCCTCTCAGCCACTAGGTAGGCGGAGTAGAAACCCACACCGAACTGCCCGATCATAGAGATGTCAGCTCCAGCCTGCAGGGCCTCCATGAAGGCCTTGGTGCCAGACTTGGCGATGGTTCCCAGGTTGTTTATCAGGTCGGCCTTGGTCATGCCGATGCCGGTGTCAACCAGGGTCAGGGTGCGCTCCTCCTTGTTGGGAATGACCTCGATCTTCAGGTCCTTGCCAGAGTCCATCTTCGTCGGGTCTGTCAGGCTCTCATAGCGGATTTTGTCCAGAGCCTAGTAGTCGATTGAAAATAAATAGGTCTAAATACATCTGAATTTTGATTTCACACCGACCTCAGCACAAGATTAACAAAAGTCTTAATTATATGTAAATGTATCCTGCAGGCTACGTCAATATTTTATTGTGTTTAATAAAATATGAATTTAAACAATCTAAAGATACTTCAAATATTAATAGTGGTGCAATAAACTAGGAATGTAAGTAAAATGCCTGTGTATTTTATGAATTGTCAAATAATACTAAACTACCAAGAAGTCTAAGTGCTTGTGGTGTCTGAAGTACTCACATCTGAGGAGTTGGAGATGAGCTCCCTAAGGAAGATCTCTTTGTTGGAGTAGAATGTGTTGATGATCAGCGACATCAGCTGGGCGATCTCAGCCTGGAAGGCAAAGGTCTCTGCTTCCTCCTCCATCGGAGCGTCATGGGCTTCCGGCATCTTTGGAGACAACAGACACACACTCTGAGAAGGAGACAACACAACACACCAGACTGTCTTCTGACGGGTTGCATCACTCCTTGGACTGTCAGTGCAGCCGAAGTTGTGCAATCTGACGTCACCGTCAAAAACACATTTTTCAACTCCACCCCAAATGAACCACTGTGTGTCAGTATGGTCATGGCAGTCCAGACAGCTCCATCAGGTCAACGGCAGTCATTGAGTGGCTAGTAGGGATGTTACTGACACAATACTAGTTCTCAAAACCATAAGACATGGCTGGACCTGACATTTGCGTTTCAGACTTAAAAAGGTCCAATGCAGTCATTTTAATCTCAATTATTTTCTCAAGCAAGAATTTTGCTAGGACTGTCTGGGAGTGGTCTGAGTGGGAAACTGAAAACTAGCCATTATTGGCAGAGAGGTTTGGAAGCATCTTTCTTATTGGCCTATTTTAAAAGGTGTACTATGTAGAAATCACTGAACCATTTCCTGGTTGCAAAAATTAAAATAGTTGAGCTAATTTCAGTTCATGTGACAAAACAAGTAGTGTCGAGAATCATTGTACAATCTAAACTGCCGTGAAATATATTTTCAATAACAATTTTATGCTGTTTGAAGCTGGTGTACAAAACCAAAAGTAAGATGCAAAATCTAAACTTTAGGGAAGCATAACAATAGCGCACATAGAACAGATCTACCGCTTCTTAGACTTGCTTTCAATGAAAATTCAGATCATTAACTCACATTTCTATATGCATTTGGTCAGGTCACCCAAAAAGTTACATATTGCATCTTAAATAATTTACCACCTGGTGATGTCACCAGGCAGGCCAAAACTCCATCCCACCAAAACAGTCTGAAATGTCAGGTGTTCTTTTCAAACCGCTCTTACACTAAAAGGGAATTATCGTAATTTTCAAAATGTCACAGTATTATTGCAACCTCGGTGTGGAAATATATATAAAACACAGGAAATCATGTTTTTGACAGCACTGGGCCTTTAATGTGCGCACTAGCTCGTGCACCTGCATGGAGTTCCGTAAGGGATTTATAGATTAAAACAGACAGACGGTGTGTGACAGACTGTCCTCTATGTTCCTCACATCTGCATTGACTTCATGACTGTAATCCACCAAATGCAAACCATCAGCAGAGAAGCCACAGGTCCTTGCCACATTTTAGTCATTTAGCAGATGCTCTTATCCAGAGTGATTTACAGTTAGTGCATTCATCTAAAGATAGCAAGGTGAGACGACCATAGTCATAAATATAACCCCCCCCTAAAAGTATGAACACTTTTCCAAATGTCTCCCTCAAAATGTAATAAATATATTCTTACATTTTACATAGCTTAGTTCAAAGAGCAAAGTATTCAACAAAATAAACTGAAATAAATTAATTGTAAGGAAATTACATCAATCAATAATTGTCTACTCTGAACAGGCGCACTATAATATCATCGAATATTCTACATTCCACACTGCTGGTAAACTATGGAAGTACCAGCGATAATGACGATGCGTTAATAAGCAACAGTTTTTAGAGGGACGGATAGATATATATATATAAAAGAAAACTCATTCATCGTCAAATCTCAGTGTAATCTCACAGAAAAGCACGTGGTTTGAAGTAACATCGGACAAACATGCTCCACCTGCCGGTTGGTACGGTAAATAACATGATTCTAGAACCTACCAGCGCATAATCCGTTTCTATCTAACATATCGCAATCTCCTCCTCGCGACTGTGTATTATAACGAGTTATGTTTATATTTATGAATTTCCTACTTGAAGAAATATTATCCAAATCGTGATGAATAGTTATTGTTTAGTAAAGTGAATGAAAATCATTTTCGGTTAATGATCAAAGTGTGACAGACAGTCAAGATCCACGACGGGATATACTGCAGGTTTTATAGGTCAGCTTCATAGTATAATGAATGCAAACGTATGGATGGTGGGCTATGCTGAAATAATGTAAAGAAATTAGGAAAAGTACAATGGAATTCATTGCAACAAAATAATGTTTTGGGTGGATTTTTCTGATGGCAAAGAAATGAAATATAATCTATACATTTCGTTAATTGACTGGATTACCACTGACTGTATGACTTGGAGAGTGACACTCATCTTACTGTTGGAAAATGTTATTTCATTTCTTACCTTACTGTGGATGGAAATGTCCCTGTACTCTTCTTCAGAAGTTGGTTCCTGACCAAACACAACCCAGCCAGCTAACGCCAAAGATGGGGAGAGGAGGACAACTGGCAAGCTTTTATCCCAGCTGAGTGTCTTCGAGAAATCCTCAGCTTCTAGAACCGTCTGGACTCTTCCAAAACTGTGCTTCTACAGTGTGTAGGATGAGTGTGTGCACTGAGAGGAGCGATGGCATGTCAATCAAACGCTAGAACTCTGTCCACGCCCCTCTTGCATTCAATTCTGTGAAGGCGGGTTTATGGGCGTGGCGATATCAGGGTTCATTTTGTATTTTATTTTTTAAAATCAGGGTTAATACCTTCATATAAACAAACAGTCATTGGTACAGTACATACCAATATAGTGTCCCTGTGTTGAATTTCCACGGCAATATCATGACATGTTCATCATCATGATAACTCAAAAGAATTCACAAGAAAACAAGATGTGAAATACTGTCATTACAGGGAGCACTTAGGAGAGGGTAAGGTGATGCAAAATAAATAGTCCATTCATCCATCTCTGAGATATTAAATTGTGTTGAATTATAAACATGCCTGACATCACAATAATCCAGACTATTTGAAAAAGAGGATTCATCAATCAGAAAGAGACAATGTAAGATATTTTTCTAAATACATCTTTATTATAAATCTTGTCGTTTTTCATAGAAAATAGCTCACAGTTACAAAAAGACAAGTCAAATCCCTGTTGATTTGACATTAAATAGCCTATTATTAAAGTACAGTTGAATAGGGTATACTATATGAATAGGCAGCCGGTATACTATATGATTATGGTAGTGATTAATTTTGATTGATTAAATACAATACTTTCTCCACAGCTCAACAGTCATGGAAAATGTAAATTGGAAAGTCTATTTGGGACAAACAAAAAAATTACGTACAAAATAAAGAGTTAAAAGGCAGAAATAAAATGATGTACTTCTGTAATATCTTTAGTCAACTTCCTCCATTCTAGAGGTGTCATCATCTCCCTCCAGGACAGGCATGTCATCCTCACTGGGCTGGAGGATGTCCTCCACTGCTGAATCATCATCATCGATGCCTGTAGATGGGAAGAAATAGCCTACATTAGAAAACCATCTTCAGTTGGTGTACTAACTGCTATTCAGACAGCCAAAGTATGGAAAAAGCAAAATCCATATTCCTTACCATTGTACTACCATGATATTTCTGTCAGTTACTTGGTGTTTGCAGCCCTGTCTGTATATTGCTCTAGGAGGAGACTTTCAATCCCATCAACCAAGACAAAAGCTGAGGGCGAATAAGCTTGATCAACTCACCCAGGCCAAGCTTGATCATCCTGTAGATGCGATTTGCGTGGGTCTGAGGGTCGTCCAGTGTGAATCCAGAAGACATCAGAGCAGTCTCGAATAGCAAGATGACCAGGTCCTTCACGGCTTTGTCGTTCTTGTCGGCCTCAGCTTTCTCTCTCAGAGTCTCGACAATAGGGTGGGTTGGGTTGATCTCCAGGTGCTTTTTGGCTGTCATGTAGCCCATGGTGGAGTTGTCTCTGAGAGCTTGAGATTTCATGATCCTCTCCATGTTGGCTGTCCACCCGTAGGTGCTGGTCACAATGCAGCAGGGGGAGGAGACCAGGCGGTTGGACACTGAAACCTGTCAATATTGAAAACAGATGACTAGTAGTCATAGTGACGATTGTTGTAAGTGGTCTGATATTAAAAGGTGAAGACACTTTGCAGAGGGATTAGGTTCAGGTAAATTGTGCTTGTACCTTCTCAATTTTCTTGTCCAGGATGTCCTTCATGGCCTTGCAGAGGTTCTCAAATTTAGAATTCAGCTCCTCCTGTTTCTTTTTCTCATCCTCATCCTCAGGCAGCTCCAGACCCTCCTTGGTCACAGAGACTAGGTTCTTGCCATCATACTCCTTCAGCTGCTGGACACAGTACTCATCAATGGGCTCAATCATGTAGATCACTTCCAGGCCGGCCTTGCGGAGGCGCTCCACAAAGGAAGAGTTGGCGACCTGTTCCTTGGTCTCACCTAGAAGAGGATACACAGTTATTTACATTTGGATTGCTCTGTTTCTTTCTCAAGTTTTCAATGTAACATTGATTTAACAAAGGAAAAATAATGGAGAGAAAAAATGTAGGGAAGCTCACCAGTAATGTAGTAGATGTGTTTCTGGGTGTCCTTCATGCGGGAAACGTAATCCTTCAAGGAAACCATTTCATCACCGGAGTTGGAGGTGTAGTAGCGCAGCATGTCTGACAATTTCTTGCGGTTCTGAGAGTCCTCATGGATTCCCAGCTAAAAGGTACACAACGATGGAAGATGTTAAAGCTAAAGCTCCCTCAAAAAGAGGATCTGTAGTACCTTGGAAAAGCCATTTCAAAGGGAGGAAGAGCGTACCTTGATGTTCTTAGAGAACTGCTCGTAGAACTTCTTGTAATTGTCCTTGTCCTCTGAGAGCTCGATGAAAAGCTCTATACACTTCTTGACCAGGTTCTTGCGGATCACCTTGAGGATCTTGCTCTGCTGCAGCATCTCTCTGGAGATGTTCAGGGGGAGATCCTCAGAGTCCACCACACCCTTGATGAAGTCTGGAGAGAACGACCGAGACAATTGGTCAGACATCTTACTTACAGCTTCATTTGAAGTCCTGCTTGAGGTAGGTGCTCAGGAGGTATCCATGAAAGGTTTTAAGGAACAGTACTCACTGAGATACTCTGGCATCAGCTCGTCACAGTTATCCATGATGAAGACCCTGCGCACATACAGCTTGATGTTGTTCTTCTTCTTCTTGTTCTCAAAGAGGTCAAAGGAAGCCCTCCTGGGCACAAAGAGCAGAGCGCGGAACTCCAGCTGGCCCTCCACTGAGAAGTGCTGTGGGAATAAAAAGATAAACATTGACTCATACAGTCCTAATAATATATTAATTCATAGGTTGGATCAAGAGTTTTCGGGTTGCTATCATAGACTCACCTTGATAGCCAGGTGGTCCTCCCAGTCGTTGGTCAGACTCTTGTAGAACTCTCCGTACTCCTCATTGGTGATGTCATCAGGGTTACGGGTCCAGATAGGCTTAGTCTTGTTCAGCTCCTCTGCGTCGATGTACTTCTCCTTGACCTTCTTCTTCCTCTTGTTCTTGCTGTCCTTGGTGTCCTCGTCCTCATCAGAGCCGACGTCTTCGATCTTGGGCTTGTCTTTGTCCTCAGCTGCAGCATCTTTGTCAGCCTCCTCATCCTTTTCTCCCTCCTCAAGGTCCACCTCCTTCTCTCTAGACTTCTCCACCTTGATGAAAATGTTCATGTTATTAAAACGTTTTAAGGAATTGCCTACTATAGGGAGCAATGTTTGGGTCCACTATTATCGAAAGGTTACTTTCCTAGTTTATACAGTATATTTCAGTTAATCTCCCCAATATTTTGTTACGACTAAAGAAATATAGAGCTCTATTATAACTTACATAGAGTGTGATGGGGTAGCCAATGAACTGGGAGTGCTTCTTCACTACCTCCTTGACACGCTTCTCCTCACAGTATTCAAACTGGTCCTCCTTCATGTGCAGGATCACTTTGGTGCCACGGCCAATGGACTCACCTTCAGGTCAGACAAATCAGACTCACACATTGGATCTAGGCTTACTACCTTTAGAATGACATTGTTGCACAGCAGATTCAAGTTATGCAGGAAGAGGGTTTATAGTGTTGTATTGGAGAAATGTGTTTGTAGTAGCATATTAATCAATACTGTTGAAAAGGCTTACCAGTGTCAACTTTGACAGTGAAGGAGCCACCAGCTGCAGACTCCCAGATGTACTGCTCATCATCGTTGTGCTTGGTGATGACAGTCACCCTCTCAGCCACCAGGTAGGCGGAGTAGAAACCCACACCGAACTGCCCGATCATAGAGATGTCAGCTCCAGCCTGCAGGGCCTCCATGAAGGCCTTGGTGCCAGACTTGGCGATGGTTCCCAGGTTGTTTATCAGGTCGGCCTTGGTCATGCCGATGCCGGTGTCAACCAGGGTCAGGGTGCGAGTGCGCAGGTCAGGGGTGACCTCGATCTTTAGGTCCTTGCAGGAATCCAATTTGGTGGGATCTGTCAAGCTCTCATATCTGATCTTGTCCAAAGCCTGTCAGAACATGAAAAAAAGAGGTCACAATGGTAAAAAGAAGTCTCTTGGTTGATAGCTTGAGCTAATTTAACAAGGTGGTTAGCATGCTAACTCTGAGCTATAACTTGTTTTCTCTATTGGCTCAGAGTGCAGTGTATGAGTGGTTGGTCACTAAGGTAAAATATTACATGGGACAATTCAGCATTATGATTAATCTACTCACATCTGAAGAGTTGGAGATGAGCTCCCTAAGGAAGATCTCTTTGTTGGAGTAGAAGGTGTTGATGATCAGGGACATCAGCTGGGCGATCTCAGCCTGGAAGGCAAAGGTCTCCACTTCCTCCTCCATGGTGTGGCTGGCTATCTCTGGCATCTAGAGAAACAAAATGGCAGACATTGAAAGATCTTTAATTGTGACCTACTTTTATTATCCTAAGAATGGCTGAATATCCTTGTATTAAGGCTATTCAGAAGACATGCTTTTTAAAAGCACTTTAGGCTTTTTGCTGCATTTTGCAATAAGTCTTGCTTCAGCGCAATTGAAGAAAATAAAACTTATAGTAGCTTACAAATAGTCATTGCAGGAAATGTTGCCTTTTTAAAGCTTTTAACATCTGGAGACACCTGATTTTTTCTAGAAAGCCTCAAGTCTAGTCAGCCACATGGCAATGAGAGATAGAAGTGCTGAGGAAGAAAGGCAGCTGTTATACAGCCCTCCATTGGAGGCTCCTGTTGCACAGGCACCATCTGTCAATCAAGGCCTCTGCCATTTGAAAAGAGGGTGGAGTTTACAGAATCTTCACACCCTCTTGCCAACAGCTGTAGTGGTGCCATGTGAATGTGACTAAGATGATGTAAGACTTTTGTCTTGAATAGAGAAATGTTGAGTTTTATTATGTCTTCAGCATGGAATCTACTATAGGCGTTTGTGTGTTATTTAATTTCAGCAAAACTATTATAGTTGCTCTTAAAAGTCCTGATTGTTTTAAAGCACTGATATACTGAGAAGTATTCATCAAATGCCATTAACATTCTTCCCCATTGAAGACACTTTTTCCTAAAGCAGGATCTTTTCCATAAAAATGATCAAGGCTTCATAAAACTACTTTTCCCAGATCAATGCATCTATGAATCCATCATTGCCCTTCGCTTCAAACTGACTATATTAGTCATATAGGTTCTGGTCTAAGATACTTTGAGGTCTGATAAATGCATTCTGTAATAACTTGTTATAGGTAACTTGATTGTAATTGTTCTCTGTGCCGACTGCCAAGCCTCTCTTCTCGTCCTTCTCTTCAGCTGCCATGTCTCTCTCTCCCTCTAACCAGGGTCATATTCCATGTGCTCATCTCCTAGCATGCTCACATAAAGGGTTCTACCAGACCCAGGAAAACGGTCTGTTAAATTCTCCCCACTGATTTAATGCTATTTCAGATGAATACGGTTCAATTCTTCCCCGGTATACATTATTCCGTATGGAGTACCAACATACTGTAGGCTGCTTGTTTCCTGCTGGTCTTTCACCTTTATAAAATTAATGCATAATGTATATCCATAATATTTTCTATTGACCTTCCTTACACTCCTGAGTTGCAAGTAACTATTCATTTGGTTTGCCTTTCATCTATCTCCCTCTCCCTCTTACCTTGACTAGATAAGAATGTGCTCCTGTGCTTCACTTGGCGTTTTCTGATCACTGTAGATTGAATCTCAGAGCGTCTCTGCTGTTCCTTTGCAGACGAATCTAGTATTTAAATCTCTGTATTTCACTGGTCCTAATCCTCTATGGATTCAGGTGAATGTCCTCTCACTCGCTGTATCTGAGGACCCCTGGGCCTGCTCATGTCTTTTTATACAAGAGGCTCTTTCTCGAAGCTCCCATTCAGAAGCTTCCAGAAGGAATGCCCAGTCCCACTACAGTATAGAGTAAGAGAGGCGGGGGGGGGCTAAAGAAAGGACCAGTAGGGTGAGGGTGATAGTGAGAGCTGTGAGGGGTCTGTCGCCGTAAACCACATGTGTCCTTATAGGGCAGCACAGTCACAAGGGGTGCCTGTCACTCAGGAGCCAGAGGCGTCCTGATAGCGTCTGTCAGGCCTGGCCCAGCAGGCCCCACCATAGCCTTTCCAACCACCTGCTCCCACCAGAACCCTTCGGACAGACAGACGCAGGGCAGAAGGCCTCCGAAAAGATAACAGGCAGCAAGTCTTTTTTTGGCTAGTGAGATTGAGAAAGAATAGCTGATGTGTTAGAGTAATGGTTCAGTTCCAGGCCACGGAAACTGTGTTGGGAGATTGGCTAAAGAGTTTACTTCCACAGTCTTTGATCCTGTCTATCCTTAATACACATGCATGTCTATAGAAAGAAATCATTTTGCGTGGTTTTACCTCAACAAGAGGGCCTTTTTTGTGTCCTAATGGTGACACTACTGCTGATTTAGTTATAATGATGATATAAACAAGATGTGGAATATGTTGATTTTGTTTGAGTGGAACATGAGTAGGCTATTTTCTCTGCATTGTTGGAAAGGGGCCGTAAGTGAGCAGTTCACTGTTAGTTGACACCTGTTGTTTACGAAAGCATGACGAATACAATTTGATTTGATTGATTTGAAATTAGAAAATGTATATAATGGAGAATGCAGTACGATGCAACCCGTGTCTTAATTTTTAGCAGTCATCATGGTAAGACAAATGTCAAATCATGAACATACAGAAAATGATGGAAAAGACCAGAATTCTCCGGCATGTGTGTTTGAGCAGAGACTGCCCAGAGGATGGCACTATTAGCAACAGGCGAGTAAAGCAGTATGTATCTAGTTGTTTGGAGAAGTTGCATCTCCCCTGATGTCTGGAAACATTGAGAGGCAACTGCTAGAGGAGACAGAACAATTCAATTTTGACTCAGATCATGATATGGGGAACTTATGGACCGGACAAATAATGAACGTTAAGGAATACATGTAATCGCTTGCAACTCTGATGATTGGACCGGATGACTCGAGTATGCAATTTGAATGGTAATAAACGTATTTAATTCATCCAAGCGTATCCTTCATTTGGGTTAGACGTGTTCCCTGTGAGTTATTTTCAATTCAGAAGAATTGTGACCAGATCTGATGTTGCATGGATGAAGAGTGGGCTACAGACGAAAATAATGTAGTAGGCTACAAATATATCAACTATATCAACTAAATATAAAATATATTTGATTTCTATAACACTTTTTTGGTTACTACATGATTCCATATGTGTTATTTCATAGTTTTGATGTCTTCACTATTATTCTACAATGTAGAAAATAGTACAAAAAATAAAGAAAAACCCTTGAAAGAGTTGGTGTGTCCAAACTTTTGACAGGTACTGTATATATATATATTTTAAATGTTTAGCTCACATTATACAATTTAAAACTATGTATTAAGGTGTCTGTAATATAATAAACTTACCAAAAATGAATTTAAACATTATTCAAGCATTTATATAACTTCCAAATCTTTTTTTTTTTTTTTTTTTTACGGAGGAGGAGTACCAAGATGGGTGCGCGTTGGCTTTAATACCCAGTCTCGGTCTATCATCCAGGATGAATACACATCGTTGGTAAGATCCGGGTTTTGGACAGGATGAACGCCAATTTCCAAGATGGCTGCGGAGGGAGGAGGGAAGGAGATGAACGAAATTAAAACTCAATTCACCACTCGGGAAGGTGTCTATAAACTCCTCACTCACTCCGAATATAGCCGCCCTAACAGGGTGCCTTTTAATTCACAGGGCTCAAATCCGGTAAAAGTCTCATTCGTGAACGTGAACGACCAGTCAGGCAACGGCGACAGAATCTGTTTCAATGTGGGCCGGGAACTGTACTTTTACATCTACAAAGGCGTAAGAAAGGTAAACAGCACTCAAAGATGACAACTTTTATTATTAAAAAGCTAATGTGCGTGTTCAAATGCATAGCAATGTGCTGTCCAATTTAGAAGTTTCACTGACGTGCGCAGATAACTAGCCAGAGTAGGCCACTTAGCTATGGTGGCTAACTAGCTAGTTAGTAGCATCGCCACAGTTAGTTTTGCCCGCACCCTGTGGAGAAGTGTTGGTATGTGCATATCGCCCACCTAGTTAGCCAACTAACCGGTTCGATTCAAGTGAATGGCCTCTTGGACTGTTTTGTTTTCTCTAGCTATGTGAATATGCACGCTTTAACCTTGGAGCTGCCCGTCTTCAGTTCTGACATGTTGATTGACATCTTCTGCAGTTGCAGAGTACGTTAAATGCGACACGTTAAGTAATCTACATATTGTGTATTTTGAGGTTAGAGTGATAACTGACAACAGTGGTGTGTTTTTAGTGCTCTTTTTTAAATTTACTCTGCACAGGTTCTTTGCGATCATAGAATAGTCAACTACTGTACAGACAACTAGTCATGTGTCCTATGCTAGTCCTTCAAGGCCCCAAAGCCAGCTTGGTACTGTTTATTGTGAAAGTGTTTGGTTGGAAGCGAGCTGTGTTTCTGGATGATGATATGCAAGTGATTTGTCTGGGTCTGATAGTGGCATGGATGATGTCATTGCATCGAGCTGTTTAAGGCATCTCGTGATAATGACGATGATGATATGTCCTATTGTTTGTGTCTTCACATTTCTAAACTTGTTCAAAACATAAAACAAGTGAAACTTCCATCACATTGTCAGACACCATTAACTTATCGTGTGTTGTGGCTACTTGGGCATTTCTATTGTTATGATGAGGAAGATGTTGGACTGCTTCTAGGACTTGCTGTGTTGGCCTAGTTGGTGTTAACATGGGGACTTCGAGGATGGAGTAGATTTGTGTGGGTCATTGTAAGATATTTTAAGTTTAAACCTCCATTTTTGCAAGTGTTTCTGACTAATGGATGTTGGTTTTAGTGGTATACCGGGGTATTTGGAAAGCAATGGGGTGGTTTTTCAATATCGTTGAAATTGTCTTAGAACATTTTTAATACTTTTGAATATTTGAAGCTACTTTTCAAGTAAATAACTGCAGTCAACTTGTGTAATATGTTAATAATTTCAGCTGTCACATAATGTTTCATTATGAAGCTTACCGGTAGGCCGCAGTCACGTGGTGTTTGTTTACAAGCACACAACAACGAGACCAGAGCCTTGTTAGTCACTCACTGTTGTGCATGAAGCACTGGGTGATATAGTTTCAGTACGGAATTCACAACTAAATGTTTGCCAGCTAGATATCTTGTAACTTCTAAGTTAACTGTCTAAAATGTGCTAAATGCTCTGCAGTTGTGCATTTGATTTGCTAATTTAGTAGCTATCGCTATCTAGCAAAGTGATTAGTTGGCTTGGACGGTATCCAGATTGTTGTACCTTCATACTGACCTTGTGCGATTCCGGGATATTCGGTAATACCGGCACAAGGGGCGCATTTTTTTCAAACCCCACTGAGCCTCTGTTATCCGAACGTTAGCAATGCTAACACGTACATGTAACATCCCATAGAGAATACAAACTAAATGCTAACGAGCACATTGCAAACATTTTATACATTCTCTGACCTGAACTGTCTGCAGTTTGTCTGTCTGCAGGAGGGGATTATCTGCTGTTACCAAGAGAAGCTTGATTTTGGAAGAAGCTAACCACTAGGCTTTGGCGGTGTATATCGGGCTATTTGGCAATAGCCACGGTACATGACTGAACTGAGGTCTCTGTAGTCCTTCCTGTAATCAGCGAAGACTAGAGGGGTATTCTACCAAGCAGGACCAATGAGTGAGTTAACTTCCCAAACTATTTTTTTTAAAGATAAGCAGGAAATCGTCATGGTCTAATTTGTCTGAACAACCAAAAACACATCTAATTTTAGCTTTCTTAATGAACCAGAAAATCAATAGTAATTTCTGGTGTTCAAAGATAGCTGGCTAACTCATTGGTCCTGCTTTGTAGTATACCCATCAGGTATAGGACAGCAGAGCTACTGCCTGACTAGAAAACCGAGCAAACAGCTGAGATGTCAGCGAGCCCAGTGGGTCGGCTTTGTGAATAGGCCTACAGTCTCTCGCTCATTACCAAAGACTTAGGACATAGCCTAGTCTGTGTTGAAATATCCTAATTAATTTGATAGTGGCATTGGATTATATTTTAGCAGTGTCTGTGAGGACATTTCTCAGTTGATGACAAGGAGGCAGAAGGCTAAGCATCCTCTTGCCTAATTGGCAAAATGGGTATTTTTTTTCCACTGACCCAGTGTGCAGTCACTCACACTTTTATCTCTCTTATGCTGGAGTTCAGAGTTAGGTCTGTTAGGGATCATATCTGTGCCCCCTGTTGTGGCCCTTGGTGTGTGATTGAATTTGCCATGGTATTATTCTTCTGATGGTACACAGATCAGCAGGATATTGTACTGGATGGTACACAGAGATGTTTCACATTAGTAAAAGTTCCGTGGATAGATTAGGGCTTTGGAACTGCATGGATTCTTGGCATATTGAAGTGTGTAAAAGATCCTAATTTCATTAGTGCTGGCCCTGCTCTGACAGATCTGTCAACAGTTTTATGACAGCCTTACCTCCCCCACTGCCTCTGTTGGTCCTCCACTCAGTTAGACCAAGGTTTCAAAAACTCAGTCCTACCCCCCCCTGGGTGCATGTTTTAATGTTTACCCTACACAGTTGTGTAGTGCTCGGGCAAAAACTAAAATGTGCACCCAGGAGGGGGGCCCTGGGATCTAGTTTTGGAAACGGTGATTTAGACCACCAGAGTCCTACAGTATCAACCCTTGGGCCAGTAGGTTTCCTGGATTTCCTAAGAAACGCTTGAAGTCTGGACCCCAGTTATAAAACTAGGGCCAAGAGGTTTTCCTGGTCAGTTCATGCTGACAGGAAAAACTATTGTCCCTCATCAATATCGCTACTCATCTTACGGGTGATAACCTAACCTATACTTTCCGGGGGCCTCAAATCCATCTACAGCATCCTATTGTACCACCAACTGCCTAGTACCGACCAGCTGTCCACAAACTCAGTGCTCTTAGATGTTTTACACCTATGAATTTGACAACAGCTGACAACAGCAATTTGACAACAGCTGTTCTTTTGTGCTGCTGCCATGTTGTGCTGCTGCCATGTTGTGCTGCTGCCGTGCTATGTTGTCTTGGGTCTATTTATTTAGTGTTGTCTCTTTGTCGGGATGTGTGTGTTTTCCTATATTTTTATCCCAGCCCTCATCCCCGCAGGAGGCCTTTTGGTAAGCCGTCATTGTAAATAAGAATGAGTTTTTAACCGACTTGCCTAGTTAAATAAAGGTTCAATTAAAAAAAAACGAAAAATAACTGACATAACCCCCTCCGTGTTTACACAAGTATCTGTCTGGTTAGAATCAAGTTGTCTCGCCATAGGCCTGTCTCTGCCCAATACAACTGTTGGTAGACACTGGCACTGCAAGGTAACCTATATTTCCCCACTGGAGTGGACAGCTCTTTTTCTATCTCTCTCTCTGTCTGTCTGTGTCTCTCTTTTGGTCTGTCTCGCTCTCTGCCGGTGCTAATGATTGTCTGGGCAGCAGGACCGGTGTCTGGTGCCTCTGAGGTAGCCTAATAAAGTAGAATTTGCAGACATGCGATACCTCTAATGCCCTTGACATGATTGTCCTTGGGCAAGTTTGACAGAATGTTGCTACTTGCTAGGTAATGATTTCTAGGTCATCAGGATGTTTTTTTGGGTGGTTGTGTGAAGGATGGTGGAAGTCCTTGGAGAGAAGTAAAGGAAGCGGTGGGGCAGAGGCTACTTGAGTTCACTGCAGACAAGAGGTCCAATGCTTTCATGTCTGTATTTCAGTTGGCTAATAGGCCTTCTGTTGCATTACCACTGGTTCTCATTAGGTCAGTGCATTACCTGCAGGTGTTATAGTGACAGGAGTGGCCTTGTAAAATCACTGAGGTGTATGTTGAACTAAGATAATTGCTAAATGTGATTCTGACTGTGTCTTGTGTTTCTTCACAAGGCTGCTGACCTGAGCAAGCCCATAGACAAGAGGATCTACAAAGGAACACAGCCCACGTGTCATGACTTCAACCCCCTCACGGCCACGGCGGAGAGCGTCTCCCTGCTGGTGGGCTTCTCGGCTGGCCAGGTGCAGCTCATCGACCCCATCAAGAAGGAGACCAGCAAGCTCTTCAATGAGGAGGTGGGTTCAGCAGAGCTCACTTTAGCCAGACTGGCTAAGATGAGTCTCCTGTGACTGAATATCAAGTAGAGGTCTACCCATTATGATTTTTCAACGCCGATACCGATTATTGGAGGACCAAGAAAATGCGATACCGATTAATCGGCCAATTTTTTAAAATGTATTTATTTGTAATAATGACAATTACAACAATACTGAATGAACACTTATTTTAACTTAATATAATACATCAATAAAATACATTTAGCCTCAAATAAATAATGAAACATGTTCAATTTGGTTTAAATAATGCAAAAACAAAGTGTTGGAGAAGAAAGTAAAAGTGCAATATGTGCCATGTAAAAAAGCTAACGTTTAAGTTCCTTGCTCAGAACATGAGAACATATGAAAGCTGGTGGTTCCTTTTAACATGAGTCTTCAATATTCCCAGGTAAGAAGTTTTTGGTTGTAGTTATTATAGGAATTATAGGACTATTTCTCTCTACGATTTGTATTTCATATACCTTTGACTACTGGATGTTCTTATAGGCACTTTAGTATTGCCAGTGTATCAGTATAGCTTCCGTCCATCTCCTCGCTCTTACCTGGGCTCGAACCAGGAACACAACAACAACAGCCTTCCTCGACGCAGTGTTACCCATGCAGAGCAAGGGGAACAACTACTCCAAGTCTCAGAGCGAGTGACGTTTGCAACGCTATTAGCGCGCACCCCGCTAACTAGCTAGCCATTTCACATCGGTTACACCAGCCTAATCTCTGGAGTTGATAGGCTTGAAGTCATAAACAGCTGCTGTCAAACGCATGAATGTGCTGTTTGAATGAATGCTTACGAGCTGCTGCTGCTGCTGCCTACCACCGCTCAGTCAGACTGCTCTATCAAATATCATTACATTACATTACATTTAAGTCATTTAGCAGACGCTCTTATCCAGAGCGACTTACAAATTGGTGCGTTCACCTTAAGACATCCAGTGGAACAGCCACTTTACAATAGTGCATCTAAATCTTTTAAGGGGGGTGAGAAGGATTACTTTATCCTATCCTAGGTATTCCTGAAAGAGGTGGGGTTTCAGGTGTCTCCGGAAGGTGGTGATTGACTCCGCTGTCCTGGCATCGTGAGGGAGTTTGTTCCACCATTGGGGGGCCAGAGCAGCGAACAGTTTTGACTGGGCTGCGCGGGAACTGTACTTCCTCAGTGGTAGGGAGGCGAGCAGGCCAGAGGTGGATGAACGCAGTGCCCTTGTTTGGGTGTAGGGCCTGATCAGAGCCTGGAGGTACTGAGGTGCCGTTCCCCTCACAGCTCCGTAGGCAAGCACCATGGTCTTGTAGCGGATGCGAGCTTCAACTGGAAGCCAGTGGAGAGAGCGGAGGAGCAGGGTGACGTGAGAGAACTTGGGAAGGTTGAACACCAGACGGGCTGCGGCGTTCTGGATGAGTTGTAGGGGTTTAATGGCACAGGCAGGGAGCCCAGCCAACAGCGAGTTGCAGTAATCCAGACGGGAGATGACAAGTGCCTGGATTAGGACCTGCGCTGCTTCCTGTGTGAGGCAGGGTCGTACTCTGCGGATGTTGTAGAGCATGAACCTACAAGAACGGGCCACCGCCTTGATGTTAGTTGAGAACGACAGGGTGTTGTCCAGGATCACGCCAAGGTTCTTAGCGCTCTGGGAGGAGGACACAATGGAGTTGTCAACCGTGATGGCGAGATCATGGAATGGGCAGTCCTTCCCGGGAGGAAGAGCAGCTCCGTCTTGCCGAGGTTCAGCTTGAGGTGGTGATCCGTCATCCACACTGATATGTCTGCCAGACATGCAGAGATGCGTTTCGCCACCTGGTCATCAGAAGGGGGAAAGGAGAAGATTAATTGTGTGTCGTCTGCATAGCAATGATAGGAGAGACCATGTGAGGTTATGACAGAGCCAAGTGACTTGGTGTATAGCGAGAATAGGAGAGGGCCTAGAACAGAGCCCTGGGGGACGCCAGTGGTGAGAGCGCGTGGTGAGGAGACAGATTCTCGCCACGCCACCTGGTAGGAGCGACCTGTCAGGTAGGACGCAATCCAAGCGTGGGCCGCGCCGGAGATGCCCAACTCAGAGAGGGTGGAGAGGAGGATCTGATGGTTCACAGTATCGAAGGCAGCCGATAGGTCTAGAAGGATGAGAGCAGAGGAAATCAAATCAAATCATAGACTTAATTATAATATTATAACACACACAAATACGGGCCGTAGGTCATTAATATGGTTGAATCCGGAAACTCATCTCGAAAACAAGACGTTTATTCTTCCAGTGAAATACGGAACCGTTCCGTATTTCATCTAACGGGTGGCATCCATCAGTCTAAATATTCCTGTTACATTGCACAACCTTCAATGTTATGTCATTATTACGTAAAATTCTGGCAAATTAGGCGGCCCAAACTGTTGCATATACGCTGACTCTGTGTGCAATGAACGCAAGAGAAGTGAGACAATTTCACCTGGTTAATATTGTCTCCTAATCTGGATTTCTTTTAGCAAAATATGCAGGTTTAAAAATATATACTTCTGTGTATTGATTTTAAGAAAGGCATTGATGTTTATGGTTAGGTACACATTGGAGCAACGCTATGCACCGCATCGATTATATGCAACACAGGACACGCTAGATAAACTAGTAATATCATCAACCATGTGTAGTTAACTAGTGATTATGATTGATTGTTTTTTATAAGATAAGTTTAATGTTAGCTAGCCACTTACCTTGGCTTACAGCATTCGCATAACAGGCAGTCTCCTCGTGGAGTGCAATGAGAGGCATGTGGTTAGAGCGTTGGACTTGTTAACTGTAAGGTTGCAAGATTGAATCCCCCGAGCTGACAAGGTAAAAATCTGTCGTTCCTCCCCTGAACGAGGCAGTTAACCCACCGTTTCTAGGCCGTCATTGAAAATACAAATGTGTTCTTAACTGACTGGCCTAGTTAAATAAAGATACAATAAAGCTGGAAAAAAAAATGTCCAAATCGGTGTCCAAAAATAACGATTTCCGATTATTATGAAAACTTGAAATCGGTCCTAATTAATCGGCCATTCCGATTTTAATCGGTCAACCTCTAATATCAATGTACAGTGGGGCAAAAAAAGTATTTAGTCGGCCACCAATTGTGCAAGTTCTCCCACTTAAAAAGATGAGTGGCCTGTAATTTTCATCATAGGTACACTTCAACTATGACAGATAAAATGAGAAAAAAAAAATCCAGAAAAACACACTAGGTTTTTTTAATGAATTTATTTGCAAATTATGGTGGAAAATAAGTATTTGGTCACCTACAAACAAGCAAGATTTCTGGCTCTCACAGACCGGTAACTTCTTCTTTAAGATGCTGCTCTGTCCTCCACTCGTTACCTGTATTAATCGCACCTGTTTGAACTTGTTATCAGTATAAAAGACACCTGTCCACAACCTCAAACAGTCACACTCCAAACTCCACTATGGCCAAGACCAAAGAGCTGTCAAAGGACACCAGAAACAAAATTGTAGACCTGCACCAGGCTGGGAAGACTGAATCTGCAATAGGTAAGCAGCTTGGTTTGAAGAAATCCACTGTGGGAGCAAATATTAGGAAATGGAAGACATACAAGACCACTGATAATCTCCCTCGATCTGGGGCTCCACGCAAGATCTCACCCCGTGGTGTCAAAATGATCACAAGAACGGTGAGCAAAAATCCCAGAACCACACGGGGGGACCTAGTGAATGACCTGCAGAGAGCTGGGAGCAAAGTAACAAAGCCTACCATCAGTAACACACTACGCTGCCAGGGACTCAAATCCTGCAGTGCCAGACGTGTCCCCCTGCTTAAACCAGTACATGTCCAGGCCCGTCTGAAGTTTGCTAGAGATTATTTGGATGATCCAGAAGAAGATTGGGAGAATGTCATATGGTCAGATGAAACCAAAATATAACTTTTTGTAAAAACTCAACTTGTTGTGTTTGGAGGACAAAGAATGCTGAGAGTTGCATCCAAATAACACCATACGTACTGTGATGCATGGGGGTGGAAACATCATGCTTTGGGGCTGTTTTTCTGCAAAGGGACCAGGACGACTGATCTGTGTAAAGGAAAGAATGAATGGGGCCATGTATCGTGAGATTTTGAGTGAAAACCTCCTTCCATCAGCAAGGGCATTGAAGATGAAACGTGGCTGGGTCTTTCAGCATGACAATGATCCCAAACACACCGCCCGGGCAACGAAGGAGTGGCTTCGTAAGAAGCATTTCAAGGTCCTGGAGTGGCCTAGCCAGTCTCCAGATCTCAACCCCATAGAAATATTTGGAGGGAGTTGAAAGTCCGTGTTGCCCAGCAACAGCCCCAAAACATCACTGCTCTAGAGGAGATCTGCATGGAGGAATGGGCCAAAATACCAGCAACAGTGTGTGAAAACCTTGTGAAGACTTACAGAAAACGTTTGACCTCTGTCATTGCCAACAAAGGGTATATAACAAAGTATTGAGAAACTTTTGTTATTGACCAAATACTTATTTTTCCACCATAATTTGCAAATAAATTCATAAAAAATCCTACATCCTATCCTTTTCTGGATTTTTTTTCTTTCTCATTTTGTCTGTCATAGTTGAAGTGTACCTATGATGAAAATTACAGGCCTCTTTTTAAGTGGGAGAACTTGCACAATTGGTGGCTGACTAAATACTTTTTTGCCCCACTGTATGTGGTTGACTTTCCTCACCTGGGAGGAAACTGTCTTCAAATGCAAATTAGAATATGACTCTTCCGTTCCCATATCCACACGATGTATTGGGCATCTGTTTAGGTGTGACTATTGGAACTTAGACGGGTTTGGGTAGCATGTCCTCGGTTTAAAACGTTTTCTTTTGAATGCATGTTTGACAACACTCACGTCTCTCCGTCCCTTACCCTCAGAGACTCATAGACAAGTCTGGTGTGACGTGTGTGCGGTGGGTCCCTGGCTCAGAGAGCCTCTTCCTGGTGGCTCACTCCAGCGGCAGCCTGTACCTGTACAACGTAGAGCACACCTGTGGCACCACACCACCCCACTACCAGCTCCTCAAACAGGGCGATGGCTACGCCGTGCACACCTGCAAGAGCAAGTCGGCCCGCAACCCCTTACTGCGCTGGACAGTGGGTGAGGGGGCGCTGAACGAGTTCGCCTTCTCCCCCGATGGGAAGTTCCTGGCGTGCGCCAGTCAGGACGGCTTCCTGCGTGTGTTCGGCTTTGACGCGGCCGAGCTGCATGGCACCATGAAGAGCTACTTCGGTGGACTACTGTGTGTGTGCTGGAGTCCAGACGGACGCTACATAGTGGCTGGGGGGGAGGATGACCTGGTGACAGTCTGGTCCTTCTCAGACTGCAGGGTGATTGCCAGGGGCCACGGCCACAAATCGTGGGTGAGCGTAGTGGCGTTCGACCACTGTACGACCAGTGTGGAGGACAGCGACCCGCCCGCAGAGTTCAGCGGCAGCGACGAGGAGTTCCACGAGCAGATCCATTTTGCAGGTGGGCGGGACCGGGCCAACAGCTCCCAATCACATCTCTCCAAGAGGAACTCTACAGACGGCAGGCCGGTCAGCGTGACCTATCGCTTCGGCTCGGTGGGACAGGACACCCAGCTGTGTCTGTGGGACCTGACTGAGGACATATTGTTCCCCCACCTGCCCCTGTCACGCACCAGAACTCACACAAACGTTATGAGTGCCACCAGCCCCCCAGCTACTGGGTCGGCCACTAATAATACTACTACTACTACTACTACTACTACTACTACTACTACTACTAACCCACCTGGCACCAATGGCAACAACACCGTGAGCAGTAGCAGTGGTAACAGTGGCGCCCTCTCTAACTCAGTCCCTGCTCCCCTGCCGCGCTCCAACAGCCTGCCGCACTCCACTGGCCCCGCAGGGGGCAGCACCACGCCTAACAGCCACATGAGCAGCAAAGGAAGCAGCATCATCGACAGCGCCTTCATCGCCACCGGGGTCAGCAAGTTTGCCACGCTGTCCCTACACGACACACGCAAGGAGCGCCACGAGAAGGACCACAAACGCAACCACAGCATGGGCCACATCAGCAGCAAGAGCAGTGACAAGCTCAACCAACTGAGCTCTGCGGCGCGGACAGCCAAGGCGGATGCCGCTAAGACTCTGGGCACGTTGCTGTGCCCGCGCATGGAGGAGGTTCCTCTGCTGGAGCCACTGGTGTGTAAGAAGATCGCTCATGAGAGACTCACTGTGTTAATCTTCCTGGAGGACTGTCTGGTCACAGCCTGCCAGGAGGGCTTCATTTGCACATGGGCCAGGCCCGGGAAAGTGGTGAGTCTAGACCCCTAGCCCCTACCCCTTTCAACACTATGCCAGGTCTGGGAAAATGGTGAGTCTAGACCCCTAGCCACTTCCAACCCCTAGGGAAGATCTCAATTGAATCCTTCTTGAAACCTATTGGATGAGAAAGCCAGAGGTCCCGCCCCTCTGACCTTCTCCAATGGGTTTTGAGAAGGAGGTGAGGAAGGAGGAGTATGTAATTGAGATCTTCCCCTAGACACTATAGTTTGACATCTGGCACCTAGACTAGACACTTCTCATAGATTTCTGAAAATGTTGATCGACTATTGATTGGCAGTTTAGGTTTGCTATGCAGCATCCTCTTCTGCCCACGGTGATACCCTTACAGGGGTGGTTATCAATCCTGGAGCTTAATTGGCAATTTAGAAATGTTATGGATTTGTTTTGGTGCTAAAAACATTTTTTGTGATGTAACCTACTGTTTCCCATTGATGACAAGTTTCAAATAGCATTGTTTTTTCCTTTCTGAGTGTCCAAAAAGTCTCTCCTCTAACTCATTCCCCTCTCCTCCCCTGCAGGGCTTACTGCCATCTCAGAACCCGACCAACTCTCCTAGTGGGACTGTAGTATAGCCCTGGTGCTAGTGCTGCTGAACTAAACCGAGCTCCACCAGACGACAGATGGGACAGGATGACCTGGCCACACCTCGCCATAGCCCATTAGTGCTGTTCTTCACTCTCACACCTTCACCACCACTGAAAGTCTCTTTTTGTTCTGTTCGTCTTTAGGGGATAGATGGCTTACGTGGGCCAGTGAGGGTAGGTGGAGAGGCCCACAGTCTGAAAGCGGTGTAAAGGATCATGCAGAAAGCTTGAAATGGTCCATGAGCATTGAAACTGTTGTTCAGGGACAGGAGGCTGGCAGGGCTGTGTTTTGTTTCCAACTCTGTTCCCCCTCAACCTTCTCTAGTCCGCTCCAGAAGCAAACCCTGGAAGAGCTCGGGCTTGTTTTCAGACTCTCTAATAGCTTAGCCCGGTCCAGAAACACAACCCCTAGCCACTACTACTTCTGACATTTTGTGTAGATCTGAAATACTTGGATAGGTTTAATCAATATGGTAGTAGCCACATTTCTTCCCCTATCCAGTCTTCAGATCTACCTGAGTACCTAAGGGTTAGGGGCTGTTTAGGGACAGGTGCTATCTCTTCTCACTAGTCCCTCATCCCTGACTAACCCTGGTGCAGTTTGATCTCATGTTCACAGCAAAGGGAGACCAGAGGAGTTAGCATCCTTTAACTACAAGAAGAAAATAAACTGTTTTTAATTTAAATCAGAACATCACACCTTGAGTATTTTGCACTGATTATTTTGTTTCTTTCTGTTCTGTGTTCATTTTTAATTCATAATTATAATGGGACAAAAACAAGATATTTGAAGACAGCCTTTGGATGCACTTGGGTTGATGCGAGGTATCTCTGTCTGGACGCTGCAATCATAGGGGTTTAAAGAAGGAAAAAAATGAGAATTGTTTGCACTTAATAGTTAGAGAATGGCTTTACAATTTTGGAGTGTGCAAGCACTCTCCTGACAAGGCTGTTAAGAATATAAATAGAATGAAAACCTTTTTATATCTATTGAACATTTATTTTAATATTATTTCAGATTTAAAAATGGGCTCTGTATTATATGTAAATATTGTACTTTGATGATTTATGGGTGAAATTATTATTACACCAGTTGGAAGTTCTTCATTTCAGAAAATAGTGATATTTCTAATGCAGAAAAATATATACATAATAATATTAAAAATTAATCTTGAATATGCAGGTTGTTTTTGCTTTTCTGTTGTACATGCATTGAATTCAGGTGTATTTTTCTTAATGATAGGTTTCCATGGAGACAAACATATCTAATAGGTAGTGCTGAAAGCTAGCCTGTTGCTGCAGACCACAATGTAGGCAGGTATGTCCACTCCCAAAACCACCCTATGCCCTTGCGGAGACCTGGATTATGTAGGTAGATATAGCACCACATTTCCCTGAAACACTTTATTCAATTTTCACTATATTGCTTATATGCCTATCCGATCCTCTCAGATTTGCACGAGGGCACAGGTCGTAGGTGCTAGAGGTTGATTTAGGACCGGGCCATAGGCTAAGATAGGAGCCGTCTAATTCAGCCATCACTCAGAGCTCAGGTAAAACATGGAAGACTACTGCTGACATAGGTCTCTCACCCATTAATAGGCACCAGTACTCTAAACGTGTCAATTCACTTACCTACCTAGTATATAACAAATATGACTGAACTGGTGTTATGGTTGTGTGGACTATGGCGGTACAGGAGTTATGTGATCCAGACAACTGACACTTCTTGAACATCAATACTTGGTGGTATGAGTGCTGGGGCTAGCTCAGGGGAGTGAAACGTTCACATCGAAATGTATTCGGTGAAAATGGTCTATTCATTGCATTGCTTAAAGCTTTGTAGCTCTAAGGTCATCTTCCAACCATTGCTGACAATGGACTTCTATAAGCATGATCTTAGCGCTACAAAGCTTCCGGGAAGTTCTCCCCTGAATAGGGGGGATGTGATGCACCCAGGTAGGCAGTGGAAGGATTCTCCAAGGTCTAACAGTGGGAGGGGTTTTCCCCCACTGTGTGACTCCTATTAAACAGCTTTGACAGACTTTGTCTCTGACCTCAAGTCTTTTACTAGTGGGCTGAATGGACAGTCAGTAACCAGAGGACTTTCCTCTAAATGTTTCTCATGAGTTTAGCTTCAGTACTGTTTGTTTTAGTAGTATTGTATGGGCACATGAGACCTAGTAGTTAATTCAAATGAAATCAGTCTTGAGGCTTAACACAAGTCTGTTGGACTAACTGTTTAGCTGTGGCTCTAAAAGAGCGGAATGGAGGGTTTCTTGGAACCTGTATTAAACCACCAAATTGTGACTTTACCTCCCAAGGCCTGGCGATGTGACTCCTCTCTGGGCTAGAGGGACAAGACAGCATCTATAATCATCTTTATCAGAATAGGATAAATATAACTTTTGTCCAACCAGAGATTGAAATCAACTAACAAGTACAATATTTAAGTGATAATGCCAGGGAAGCCTGTATTTGGAGTATGTATTGGCACAGGTGTTGTCGGGGCAAACCACTTTTATACAATAGATTACGAACATATTCAAATAATGATTGACATAATTTCACAAAAGTATTCATGCTATTTCATCCTTTCACAAGATATAGTCCTGACACAAATCTAAGGTTGCTACTGAAGCCGGCTGGTCGTTCATTCTATCGTTTCGGTTGCCAGATGTGACCCAGTCATTAAGTATTTTTGTTCTGTATCTATGGACGCGACCCAGTCGTTGGTTCTAAATGTTCCATTGCCCAACTGGTTGGTAACGTTATTACCCCTTGCTTAATGCTAGCCAACTACGTCACGTCAAACAGTGCAGACAGAATAACAACAGTAGCCTCATTTGCCTTTGTTTAATCTGTTTTCTAGTGAAGTTAATTTGGACACATCCATAACAATGAGATGAGGTGCGATTTCACCTGGCATAGAAATGTGCTCTCTCGTCAGGACACTTGTTCTGAGGAGCTAGTCATTACTATCGGACAGCTGGAGATCGAATTTGAATATTGAAACAATGTTGCAAATGCTGGAGACAGACAGCAAGGTTTATACAAGTAGAGAGGGTGTCTAAGGGGAAGTATTGTGGATGTCTGTGTACAGTAGGCTACAGTGTACCACAGTTCTAGATTAGCATCTTTAAGTGCCACATGGGTTTACATATGTCTGTGAGGGGTCACCAGTCTGCCATGCCTAGGGTGGTCCCCAGCACCCTCTCTCTTCAGGATCCTGCTGACTCTGTCTGGCAGCTTGCCATGGCACAACACACACACACTTTACATGAGTCACCACATCACACTGCCTTAATACGTCCCAAGTTCAACTGTGGGCCTAGTAACATGGATAGCTTTGCTTTTCAATCAGCTCGCCACATTAATCCTATAAAAATATGGATGGGTGAAGGGAGAGTGTGTGGACATTAAGAGGACAGCACTCTACTGTAACATTTTAACCTTTAACTAGGCAAGTCAGTTAAGAACTAATTCTTATTTTCAATGACGGCCTAGGAACAGTGGGTTAACTGCCTGTCTGTGGCAGAACGACAGATTTGTACCTTGTCAGCTTGGGGATTTGAACGCTCTAACCACTAGGCTACCCTGCCGCCTCTATACAGGCCTATACTGTATGTGGATAGTAAAATATAGTTGTTCTCTGAAAAGGGGAGATGGTAAAATATATATCTATAAACCTGTCTTGCTGTGCGTCCCAAATGAAACCCTATTCCCTATATAGTATAGAGCTCTATTGGCCCTGGTCAAAAGTAGTGCACTACATAGGGAATAGGGACATATACATGTCCCACAGTTGTTCTCTATGAAAGTTGAAGGGCATTGTATGAGACCTGGTTGAAAGGGAATTAGACGCCTTTTCCAGAAACTGACAGAATATGTCAAAGTTAGGCTATGTTCAAGCAGTGACTTCTATCAATAACAAAGTAGCAGTCATGATAAGAGGTCTCTGCTCACGGCTTGAATTTGCGGAGGACAGCTACTTTGGGCGTTCCAGGGACATCATGTATCTTTGAGCCCTGGTCCAGCTCGTTTGACCCAGGAAAGAGAGGCCAGAGGCTGCAAGAGACAGGAAGAGGTGGAGGGTTTCGCATAATCAAACAGGGTGGAGGCGGGGTTACACAAGTGATGTCCCAATGGTCTCTCCTTTCTCCCAAAGTGCACTTGTTCACTTCCCTTCTCTTGATTTAAAAAAAATATGGTGGTGGAAACTCCCACCAGTCCAATGATTTTAGATTTGTGGGAAGTAGTGAACGAGTGCACTCTTCAGGAGAAAGGAGATATTGGGATGCACACACTTGCACTAAACAAGTAAGGACTAGGTTTAGGACAAGAAGAGGATCCCACTTCCCTTTAACTAGTTACATGGCACCACCTAGTGGTGCAACTCACTGGTACGTCTGTCAGAGTATAATGTGATTGGTTTGGTTCCTTATGATCTTGTACAAGACACAGCCCTGGAGGCTACCTGATTAATGAATACTTGTGTCTGTCCGTTACGAGGCACTCTGGGGTTCTGTACCAACGTGTAGAGATTTACTCTGTGTAGGACGGGAGTAAACACTCTAATATGAGCCAAAGTCCCCCAGCTTCAGAGTGTCCTTCTGTTTTTATTTTTTTGAATTAATTTTTTTATTTCACCTTTATTTAACCAGGTAGGCTAGTTGAGAACAAGTTCTCATTTGCAACTGCGACCTGGCCAAGATAAAGCATAGCAGTGTGAACAGACAACACAGAGTTACACATGGAGTAAACAGTTAACAAGTCAATAACACAGTAGAAAAAAATGGGCAGTCTATATATGAGGAGGTAGGCGTATAATACAATTTTGCAGATTAACACTGGAGTGATAAATGATCAGATGGTCATGTACAGGTAGAGATATTGGTGTGCAAAGGAGCAGAAAAGTAAATAAATAAAAAACAGCATAAAAACAGTATGGGAATGAGGTAGGTGAAAATGGGTGGGCTATTTACCAATAGACTATGTACAGCTGCAGCGATCGGTTAGCTGCTTGGATAGCTGATGTTTGAAGTTGGTGAGGGAGATAAAAGTCTCCAACTTCAGCGATTTTTGCAGTTCGTTCCAGTCACAGGCAGCAGAGTACTGGAACGAAAGGCGGCCAAATTAGGTGTTGGCTTTAGGGATGATCAGTGAGATACACCTGCTGGAGCGCGTGCTACGGATGGGTGTTGCCATCGTGACCAGTGAACTGAGATAAGGCGGAGCTTTACCTAGCATGGACTTGTAGATGACCTGGAGCCAGTGGGTCTGGCGACGAATATGTAGCGAGGGCCAGCCGACTAGAGCATACAAGTCGCAGTGGTGGGTGGTATAAGGTGCTTTGGTGACAAAACGGATGGCACTGTGATAGACTGCATCCAGTTTGCTGAGTAGAGTGTTGGAAGCCATTTTGTAGATGACATCGCCGAAGTCGAGGATCGGTAGGATAGTCAGTTTTACTAGGGTAAGCTTGGCGGCGTGAGTGAAGGAGGCTTTGTTGCGGAATAGAAAGCCGACTCTTGATTTGATTTTCGATTGGAGATGTTTAATGTGAGTCTGGAAGGAGAGTTTGCAGTCTAGCCAGACACCTAGGTACTTATAGATGTCCACATATTCAAGGTCGGAACCATCCAGGGTGGTGATGCTAGTCGGGCATGCGGGTGCAGGCAGCGATCGGTTGAAAAGCATGCATTTGGTTTTACTCGCGTTTAAGAGCAGTTGGAGGCCACGGAAGGAGTGCTGTATGGCATTGAAGCTCGTTTGGAGGTTAGATAGCACAGTGTCCAATAGGGGAGAAGACACAGAATACTACTACTGTGTTATACTGTCCTACCACCAAGTACTGTATGAGGCTGGCTGATTGATGAAGGCTGGAATGTGTGGCTTTTAAATGATAAAGAAACATTTTACTGAGCATCCAATTTCATAAAACAGTGACTGAATACAAAGTATAGTAACAATGTAACTGTGAGTGTTTGTCATTGCATTCTTAGTGCCGTCATGGTAGGTTCAGTAGAGTTCTCCTCCAAACTCAAAACATATCTGTCTATGGGAATCTGTCTCACCTTGATCAGATTGTTCTCTGGTTTGATGTACCGGTGGAAGAGCCCATGACTGTGGGGAGAGAAGATACATGTCAATAAAATTAACTCAAATTACCCTTGACACACACACACATCAGAAGGGAGTCCGCTCTCCTAATGCTCATCTGTGATTACTTGTGTATGTGGTCCAGAGACTTGCAGAGCTGATACATGTAGTAGTTGTGGATCCTGCTCTCTGGCATGGGGTACTGTCGGGTTAAACCAGGGGTCAGAAGTCAGGTGTTATGGTAGAAATGAAGCACAGTTTTACACCTCAGCCACCCATGATAAAATCACCAGTTTACTGCTGATAGCATTTGAAATTCCAACAAAGGTAAAGGCTGTGTTTCATTCCTGTGGGATGTGAATGTTCCCTCTCTTTTGCCCTCTTTAACTCTGGTAGGATTGGAAATGTGAAATATGGCTGAAAACTACATGGAACAACTCCTTACGACCACCTGTCAGATCTATGAAGGCGAGTGAATAAGGGAAGAAGGAAAGGAAGACATTTCTTTTGAATGACATGTAGCCATATACTAAGAGTAGACTGATACTAGGAGAAGAATATTCTCTAAGTTAATTTTTAAATAACTCATCAGACACATACAGTAGAGAGCAGTATGCTTGTTCACTAATCACTGATATCAGGAGAAAGGATCAGGTTTGACATTCACTTTAATGTCATTACAGATCTTGTTAACCTTATTTACAAATTATAACATAGGATTATAACAAGAATACTACATACCTTCCCGAGAACATGGAGGTGAAGTCAATGAAGGTCTTTTACTTTTCCTCCTTCAGTCAGCTGACGTGTCCACTTCCTGTTGTTGTCCTCCCTCTGGATTGTCACAGAGTGAAGTCACAGGGAGAACGTTGTGTGACCTGGTATCTGGAGTCTCCCTGCAGATCAGTACTTGTCTCATCCACCAGCTCAGTGTAACACCTCTAATGATGTGTGAGTTACACTTTCCATCAAAAGCGAGTAGAGACCACCTGACTGTCACTGTTCTATCAGGCTTTAGATCTGTCACTGTTGTGGATAGGGAGACTGTGAAAGACAAGGAGATATTTCAATTTTACTGTTACGTATATTTATATATATATATATATTTGTATATATTTTATTTCTATATATTTACTCTTATGATATTTTGAGTTGCAAAATGCAAATGCATCTCAACATTTTTTTGTATTATTTTGAATGCATGAAATTACTAGCTGTGTTATTTTTAAGAATGAGGTGTGAGGACCTCTTTTTCTCTCTCTCTGCTCAGTCTCAGAAAAACAGAAGTGGTCTGCGCTGAAAGAACCACTGAAAGAAGGACCAGTTGCAGACATATACATACCTATTCATTCTTCTGTTTATATAGCTACATCATTGGTGGCAGTTACATTCACATCTCTAACAATTGAAATTCCCTCCGATACCAAGGTGGGATATCAGCCTTTAGAGGAAATGGTTTGATATAAGATGGAACCTTTAGTTTGTAAACACATAACAATTCTCAAATCTATCATTTTTAAGACCTTTTAGCAACATTCACAGTTATGTGCTGCTTCCATAAGCAGGAACGTGATTGGATGTCCAGTTCTTAACAGGTTTAGAACATATTGGTACATATGCAGAAACGTACATAACATGTGATGTTATACACAAACAGGTAGAACAATCTGCTTAAATATATGGACAGTGCATCATCAAACATTGTACTAAACAGATAGGAACAACACCAAATCACTGGTACTACCCAGTGGGGGCATGGTACAGCTCTCCAAGGCCTGGTGATGGGACTCCTCTCTGGGCTGGAGGGACAAGAAGACAGAACCTATAATTATCTTTATCAGAGTAGGGTAGAATAGAACTGCTGCCCATACAGAGACGAAAATATGTCTTTACGTCATCTCACGTAAAATGTACACTACCGGTCAAAAGCTTTAGAACTGTCACGTTGATATAAAGGGTTGGGAGACAGGCGCAGGAATGCGGAATAGTTTTTTTACGAAGCCCAGATTACGGCGTGCTGTGTAAAGGCACGGGGACGAAGACCAAACAATCACGTAACAAAACACAGGGTAGAAACCCAAAACATAAGAGCTTGGAGTACCTGGAATAAATAACACACGGGACGAGACCCTTAATCATCTGCGCAATCCACAAGGGCACGAAAGCCCAAAACACACAGCACAGCACTCCAAACGCACTTTATAACAATGATCGACTGCCCAATGGAAACCAAAGGGTAAACTTAAGTACTAATCAGTGGGAATAGGGGACACATGTGCGTGATGAACGTTCTGGAGGGATCCGTGACAAGAACACCAACTCATTCAAGGGTTTTTCTTTATTTGTATTATTTTTTACATTGTCGCATAATAACGAAGACATAAAAACTATGCAATAACACATGGAATCATGTAGTAACCAAAAAAGTGTTAAACAAATATATTTTATATTTGAGATTCTTCAAATAGCCACCCTTTGCCTCGAAGACAGCTTTGCACACTCTCGGCATTCTCTTAACCAGCTTCATGAGGTAGACACCTGGAATGCATTTCAATTAACAGGTGTGTCTTGTTAAAAGTTAATTGTGGATTTTTTTCCCTTCTTAATGCATTTGAGCGAATCAGTTGTGTGGTGACAAGGTAGGGGGGATATACAGATAATAGCCCTATTTGGTAAAAGACCAAGTCCATATGATGGCAAGAAAAGCTCAAATAAGCAAAGAGAAATTACAGTCCATCATTACTTGAAGACATGAAGATCAGTCAATCTGGAAAATTTCAAGAACTTTTAAAGTTTCTTTAAGTGCAGTTGCAAAAACCATCAAGCAATCAAGCATCAACAATCACGAGGACCGCCACAGGAAAGGAAGACCCAAAGTTACCTCTGCTGCAGAGGATAAGTTCATTAGAGTTACCAGCCTCAGAAATTGCAGCCCAAATAAATATCTCAACATCAACTGTTCAGCGGAGACTGTGTGAATCAGGCCTTCAATTGCTGCAAAGAAACCACTATTAAAGGACACCAATAAGAAGAAGAGACTTGCTTGCGCCAAGAAACACGAGCAATGGACAATAGACCGTGGAAATCTGTCCTTTGGTCTGGAGTCCAAATTTGAGATTTTTGGTTCCAACCGCCGTGTCTTTGTGAGACGCGCTGTGGTTGAACAGATGATCTCTGCATGTGTATTTCCCACCGTAAAGCATGGAGGAGGAGGTGTTATGGTGTGGGGTGCTTTGCTGGTGACACTGTCTGTGAATTAGTTAGAATTCAAGGCACACTTAACCAGCATGGCTACCACAGCATTCTGCAGCGATATGCCATCCCATCTGGTTTGGGCTTAGTGGGACAATCATTTGTGTTTCAACAGGACAATGACCTAACACACCCCCAGGCTGTGTAAGGGCTATTCCACCAAGAAGGAGAGTGATGGAGTGCTGCATCAGATGACCTGGTCTCCCACAATCCCCCGACCTCAACCAAATTGAGATGGTTTGGGATGAGTTGGACCACAGACTGAAGGAAAAGCAGCCAACAAGTGCTCAGCATGTGTGGGGACAAAGGGTGGCTTCTTTGAAGTCTTTAAAATATAATATTTATTTGTTTAACACAAACTTTTGTTACTACATGATTCCATATGTGTTCTTTCATAGTTTTGATGTAGTAAAATAAAGAAAAGCCCTTGAATGAGTAGGTGTGTCCAAACCTTGACTTGTACTGTACTTTGGAAAATATTCAGACCCCTTGAGTTTTTCAACATTTTGTTAGGTTACGGCCTTATTCTAAAATGTATTAAACAGTTTTTTCCCCCTCATCATTCTACAGAGAATACCTCATAATGACGCTACAAGCTTGGCACACCTGTATTTGGTAAGTTTCTCCCATTCTTCACTGCAGATCCTCTCAAGCTCTGTCAGGTTGGCTGGGGAGCGTTGCTGCACAGCTATTTTCAGGTTTCTCCAGAGATGTTCGATCAGGAACAAGTCTGGGCTCTGACTGGGCGACTCAAGGACATTCAGAGACTTGTCCCAAACACATTTCTGGCGCCGACAGAGATGGCCGCCTCGCTTCGGGTTCCTAGGAAACTATGCAGTATTTTGTTTTTTTTATGTGTTATGTCTTACATTGGTACCCCAGGTAATCTTAGGTTTCATTACATACAGTCGGGAGGAACTGCTGAATATAAGAGCAACGTCAACTCACCATCAAGCCGACAGGACCTTGTGCAGTTCTATTTTTGTTTCATCAGACCAGTGGAAGTGCCATCTTTGTCCCCATTTGCAGTTGCAAACCGTAGTCTGGTTCCTTTATGGCGGGTTTGAAGCAGTGGCTTCTTCCTTGCTGAGCGGCCTTTCAGGTTATGTCGATATAGGACTCATTTTACTGTTGATATGGATACTTTTGTACCAGCATCTTCACAAGGTCCTGTTTAAAGTACAGTCAACGTAGTGTATGTTAGCTTCTGATCCACTGGAATTGTGATACAGTGAATTATAAGTGAAATAATCTGTCTGTAAACAATTGTTGGGAAAATGACTTGTGTCATGCAGAAAGTAGATGTCCTAACCGACTTGCCAAAACTATAGTTTGTTAATTAACAAGAAATTTGTGGAGTGGTTGAAAAATGAGTTTTAATGACTCCAACCTAAGTGTATGTAAACTTCTGACTTCAACTGTACTTACGGCCCCTGGCCTTTAGAGGCCACTTGAGATATGCAAAAGTTACTCAAACGTTCAAGCATATCGCATAGTTACATCAATGATTTCATCAAATGTTTGATTTAAGCATGTCAGAATTCCTGTCAGAACTCCTGTCAGAATACAGCCCTAAGTCAGCAGCAACTTAACAGTAACACAATGACAGCAGTGGATCCACTTTGTACCTCTGTCTGTCTGTGTCTCAATTAACTGTGGGATCAATAACATGGGCAGTAACATGCAACTGTAAGTAGCTGAATGTGTGTACACTACTTCTGAGTTGAATGTAGTGGAGGTCCTTCGCTAGAAACAAAAACTCCTTCCTTTTGGAACGCCCTTGATATGTTTCTTGACATATGAGTGTACAATGTGTGGGTTTGTTTTCCTTTTTAGATACAGTATGTGCTCATAGACCACCGTCCACACAAACTTTAAAGGGCGACTACACTTCCTGATTTGGCCTAATTTTTCATTTGGTTCATTAAGAAATGCTACCGGACATGACTGAATTCAAACGTGGGTTGGTTTCCGGATGTGGTTTGATGTGGGTGTCTCTTGTGTGTGTTCGCAGGTGGAAAGAGTTAGCCCAATAATTTAGACAATTAGCTTCAGCCGGCTGGGGATAGTTAGGGACCGTCAATAAATTACACAATGTAAATGGGACAATAAATGCTTTCAATATTTGTATAAGACTTTTTACAATTTATACTTCATTTGAGTTGAAGTCATTTAAATTTGGAGCTTTTGACCTTTTAAAATATTTTCTCATTATGTAATTTACTGATGGTCCCTAACTAGCCAAATTGACCATGGTCATTATTGATCAGGTCGCATACAGCTGCACTCAGAATTTATGATTACTTGGGTGCAGCAAGCTTTGGGCAGGATTAAAATCAACCCAAACCATGGTAAACGGTTATGGTACCCTTCATTCCGTGACATACAATTTTTTCCTAACATATCACAAATCTCAGTTTTGGATAAGATTTACTTTATGACCAAAATTATCAAATTAACACTTGGTAGACATTTTTGACACTAGAATATGTTTCTGACTTGATATCGATGCCACACAGGCCATTTTCAAAACAAGAAGTAGCGTTTTAGGAGTGAGTTGGCTGCACCTAGCAAAGCAAAGGCAAGAGGAAGTGGTCTATGGACCAAGACTTTTAACACACACACACACCATTCTGTGTTTTCAGTAAATCAAACAACCAAATTGTGCAATCCCCCCAAAAAATTATCAACATGACAGGATCATGCCAAATTTATCCACAATCAAAGTCTTGATGTAGCCAGCCTTTTGATGTACTGTAGCCAGCCTTTTGATGTACTGTAGCCAGTCCTTCAAGCAACTGTTCTTCTACTGAACAAAAATATGAACACAACATGTCAAGTGTTGGTCCTATGTTTCATGAGCTGAAATAAAAGATCCCAGAAATGTTCATTAGCTGTTTTAGAGAATTTGGTCATACGTCCAACCGGCCTGACAACCGCAGACCACGTGTAAGCACAACAGCACAGGAACTCCACATCCATCTTCTTCACCTGCGGGATCGTCTGAGACCAGTCACACAGACAGCTGATGAAACTGAGGAGTATTTCTGTCAGTGATAAAGCCCTTCTGTGGGGAAAAACTCATTTTGTTTGGCCGGGCCCCCAGTGGGTGGGCCTGGCTCCCAAGTGGATGAGTCTATACCCTCTGAGGCCCACCCAAAGCTGCGCCCCTGCCCTTTCATGTGAAATCCATAGATTAGGTCCTAATTTATTTATTTAAATTGACTGATTTCCTTATATCAACTGTAACTCAGTAAAATCATTTAAATTATTGCATTTTGCGTTTATATTTAATGTTTTTGTTCAGTATAGTTGGTGGTGTGGGAATGTACAGTTTTAGCCATCATCATTACACATCAACTTCAACGAAGTTAGAGTTGATGAGAGTATTTTTACAAGCAGTGCTGCTATTCTATGTATTTTGGTTGGTTGGGAGTTGTTTGCTGCTTGGAATAAACAGCCACAACCCGTGAAATACTGCTGTCCTGCAGTCTCCTGAATTGGGTTTATGGTTGTGGGGTAATGCAAATAAGTGTCATTCAGTTTGCTAATCAGATTTGCCATTGCTAATTGTTCATTTTAATCTCTTTTATATACTGTATCACATTGTGTTTGTAACCATAATGTTTGATTTTGATCATGTGAATGTTCTCATACTCCTCCAGTCTGAGACACAACTGAAATATGCAAATCATTTGGACTAGCCTTGTGGGAAGAAACAATATGTACTGCTGAGCACAGTATGTGATCCAAGTTAGATCATTTGAAAGGGGGAATGAAAATGTAAATATATAAAACCTGTAATTTTCAATCTCAGTGTTGATTTCATCATGTCCATTTGGTGATGTTTTTTCACTGTTGAATCATATTGCAAATGCATGTGCATTTGCAATATGTTTCAATAGGCATTTACCATCACGAATTTGGCATGCTCAAAACAGAAACGTTGGGGTCCATCTATATGGGCCGAGGCGGTCGCAATGCACCTAGTCTTGCGACTCTGGGACATGTCTAAATGTCGGCATTTTCGTGATGCAAAAATTAATTGAAGTTATTGCAAATGTACGAGGCTGTTTCTCGGTCCGAGAACCATCTAGAGCCACGTAACTCACCACGCACTCTCGACCTGAGGTCTAGAACAGGTTTCTAAAGTTTCAGAACTCTAGGTCTGACGGTTCTTTTTTAGCTCGAACAAAGATAACTATTGCAGGCACTGTCTGTCTCTACGCACCCCAATGTGTCCCTCCTTCCAAGCTGTGTGTGTGTGTGATTTATTTTTTCTTTGAAATTTTATGGGAGTCATGACTGATTTTACAGTTCATGAGGGTTGCCTAATCGCACATATGAAGTTTTGGAAAGATCTGACTTTTTTAACCCTTCGAAACAGCCCCTGTGACACCAATTATGGCACTTCCGGTTGGCACAGGAAGCTATAAGTAAACATATATCCTCATTGTAGATTCATTTCATTTCATTTGCGATTTTCATGAATAGTTAACGTTGTGTTATGCTAATGAGCTTGCAGATAGATTTACACAATCCTGGATACAGGTTTTTTTTCGTAGCTAAACGTGACGCAGAAAACGGAGCGATTTGTCCTAAACAAATAATCTTTCAGGAAAAACTGAACATTTGCTATCTGAGAGTCTCCTCATTGAAAACATCCGAAGTTCTTCAAAGGTAAATGATTTTATTTGAATGCTTTTCTGGTTTTTGTGGAAAATGTTGCATGCTGAAATAGAGACATAATCCTATGCTAGGCTATCAATACTGTTACACAAATGCTTGTTTTGCTATGGTTGAGAAGCATATTTATGAAAATCTGAGATGACAGTGTTGTTAACAAAAGGCTAAGCTTGAGAGCTAGCATATTGATTTCATTTTATTTGCGATTTTCATGAATAGTTAACGTTGTGTTATACTAATGAGCTTGCGGATAGATTTACACAATCCTGGATACAGGTTTTTTTCGTAGCTAAACGTGACGCAGAAAACGGAGCGATTTGTCCTAAACAAATAATCTTTCAGGAAAAACTGAACATTTGCTATCTAACTGAGAGTCTCCTCATTGAAAACATCCGAAGTTCTTCAAAGGTAAATTATTTTATTTGAATGCTTTTCTGGTTTTTGTGAAAATGTTGCCTGCTGAATGCTAACGCTAAATGCTACGCTAGCCTGCGAATGCTATCAATACTGTTACACAAATGCTTGTTTTGCTATGGTTGAGAAGCATATTTTTGAAAATCTGAGATGACAGTGTTGTTAACAAAAGGCTAAGCTTGAGAGCTAGCATATTGATTTCATTTCATTTGCGATTTTCATAAATAGTTAACGTTGCGTTATGGTAATGGGCTTGAGGCTGTAGTCACGATCCCGGATCCGGGATGGCTCGACGCAAGAAGTTAACGTTTGTGACATTCTTGAAACATTTGACGTGAGCATACGCCTTGATTACAAGGTCTTAAAGGACACATACTTGAACACTTTTGATATTTTCTAACAAAACAATCTACGGCGCTATCATTACTTCTTAAATCATCATTATAAAGAGACATAACATCTACAAAATAAACTCCATGGGTTCTTTGGCATAGGTACAATACACCGTGTTGACCACATGTAGTGGAAAGGTTATCTTGTGCTTGTTTGATGCTGTAGTAGAACTTTGATCCATTTTTGGTCAAAACTGTTTAAATGATTTGGGGAAATGTGAAAATCCCAGGGGAAAGCCATAGGAATCAAAAAAAGTTGAATTTTTCGTCTTCTAATGTCACAACTAGCCAATGTTCACCCGGCATGTGTTTAGGATGGGTATTGACAATAAACATGGATGGTCGCTCCTGCCATTTCTCAATAGGTAGTTCATCCCAAGCCCATACTCCACAAAATGGTTTTCCAATCAAGCGGCTCATGAGATCTTCTAGCTCTTGGGTATTCATGTCTTTGCTCAACGATCCTTAATTAATAATAATCCACTAAGACTTGTCTTCGGGCATTCACTTCCACGATTGAATCAGAGCATGCATAAACAACCATGCTAACTGTAGAGGCTAAAGGTGTACGGAAACGCATTTCCAGCCTGAGGTTACCTTGGGACACCACCGAAAGATTTCCTGAGGTGTCATCATCAGGTGATAAATTAAAAGCATACAATGTGTAACCCTCTGCAAAATCATTTCTGTCAATAGGTAAAGTGTTAAGGGAATTTTTATCAATGATGACTAATTATGTATACATTTCAATCTGGACTGAATAATCCGAATACTATTATGTTACTGTACATGTATGAATTTTCATTCTTGATCCCAGTACTGAAAATAATGTGTGTGTGTGAACGTGGGCAAGAGTTTAGAACAATGACGGTCTGTTCCTTGGTATAAATGAATGAACTATCTCCAGATGGCAGGGACGGACTATCTCCAGACTGTCTAGAATGCTTATCTACACTGACTGACCTTGGCTCTAGGCGAGGAGGGAAGGCTTGAGAACTATAGGGCCTTTCTACCAGTGTCAAGAAGAGACGGAACATTTAGAAAACGCTGACGTCATTTTCAGTTTATAACCTGTGGTAAAATGTGTATGAACTCAGTACTCTCTTGAATTAAAGGCTGTTACTTGACTTTTAAGACTGGGGCTCTGTCCATTCCTATAAAATAAGGGTCATACAAATCCTTATGCATTGACAGAGTGTTTGATTTTGATTGGGAATTAAAACAGAGGAATTAAATTCCTTCAACATAAAGAGAGATCTTTTAGATGCACCCATGTTTTTACTAAAATAAGTTATCGGCGACCTCATAAACATGCGGCGCCATGTTGGAGGAAGTTGTTCCTTAGACTGGAAGTGGTATTTCCCGCAGCATGAAAAGGGCCTTTTTTACTAGCAAGGCACTGGAGATCTACTTCTGGAGAATGATAACCCAATTTGTAAGTCGCTCTGGATAAGAGCGTCTGCTAAATGACTTAAATGTAAATGTAGATGCCTCCCTGTAGCCAGGAATAGATTGTACAATTCTCGCACGATATGTTGTTATAAAATTGTGGTTGGAAACCCTTAGCAGGGACCTGACGTCCGCCCTGACAGAGAGCTACATACTCTGCATTGAAGTGTTGAAAATGAAAGTTTTTGTTATGTAGGCTGCCCGTATTAGAGGCGTGATCAACCAAGTCTATAACCATGTAGCGGGGTAAAGGGCCTAGAAAAAGGTTTTCTTGACTACAGATTCTACTGCCCACCGGTATGCTAAAGGTTTTCATGGTATTTCTTTGGAGAGGGTAAAGGGCATTTCCTTTCATCAAAGCCTGTGAATGACCCAGACGAACGGCCGGAGATACAGACACTTTTTTAAATAAAAAGCGTAGCCCACAACACTTTTAAACTAAAGTCACCGTCTTGGGCAGACATCAGACAAAACTCATCCTTGGCCCTGGTTAATTTTAGCCTTAAATCAACCGAATTTAAGAGTAAATGTTCTTGAAAGAAAATGTCAGTGTATAGGCCCTAGCAGATGAAACTCTGAGATTCAGCACAGTAGCGAGCACGTGCCTCCAGTCCTTTGTTTCACTGGTAGTAGGGTCTGTGGATTCCATAGAGGCTCCTGCAGTATCCTTGCTAAACAGCCCGGTGCTGAATTGTGTCTTCAGAGTGTCTTCGGAGTAGTTTAGTAAACATTCCAGGATGGCCCTATAAGGGTAGGTGGCACTGCTTTGACTGCTGAGGCGTTCACCCAATGTCACATCCACTTGGGAGAAGATGGTCGCCAAGGGATAATTAATGAGACTCACTTTGGCATCGTTTGCAATATTAGTACCATCTCTTTTGGTCACTTTGAGACGTAAATGCACCAAGGTGTTGTTGAGGTCCAGATAGTTGTCACCATGGCCTGGTACGAAACATTCTATAGGACTGTAATGGCAGAGAGTGAGAGTATCTCCACATAACTGGACCTCTCTACTGAATGTTGGGTTAAGGGGGCCGTGAAAAGATCAAGCTCTGTCTTTATAGCTTCAGAGGACATGCGGTGTAAAAGAGCCATGTTGCTTGTTCTTTTAGAAAATAATTCAGAGTCTTCTTTTTGCTGTTTTTGGTCCAGACCTCCTCACTTTATGTCGTCTTTGACTTACTGAGTTTCTTTTAACGGTTAACCTCCGCTTTTTAGGGGCTGGCCTGCAACTTATACCCAGAGGTCTCTTTTTTGGTCTTCGAGACAACAGCATAAGTTCCGAGCCTTCTTGATGCTCGGCATCTGGTGATGCCCTTCTGGTCATAGCATTGGCTACAACCTCACTTACAATATTTTTAGCCGCTGATTTTAAATTATTTTAAATGTTTTCCCCATTTGGTTTCAGGTTTTGTGGTCGGAGTCCGCACTTTTGGGGGGGGACTCCGATTGATAATAAAGATGTGAAACTCTACGTATGCTGCACCTTGGTCCAGTTCTTACGACAACCGGGACAGAAGCCTCTCTTCATAAACGGTAAAACCATCCTAAAGAGGTTACAAAATATGCCTCCTATCCCCGAACCGTACATGGTCGGTGATCCGTGATAGCCGGGTAATCCATTACCCACTTGATTAACATAGTATGAGACATATCGGTTAGAGTCGAGATTAGAGGTCGACCGACTATGATTTTTCAACGCTGATACCGATACCGATTATTGGAGGACCAAAAAAGCTGATACCGATTAATCGGACGATTTTTTATTTTTTTATTTGTAATAATGACAATTACAACAATACTCAATTAACACTTATTTTAACTTAATATAAAACATCAATAAAATCCATTTAGCCTCAAATAAATAATGAAACATGTTCAATTTGGTTTAAATAATGCAAAAACAAAGTGTTGGAGAAGAAAGTAATGTGTGCCATGTAAAAATGTGTGCCATGTAAAATATGTGCCATGTAAAAAATCTAACGTTTAAGTTCCTTGCTCAGAACATGAGAACATATGAAAGTTGGTTATTCCTTTTAACATGAGACTTCAATATTCCAAGGTAAGATGTTTTAGGTTGCAGTTAATATAATATTTATAGGACTATTTCTCTCTATACCATTTGTATTTCATATACCTTTGACTATTGGATGTTCTTATAGGCACTATAGTATTACCAGTGTAACAGTATAGCTTCCGTCCCCCTCCTTGCCCCTACCTGGGCTCGAACCAGGAACACATAGACAACAGCCACACTCGAAGCTTACCCATCGCTCCACAAAAGCCGCTGCCCTTGCAGCGCAGGGGGAATAACTACTCCAAATCTAAAAGCGAGTGACGTTTGAAACAGTATTAGCGCACACCCAGCTAACTAGCTAGCCATTTCACATTGGTTATACCAGCCATTAGGCTGATAGGCTTGAAGTCATATACAGCGCTGTGCTTGCGAAGAGCTGCTGGCAAAACGCACAAAAGTGCTGTTTGAATGAATGATTACGGGCCTGCTGCTGCTCAGTCAGACTGCTCTATCAAATCAGACTTAATTAAGACATAATAACACACAGAAATACGAGCCTTTGGTCATTAATATGATCGAATCCGGAAACTATCATTTCGAAAACAAAAGTTTATTATTTCAGTGAAATACGTAACCGTTCGGTATTTTATCTAACGGGTGGCATCTGTTATATAAATAATCTAATATGAAGCGTTACTAGCAGACCAAAGCTCTGGTTACAGTCAAGTCTAGAGCCTGTGTGCAATAACATGATTATCCGAAGGACACACAGCTGCCATCACGCAAATATACTCCCCTGTAAACTACAAAGAGCAGCCTGCAACAATAACGAGCTTAGAAGTGCCAAGCTATCTCACTGACATTGAACCCTGCATGCACTCCTGCAAAGACAGGAAACACCTGGGCCTAAAGCAGACATTACCAATATCCACGTTTCCTTGACACATACATTTCATGAGCACTGTACACACACACTCTACCCCCCCCCTACTGGTCGGGTGCCAAGAGCAAAGGACTTTGCTGTGCACCAATGGGGCCCGCTCTGGCTAGAGCAAGGCCCGCCTCCAACTCTTCAGGACCAGTCAGAAGACCAACACGATGAGACTCCACCTACATTATTCTGTGTATACATTCTGCTGTAAACTCTGGCTGAGCAGCCTAATTATTTTGACTCCTCACAGGAGTCACATTCCTTAGGTCCGTGCACGATAAACGGCAGGACAAGATATCTTTGACCAATAAACGGCCTTTTTGATACACCTGATTCCACTCTGTCCAGCGTCGTTGTTTTGCATTCCCTCTCCAGTATGAAACACTAACACATCCCTAAGTCTAAATATTCTTGTTACATTGAACAACCTTCAATGTATGTCATAATTACCTAAAATTCTGGTAAATTAGTTCGCATTGAGCCAGGCAGCCCAACTTTTGCATATACCCTGACTCTGCGTGCAATGAACGCAAGAGAAATGACACAATTTCACGTGGTTAATATTGCCTGCTAAACTGGATCAGTAGTTATAACTAGTGATTATGATTGATTGTTTTTATAAGATACGTTTAATGCTAGCTAGCAATTTACCTTGGCTTCTACTACATTCCCGTAACAGGCAGGCTACTCGTGGAGTGCAATCGTTAGAGCGTTAGACTTGATAACTGCGCTGCCTCCACCACATCGTGCTCTAATACCCAACTGTTGATACTTTTGGGGCCAGTTTTTCCAGTGGACCAGCACCCCATTTTTACCCTTTTCTCTCTTTTGATCTAGAATCTCCTCCACTTGAAAGACTTTGTCTTTACCCAACTGTACTTTCTGTAATTCCTTCTCATTAAAAGATCCGTCTATAAGCTCCCCGTCATAATCTTTAAACTTGTAGATAGGGGGTATGCACGGCAGACATTCAGTAACGGTGAATACCTCATCGCTGTAACCTTGCTCAACTTGGATATACTTGGATATCCCCCACTATGAATTTAAAATCTTTTTTTTCTTTTCTTACGGCGAAGGGGGAACAAACCATACAGATTTTCAAAGACTTCAAAAGATTTTTCAGAAGAGAACTCGGGGGGCTTCATCCGTATACTCTTATGGTAGCTGTAGTTGATACCTTTTACTAAATCTTGAACTGTATCTACATATCTATGTGTGTTGTGAGCCGTAAGATATTTCCACATCCTCTCCTTCAAAGTTCTGTTAAAGTATTCAACAACTGAAGCTTTCAAATCCAAACCAGTAGCAAAATGTACAATATTGTGCTATTTCATGAGTTTCTGAAAAGTATTATTAAAAAATTATTTTCCGCCGTCAGTCTGCACTTTCTTGGGGGCTCCACCTTCCTTCAAGATGGAGTCAAAAGCTCTGGTCACCTCTGCCCCACTTATTTTTTAAGACCCTTACAAATGCTATTTTAGAGAAGATATCTATAACCGTTAGCATGTAGCGATTTACATCATTTTTTATCTGCAAGGGCCTCCATGTCACATAGATCCGCCTGAAACTGGGACAAGGGAAGAGTAGAAAAAAACTATATTTCGTGGAAATAGTTTTCGCACAGGTTTATGCAGAGTGTAAGCATCCTGCTCTGCTAGGCATTCATTCACTAGAGCAGCGCCTAACCTGCTACCTGTTCTTCAGTTATAGCTCTCTGGAGCCGCTCCTTCCCCCATAAGTCCCTGGGTTAGAGGGGGTAAAATAAAGTTTTTTTAACATCTGCTCTGCCATCCTTCTTGCCTCTCTGATGTACAATAACATATTCTCAACACATTCTCAAATAACGAGAACATTTAATTTTCATTTTGCAAACATTAAGTATTACGTATACAGACAAGTCAGGATACGTAGCAGGATATTAGTCCCCATTTTCTCAACGACCCATGCATGAAACACCTTGTATACTTGGTTTACATTTACAGACTTGTATCGCTGAATTTTTAAAACACACACATCCGTTACATAAGTATATAAACAAATATGATACATGTTACAATTAAACGTTGTTTCAAACAAATAAACTAAAATCTTAGACAAGGATGTTTCTGGTTCTTCTGAATCATCCACAAGACGGGATACCAGTTGTGACCATTCTAGACTCTCCCCCGTATGTCTTACATGATTCATGATTTGCTCCATTTTTAACACACGCTCTGCATTAGCCCATGTATTGTGGGTTGTGTAGAATGATACATTGTTCACTTCATTTTCAATAATTTGCTGCATAACATTTGTATGTTCTCTCAAAAGATGTTTTGTATTTATTGTCTCTAACATCGTATGCATATAGTTACCCATTGCTTTACATCTAAATAACAAATATGTATTGTCACTCGGTCTCTTGGGGTTTATTGAGCCAGAAAGTCATCACATCAGCCACCACAGCTTCCCTGTATTTGTTGTCGTCCACCAGTGTGTGCCGGATTTCTTTGAGTTTCTCGTGGATGTAGATCACCTCCTTCAGTTCATGTAGGAAAGCCTTGGTTACCCTGTAAACTCTGGGAATAGACGGCACAAGACCCATAGACTCCAGGGCTCTGACCAGCGAAGGTATAAACCTGCAGGACCACAGTCTTTTCACCAGCTCCTCAAAATGGTTGAAGAAGTAGTATCTTGGGGGGTTGTATAAACACGGATAACGGCGCTGACTGGGGTGACTGATCACACAACCGTGGCATTTTTCTCTTATATACTCTCCAATCACCATGTCTAAAAGTGTGGCTACAGAGGCCTTGATGGTGTCCACAAAAATAGTACTGACCACCCCATCAAACACATCCTCAGGCTGTGTACATGTAGGAGGTGTCGGGGGTCTTGCATGGGGGGAGTAGAATGGAGGGCTGCGTGGCATAGAGTCCTTAGGGTCTGGTCCCCATGACGTATTGGAGTCCTGGTATGGTATATGAATATCCATGGTATATGCTGAAATGATGAACCGGAGGCTTTATGGTCAACCCTTTTATTGTTGAACCAGTCCTTTGGTATCGGGGCGTGGTTAACATAGTTTTCTTCGACCCTTCTGAGGATGAACCTTCTTGGGGTTCTTTTGAATCATAATACTTAGGATTCATATATATCATGCACTTCCTTAGCTGAACAATACTCTGCCATTGTTGGCTCTGTAAAAAAAGAGCATCCACTAACTAACATTTTCAATTCCATTATATCCCAACTTTTAAAAGGAATAAGCATGCGCAACCTAAAATCCCCAGTCAGGCCACCATCACTGTTGTTTTCATTGCGGATTTTCTCGTTGCTGATATAGAACTCCACGCACCCACATGGAAGTTCATTTTTTCTTTGTATTTTCACCCTATGAGATATTGTTCCTGAGGAGTCAGGGGCACCTTTCCAACGGGTCTCGTAGCCCGTGAACAAGCTATACCCCTTTGTAATAGCTCTCAGTTCGAGACACACCACCTCGCGAAACACCTGCCAGTCTTCAAGCCTGTAGTCCACTCCTAAAGTCTGGTCTGTATATTCTTCACTTTACAGGCCGGGTAATCAAACAGATTACCCCATAGCTGTCCATAAGACATCAACACTTGATCTTTCAGCGCAGTTGTGGGCGGTATTTGGGTTCTATACATATCGCATCGTATATTGTTGCTTTATACTCTGACCTTTCTCTGTTTCAACCGAGGTCCTGCTTCCGTTGTTACGGTCATCACGGGTGTGTCACTGATCACAAAATCCATGTTTAATTTCTTTAGTGGTTTATCGAGGTCGCTTGTGGTGTTCAGCTCTTATTTATAATGCGGCTGCCCCCAATAACCCTGGACATTCCTGTTTCATAGACAACAGCCCTAAGGTCACTACAACAGGGGGGGCCATACTCTTTGAAATGTTCAAACACATCTCCCAGTTCAACGAGGTCCCTACACATAAATCATCATGACAGCTTCAAAGGAACAGAAGCGCTATCTGGTTAAATAAACACTCACTCTGAGGCGTGAGAACGGAAGGCAGGATGTCCTGCAGGATGCCCATATATGCATGAGAGCATCAGCTGTTCCGGATGACTGTGTGATCACGCTCTCCGTAGCCAACGTGAGTAAGACCTTTAAATAGGTCAAAATTCACAAGGCTGCGGGGCCAGACGGATTACCAGGACGTGTGCTCCAGGCATGTGCTCATTAACATTTTCAACATGTCCCTGATTGAGTCTGTAATACCAACATGTTTCAAGCAGACCACCATAGTCCCTGTGCCCAGGGCAACCTGCCTAAATGACTACAGACCCGTGGCTCTCACGTCCGTAGCCATGAAGTGTTTTGAAAGGCTGGTAGGGGCTCATATCAACACCAAACCAAGGTATGAATTCTGTTGTGTATGAATTCTGTTGTGTGCAGGTTTTGTTATTCATCTGTATAATTACTATTTTTTTGATTCATAGACTTCACCCTCCCTACACCTCTGATGAATATAACAGGAAATCTGTGATCACCACGCACTGCAAAATCATTCTGGCTATGGATACAGAGAACGCCAACACATCAACATGCCAGAGGATATACCCATTATACTTGTGGCTCTGCTGGGAGTTTACCTCATATTTAGATTTTTTTTATTCTGCTTTGCCACTAAAATCATAATAAACACAGAACTAAAATATAGTGTTATTGTTATGCGTATTATTATTAATAATAGGGGACGGAAGGTAGTTCAAAAAATGTACCCCGAAACGTCCTCCAAAAGGTTCTTTGAGGACACATTAAAAGGGGTTCTTTGAAGAACTTATAGGTGTTCCCCCACAGTTTCAATTTTAAGAACCCCTAAAGGATACTCCAGGAACCTTTTCTTTTTAGAGTGCAGAGCTACGTGGAGGGTGTATAATTGCCATCCCATGAGGCATGCGATGACATCAATCCCGATCAATTTCAGGATTCCCCATTGTTAGAAATATTATGAATAAATGAATAAACAATATACTCATTTTAAATAGAACTGTAACTAAGTAAACTTATACTCTGTTTTATTATATCTGATTAACAATATGAGTTCATAAGAAGGGATTGTGTGACACGGACAACGAGTAATTAAAGTTAATGAACACCATTCCAACTAGGCAGAAAGGAGTGGGTTAAGTAAGCAGATAGGGTCGTTAACCTATGGTTGAACCGACGAAACTGAGCTCTGGGGTGTTTTAGATAAGGCAGTGAGTGCATTCCTAGGTTTTCTGTTAATTATAAACTGTTGCTCATGGTAACATGGCAGCGCGCTCCGAGAATACATTCTGTTACCTATTAAGACTGGTCTCTGTCTATTTTATGCAAACAAGAATCTTACAAATTCTCATAAAATAGATGAAGGGAATTCAATTAATGAAAACATATTGGTATAATTAAATTACAGTAACAGCCATGCCAAAGGTTTTTCAGCAAGATCATAAACAATGAGGACATTTACTGCAATGTTGATTAGAAGCTATAGCCAAATGCTCTAGACAGGCTTGATGCAAATTAGTGGCTTGTTTCATTTGATTACAGTACACCTGTATTGTAATTATGTCTGGAAAAAGTATATTTATTTTTGGCATCAACGATTGTGAAAGATGTCTTCAGAAATCACACAATTTCATGGTATCCAAATTATGAAAATGTTTGGTTCCGTCAATTTTAATGGGTAGTGAAAGTGTATTGCTGTCAGGAGAATTCTATACTCCTGTTCATTTACCAATTAAATTAAGTTAACCTTAGTCTGTCAGGATTTGTAAGATACTGATAGAAAAGGAAACAGACAGAGGCCCAGTCTACCAAAGTTAAATGTTTATTCACGGGAACGTTCTGACATGTACAGTACAGGACCTTTAATTTATAGCGACACACATACTTCCACACCAACCATCAAATCCGCCCGCCAATAGAGCCTAGGGGAGTACATGAGAATAGTTCTTCCTACCCTCCCCTAAGATAGGGAGAGACCTGGGACTGGGAAGTTCTCAGTGTTCCAGCCAAAGTCTCCCCGGATCTGGCTCAGACAGACAGTCTGTTCTCAAAACACTAGACACATTGTTCCCAAAACGTTGATTCTATCTAAAACCACACACAGTATTATAATATAATCATCGAATGAGTCTAACACTTACACACATGTATTATAATAATCTAATGATTCAAATTCATTTCATACAATCACATGGTATCAGACCTATGGTTTCAGGACTGTAACATTCTAATAATTTATTAAAACACATTTCCTTATCAATTGCCTAATGTGAAAACAGTGTAATGTAATGTAATATACAGTACTGTGGCAGGTTCAATTCAAGAGGGCAATTTTGAAACACGTATTTAGCATTTTTGTTGCTGTTGGATTACCTGGTTGTCAGAACAAATAAATTGAGAAGATGATCATATTTAAGTCGTCATTTTTCCCACCTGTGTTTGTGGGATCTTGTTTATGTTTAGTTGCCTGTTAGAACTTCATTGACTTTTCGTTCTTTGTTTGTTTGTTGTGCATTTCACAAATAAATATGTGGAAATCATATCACGCTGCATCTTGGTCCGATGATTCCAACGACGATCGTGACAGTAGAGTCCAGCATCCTCAGCTCTGACATTACTAACATGTAAAAACTGTTAGACCCTAAACCGAGTGTGTCAGCTATGTTGTTCTGTTCTTTATTTTTCACCATCCCTAGATGGACTTCTTTAATAGCTCCATTAGATCCAGCTCTGTTATAGTGTCATGTCGATGATCCACATTGGTACATGGTAGACTGACATCATCTCCCTCTCTGGAGAACATAGACAGTGTCTCCACTGAAACCTAGATAGACAGAATACGTCTTCCAGAAAAGGTCTCAGCGTTAATTGCTGAAATGAAAATACTGTAATAAACAAATGCTGAACGCTAAGCAAGTAAAACCAAGACAGGTGCTTATTGAAAAATAAATCTAATTCTCTTTTAGACTCAAATACGTATCAAACGATCCAAGCCCCTTTCCCCCATAACATCCAGTGTCCTAGCAGTCAAGAGAAGAGCAGATCAGTAGCTCTACCAGAATTCTATTATGTTTGTTTACAGCCATGACCTCCAACTCTGTGTTCTCTCTGTGCAGTAATACCATATGTCTCTATATTGCACCCTGATGTCCTCTAATTAGAGGCTAGAATGGAACTTCCGCTTTCAGTATGAACCACACATAGATGCACTGTGATGACTTCAGATCATTGGTCTTCTAGAAGTCTCTTGAATGATGGGCCATGTGATACTATGTAATATGCGTTGTGTTCATTTGGTTCACAATTCATTGATCCCAGTATGGGTTGGTGACCAGAGGAGTCTTGTTTTTCAAAGTTAAAAACAATCAAGATCTTCTTCTTCTTTTGAAGTTGCAAAACGACAATGTTCTTTTAAAGTGCAGATGCAGTGGTCAAAAGACCCATAACCACAACCTCTTTTTCTCTCTCTCTGCTCTGCCTCAGAAAAACAGAACAGAACTGAAAGAACCACTGAAAGAAGGACCAGTTGCAGACATAGACATTAATATTCATTCTTCTGTTTATAAAGCTACATCATTGGTTGCAGTTACATTTACCTCTAACAATTGAAATTCCCTCCATTACATAGCTCGGATATTAGCCTTCAGAGGAAATGTTTTGTATATTTAATTTGTAAACACAACCATTCTCAAATATATAATTATTTTATACCTTTTTACTACAATCACACTTATGGCTTGCTTCCATAATCTGGTAAGAGGAATATACCCTGGCATTACAGGAACGTGATTAAATGTCCACTTCAGTCCTTGACAGGTTTAGAACATATTGGTACATATGCAGAAACATACATAAAATGTGATGTCATACACAAACAGGTAGAATCTGCCTTAATATACGGACAGTGGGTCATCAAAAGTCACACACAACACATCACCAAATCAATAAATAGTCATATTAAATATCTTTAGTGGTGGAGAATTACATTTGCATAGTTTGAGAGCTCTTTTCAAGAATGATCTGTGGTGTCTGGTAGTGCAGTGTGTTACATTGAACTCCTCAGATCATACTGTTACTGTGTAGGGGTTAGACACTTGTTCAGAGGACTGGTGGTTGTGCAGGAGCACTTTGAAGGCCTTGGGAGGGAGTTGTAGGAAGTGCCAATGATGTGGCAGCAGCATCTCTGAATGACTTCCAATCCTGGAGAGACAAGAGACTTGATTACACTGATATGTCATGTTGACGTGTTGACTATGTCACATGACTATGTCACTTGACTTATTTCCGTCCTGTAAACTATTTAGATAAAAGCTGAATGTACACAGAATCTGTAAACTTACACAATAATTATGATAACTTCAAGAGGACATCCGCCAACATATCAGAGCTCTTGCAACATGAACTGACACCCAATCAAAGGATCAGAGAATTCATCTAGTATCGAGAGCATAATCTACAAATAGCTCACATATAAGGTGGAGTAGGTGACTCAAGGAGAGAGAAACAACAGTTTTGAACAAATTCATTTCTTAAAAAATTAAGGAGAGTCTTAGTCCAGAGAGAGAGAGAGAGAGAGAGAGAGAGAGAGATAGCTATATTTAGTTGTATGTTTTAGTAGCCTACTCAAACACCTTGCACAAAGAAAGAGGGATGCTATGTTAGCTAACTGGTTATGGCTGTCCAACATAGGAACTTTTCCAAGTCAAGGTAAGCTTCTGATTGTATTAACTTATTGCCACCGGGGCCAGCTTGCTAACTGTACACTCTACTGCATTATTGTAGAGGGTTTATTAACGCGTTAGTTCTAGTAGCTATGTTGACTGATCTTAGCTAATTGTCGCCAGGTCACAGACAGCTGATGTGTTGTTGCACTGGATCCCACAAGCAAAACGATGAGAGTGTATAGATGCGAGAAGGAATTAACAAGCAAAGGGAAACGACGAGAGTGTATAGATGCCAGAAGGAATTAACAAGCAAAGGGAAACGACGAGAGTGTATAGATGCAAGAAGGAATTAACAAGCAAAGGGAAACGATGAGAGTGTATAGATGCGAGAAGGAATTAACAAGCAAAGTGAAACGATGAGAGTATAGATGCGAGAAGGAATTAACAAGCAAAGTGAAACGATGAGAGTGTATAGATGCAAGAAGGAATTAACAAGCAAAGGGAAACGATGAGAGTGTATAGATGCGAGAAGGAATTAACAAGCAAAGGGAAACGATGAGAGTGTATAGATGCGAGAAGGAATTAACAAGCAAAGGGAAACGATGAGAGTGTATAGATGCGAGAAGGAATTAACAAGCAAAGTGAAACGATGAGAGTGTATAGATGCGAGAAGGAATTAACAAGCAAAGGGAAACGATGAGAGTGTATAGATGCGAGAAGGAATTAACAAGCAAAGGGAAACGATGAGAGTGTATAGATGCGAGAAGGAATTAACAAGCAAAGGGAAACGATGAGAGTGTATAGATGCGAGAAGGAATTAACAAGCAAAGGAAAACGATGAGAGTGTATAGATGCGAGAAGGAATTAACAAGCAAAGGGAAACGATGAGAGTGTATAGATGCGAGAAGGAATTAACAAGCAAAGGGAAACGATGAGAGTGTATAGATGCGAGAAGGAATTAACAAGCAAAGTGAAACGATGAGAGTGTATAGATGCGAGAAGGAATTAACAAGCAAAGGGAAACGATGAGAGTGTATAGATGCGAGAAGGAATTAACAGGCAAAGGGAAACGATGAGAGTGTATAGATGCGAGAAGGAATTAACAAGCAAAGGGAAACGATGAGAGTGTATAGATGCGAGAAGGAATTAACAAGCAAAGTGAAACGATGAGAGTGTATAGATGCGAGAAGGAATTAACTAGTTGCTCCTACCCTTTACTTTTTTGAACATTTTGTTAAAAATCGCGCAACATTTCAGCGCCCTGCTACTCATGCCAGGAATATAGTACGTTCATATGGTTAGAATGTGTGTATAGGAAACCCTCGGACGTTTTTAAAACTGGTTAAATCACGACTGTGGCTATTACATAACGTGCGTTACATCGGAAAGCGCAGGAAAACCTGATCACAAAAATGGAAATAAATATCCTTGCGCCACTTCCAGCAATTGTTAACAGTGAGCCGAATTAGATAAGACCGAGCATTCAACTCCCACAGCATCCCCATGTAGTCGAGTATCTTGTGAATTTAATCCTCTTTGATTCTTGGTTGAACCGAAAGAGGGGCACGTAGTACCTCCGGTCTCCGCCCAGATCATTCCGGAAGAGCTCTCTCCTGAAATTTTTTCCAAGACGACAGCTAATGATATGTACATCGCCTACGGATGAATTTTATCGCTTATTAACGTTTACTAATACCTAAAGTAGCATTACAAACGTATTTCGAAGTGTTTTGTGAAAGTTTATCGTCTACTTTTTGAATTTTAAAAATGACGTTACGTTGTGAAATCGCTGTTTTTTCGTTTATCACACAGTCTACATATAACGATATCTTGGCTTTATATGGCCCGATTTAATCGAAATAAAGACCCAATAGTGTTTATGGGACATCTAGGAGTGCCAACAAAGAAGATGGTGAAAGGTAATGACTGTTTTCTATTTTATTGTGCGGTTTGTGTAACGCCGAAATGCTAATTATTTTGTTTACGTCCCCTGCTGTGCTTTTCTGTTGTAGTGTATTGGTGCATGTTATCAGATAATAGCTTCTCATGCTGTCGCCGAAAAGCATTTTAAAAATCTGACTTGTTGCCTGGATTCACAACGAGTGTAGCTTTAATTTGATACCATGCATGTGTATTTTAATTAACTTTTGAGTTTTAACTAATACTATTAGCATTTAGCGTAGCACATTTGCATTTCCAGAGCTCTAGATGGGACGCAAGCGTCCCAGGTAGAGGTAAGAGGTTAACAAGCAAAGGGAAACGACGAGAGTGTATAGATGCGAGAAGGAATTAACAAGCAAAGGGAAACGATGAGAGTGTATAGATGCGAGAAGGAATTAACAAGCAAAGGGAAACGATGAGAGTGTATAGATGCGAGAAGGAATTAACAAGCAAAGGGAAACGATGAGAGTGTATAGATGCGAGAAGGAATTAACAAGCAAAGGGAAACGATGAGAGTGTATAGATGCGAGAAGGAATTAACAAGCAAAGTGAAACGATGAGAGTGTATAGATGCGAGAAGGAATTAACAAGCAAAGGAAACGATGAGAGTGTATAGATGCGAGAAGGAATTAACAAGCAAAGGGAAACGATGAGCGTGTATAGATGCCAGAAGGAATTAACAAGCAAAGGGAAACGATGAGAGTGTATAGATGCGAGAAGGAATTAACAAGCAAAGGGAAACGATGAGAGTGTATAGATGCGAGAAGGAATTAACAAGCAAAGTGAAACGATGAGAGTATAGATGCGAGAAGGAATTAACAAGCAAAGTGAAACGATGAGAGTATAGATGCGAGAAGGAATTAACAAGCAAAGGGAAACGATGAGAGTGTATAGATGCGAGAAGGAATTAACAAGCAAAGGGAAACGATGAGAGTGTATAGATGCGAGAAGGAATTAACAAGCAAAGTGAAACGATGAGAGTGTATAGATGCGAGAAGGAATTAACAAGCAAAGGGAAACGATGAGAGTGTATAGATGCGAGAAGGAATTATCAAGCAAAGGGAAACGATGAGCGTGTATAGATGCCAGAAGGAATTAACAAGCAAAGGGAAACGATGAGAGTGTATAGATGCGAGAAGGAATTAACAAGCAAAGGGAAACGATGAGAGTGTATAGATGCGAGAAGGAATTAACAAGCAAAGTGAAACGATGAGAGTATAGATGCGAGAAGGAATTAACAAGCAAAGTGAAACGATGAGAGTGTATAGATGCGAGAAGGAATTAACAAGCAAAGGAAACGATGAGAGTGTATAGATGCGAGAAGGAATTAACAAGCAAAGGGAAACGATGAGAGTGTATAGATGCGAGAAGGAATTAACAAGCAAAGGGAAACGATGAGAGTGTATAGATGCGAGAAGGAATTAACAAGCAAAGGGAAACGATGAGAGTATAGATGCGAGAAGGAATTAACAAGCAAAGGGAAACGATGAGAGTGTATAGATGCGAGAAGGAATTAACAAGCAAAGGGAAACGATGAGAGTGTATAGATGCGAGAAGGAATTAACAGGCAAAGGGAAACGATGAGAGTGTATAGATGCGAGAAGGAATTAACAAGCAAAGGGAAACGATGAGAGTGTATAGATGCGAGAAGGAATTAACAAGCAAAGTGAAACGATGAGAGTGTATAGATGCGAGAAGGAATTAACTAGTTGCTCCTACCCTTTACTTTTTTGAACATTTTGTTAAAAATCGCGCAACATTTCAGCGCCCTGCTACTCATGCCAGGAATATAGTACGTTCATATGGTTAGAATGTGTGTATAGGAAACCCTCGGACGTTTTTAAAACTGGTTAAATCACGACTGTGGCTATTACATAACGTGCGTTACATCGGAAAGCGCAGGAAAACCTGATCACAAAAAATGGAAATAAATATCCTTGCGCCACTTCCAGCAATTGTTAACAGTGAGCCGAATTAGATAAGACCGAGCATTCAACTCCCACAGCATCCCCATGTAGTCGAGTATCTTGTGAATTTAATCCTCTTTGATTCTTGGTTGAACCGAAAGAGGGGCACGTAGTACCTCCGGTCTCCGCCCAGATCATTCCGGAAGAGCTCTCTCCTGAAATTTTTTCCAAGACGACAGCTAATGATATGTACATCGCCTACGGATGAATTTTATCGCTTATTAACGTTTACTAATACCTAAAGTAGCATTACAAACGTATTTCGAAGTGTTTTGTGAAAGTTTATCGTCTACTTTTTGAATTTTAAAAAATGACGTTACGTTGTGAAATCGCTGTTTTTTTCGTTTATCACACAGTCTACATATAACGATATCTTGGCTTTATATGGCCCGATTTAATCGAAATAAAGACCCAATAGTGTTTATGGGACATCTAGGAGTGCCAACAAAGAAGATGGTGAAAGGTAATGACTGTTTTCTATTTTATTGTGCGGTTTGTGTAACGCCGAAATGCTAATTATTTTGTTTACGTCCCCTGCTGTGCTTTTCTGTTGTAGTGTATTGGTGCATGTTATCAGATAATAGCTTCTCATGCTGTCGCCGAAAAGCATTTTAAAAATCTGACTTGTTGCCTGGATTCACAACGAGTGTAGCTTTAATTTGATACCATGCATGTGTATTTTAATTAACTTTTGAGTTTTAACTAATACTATTAGCATTTAGCGTAGCACATTTGCATTTCCAGAGCTCTAGTTGGGACGCAAGCGTCCCAGGTAGAGGTAAGAGGTTAACAAGCAAAGGGAAACGACGAGAGTGTATAGATGCGAGAAGGAATTAACAAGCAAAGGGAAACGATGAGAGTGTATAGATGCGAGAAGGAATTAACAAGCAAAGGGAAACGATGAGAGTGTATAGATGCGAGAAGGAATTAACAGGCAAAGGGAAACGATGAGAGTGTATAGATGCGAGAAGGAATTAACAAGCAAAGGGAAACGATGAGAGTGTATAGATGCGAGAAGGAATTAACAAGCAAAGTGAAACGATGAGAGTGTATAGATGCGAGAAGGAATTAACAAGCAAAGGGAAACGATGAGAGTGTATAGATGCGAGAAGGAATTAACAAGCAAAGGGAAACGATGAGCGTGTATAGATGCCAGAAGGAATTAACAAGCAAAGGGAAACGATGAGAGTGTATAGATGCGAGAAGGAATTAACAAGCAAAGGGAAACGATGAGAGTGTATAGATGCGAGAAGGAATTAACAAGCAAAGTGAAACGATGAGAGTATAGATGCGAGAAGGAATTAACAAGCAAAGTGAAACGATGAGAGTATAGATGCGAGAAGGAATTAACAAGCAAAGGGAAACGATGAGAGTGTATAGATGCGAGAAGGAATTAACAAGCAAAGGGAAACGATGAGAGTGTATAGATGCGAGAAGGAATTAACAAGCAAAGTGAAACGATGAGAGTGTATAGATGCGAGAAGGAATTAACAAGCAAAGGGAAACGATGAGAGTGTATAGATGCGAGAAGGAATTATCAAGCAAAGGGAAACGATGAGCGTGTATAGATGCCAGAAGGAATTAACAAGCAAAGGGAAACGATGAGAGTGTATAGATGCGAGAAGGAATTAACAAGCAAAGGGAAACGATGAGAGTGTATAGATGCGAGAAGGAATTAACAAGCAAAGTGAAACGATGAGAGTATAGATGCGAGAAGGAATTAACAAGCAAAGTGAAACGATGAGAGTGTATAGATGCGAGAAGGAATTAACAAGCAAAGGGAAACGATGAGAGTGTATAGATGCGAGAAGGAATTAACAAGCAAAGGAAACGATGAGAGTGTATAGATGCGAGAAGGAATTAACAAGCAAAGGGAAACGATGAGAGTGTATAGATGCGAGAAGGAATTAACAAGCAAAGGGAAACGATGAGAGTGTATAGATGCGAGAAGGAATTAACAAGCAAAGGGAAACGATGAGAGTGTATAGATGCGAGAAGGAATTAACAAGCAAAGGGAAACGATGAGAGTGTATAGATGCGAGAAGGAATTAACAAGCAAAGGGAAACGATGAGAGTGTATAGATGCGAGAAGGAATTAACAAGAAAAGGGAAACGATGAGAGTGTATAGATGCGAGAAGGAATTAACAAGCAAAGTGAAACGATGAGAGTGTATAGATGCGAGAAGGAATTAACAAGCAAAGGGAAACGATGAGAGTGTATAGATGCGAGAAGGAATTAACAAGCAAAGGGAAACGATGAGAGTATAGATGCGAGAAGGAATTAACAAGCAAAGTGAAACGATGAGAGTGTATAGATGCGAGAAGGAATTAACAAGCAAAGGGAAACGATGAGAGTGTATAGATGTGAGAAGGAATTAACAAGCAAAGGGAAACGATGAGAGTGTATAGATGCGAGAAGGAATTAACAAGCAAAGGGAAACGATGAGAGTGTATAGATGCGAGAAGGAATTAACAAGCAAAGGGAAACGATGAGAGTGTATAGATGCGAGAAGGAATTAACAAGCAAAGGGAAACGATGAGAGTGTATAGATGCGAGAAGGAATTAACAAGCAAAGGGAAACGATGAGAGTGTATAGATGCGAGAAGGAATTAACAAGCAAAGTGAAACGATGAGAGTATAGATGCGAGAAGGAATTAACAAGCAAAGTGAAACGATGAGAGTATAGATGCGAGAAGGAATTAACAAGCAAAGGGAAACGATGAGAGTGTATAGATGCGAGAAGGAATTAACAAGCAAAGGGAAACGATGAGAGTGTATAGATGCGAGAAGGAATTAACAAGCAAAGTGAAACGATGAGAGTGTATAGATGCGAGAAGGAATTAACAAGCAAAGGGAAACGATGAGAGTGTATAGATGCGAGAAGGAATTATCAAGCAAAGGGAAACGATGAGCGTGTATAGATGCCAGAAGGAATTAACAAGCAAAGGAAACGATGAGAGTGTATAGATGCGAGAAGGAATTAACAAGCAAAGGGAAACGATGAGAGTGTATAGATGCGAGAAGGAATTAACAAGCAAAGTGAAACGATGAGAGTATAGATGCGAGAAGGAATTAACAAGCAAAGTGAAACGATGAGAGTGTATAGATGCGAGAAGGAATTAACAAGCAAAGGGAAACGATGAGAGTGTATAGATGCGAGAAGGAATTAACAAGCAAAGGGAAACGATGAGAGTGTATAGATGCGAGAAGGAATTAACAAGCAAAGGGAAACGATGAGAGTGTATAGATGCGAGAAGGAATTAACAAGCAAAGGGAAACGATGAGAGTGTATAGATGCGAGAAGGAATTAACAAGCAAAGGGAAACGATGAGAGTGTATAGATGCGAGAAGGAATTAACAAGCAAAGGGAAACGATGAGAGTGTATAGATGCGAGAAGGAATTAACAAGCAAAGGGAAACGATGAGAGTGTATAGATGCGAGAAGGAATTAACAAGAAAAGGGAAACGATGAGAGTGTATAGATGCGAGAAGGAATTAACAAGCAAAGTGAAACGATGAGAGTGTATAGATGCGAGAAGGAATTAACAAGCAAAGGGAAACGATGAGAGTGTATAGATGCGAGAAGGAATTAACAAGCAAAGGGAAACGATGAGAGTATAGATGCGAGAAGGAATTAACAAGCAAAGTGAAACGATGAGAGTGTATAGATGCGAGAAGGAATTAACAAGCAAAGGGAAACGATGAGAGTGTATAGATGCGAGAAGGAATTAACAAGCAAAGGGAAACGATGAGAGTGTATAGATGCGAGAAGGAATTAACAAGCAAAGGGAAACGATGAGAGTGTATAGATGCGAGAAGGAATTAACAAGCAAAGGGAAACGATGAGAGTGTATAGATGCGAGAAGGAATTAACAAGCAAAGGGAAACGATGAGAGTGTATAGATGCGAGAAGGAATTAACAAGCAAAGGGAAACGATGAGAGTGTATAGATGCGAGAAGGAATTAACAAACAAAGGGAAACGATGAGAGTGTATAGATGCGAGAAGGAATTAACAAGCAAAGGGAAACGATGAGAGTGTATAGATGCGAGAAGGAATTAACAAGCAAAGGAAACGATGAGAGTGTATAGATGCGAGAAGGAATTAACAAGCAAAGGGAAACGATGAGAGTGTATAGATGCGAGAAGGAATTAACAAGCAAAGGGAAACGATGAGAGTGTATAGATGCGAGAAGGAATTAACAAGCAAAGTGAAACGATGAGAGTGTATAGATGCGAGAAGGAATTAACAAGCAAAGGGAAACGATGAGAGTGTATAGATGCGAGAAGGAATTAACAAGCAAAGGGAAACGATGAGAGTGTATAGATGCGAGAAGGAATTAACAAGCAAAGGGAAACGATGAGAGTGTATAGATGCGAGAAGGAATTAACAAGCAAAGTGAAACGATGAGAGTGTATAGATGCGAGAAGGAAATAACAAGCAAAGGGAAACGATGAGAGTGTATAGATGCGAGAAGGAATTAACAAGCAAAGGGAAACGACGAGAGTGTATAGATGCGAGAAGGAATTAACAAGCAAAGGGAAACGACGAGAGTGTATAGATGCGAGAAGGAATTAACAAGCAAAGGGAAACGACGAGAGTGTATAGATGCGAGAAGGAATTAACAAGCAAAGGGAAACGATGAGAGTGTATAGATGCGAGAAGGAATTAACAAGCAAAGGGAAACGATGAGAGTGTATAGATGCGAGAAGGAATTAACAAGAAAAGGGAAACGATGAGAGTGTATAGATGCGAGAAGGAATTAACAAGCAAAGGGAAACGATGAGAGTGTATAGATGCGAGAAGGAATTAACAAGCAAAGTGAAACGATGAGAGTTGTAAAGAATTGCTATTTCTTATGCAGGTGACCAACCTACTGCTAAATACATGGCTACAACTCACAGTAAAGCCTGTGGGGTCCCCTACAGGATAGCTCCCACATTACACACATAATCTCCCTTTTAACCGAACACTGTGCCGATGACGGACAGACAACTGAGCCAATGGCGGAAGACTACAGACTACCCCAGCTGAACCAATCCAAAGATCCGATCTTCTAGAACCAACCTACTTTCTGTGCCGTATATTAGGGCTGTACTGATTGTTGGCGGCCTCTTTTCCTGCTGTTCTGTGCGAGCGAATGGAAGAGCCGTATTTACGTGTACCAGATATTCTCACTCTGAAATAAACTGTCGCTTGTCGTACAATTTTAACAGCTGGTCTGAATCGATCCTTAACCGGCTCACCCTTCTAATATCCTTTTATCAACAGAACTTGGTAGCGAGAGGATGGATTAATAACGGTCCGGTCGAAGTGAGTTGATTGGGTGTGAGAAGGAGAGTGACGGAAGGACGGTTCCAAAAAAGACGGGTGAAAGAAATTCGGGGGAGGACAATAATTCTGCTCAACTCGGGAAACTGATCTAAAAGGTGCACCATAAACAAGGTAAGCAAAACCTGTTAAATCAAACTTTGCATATTGTCGTATAGTCTGTCTAAATTCTGATCAGTATTTCCGAGTAAGTATGAATTCTTGTGTAAATTTATAATTTGCTGACGCGTCAAAGAACAGTGAATTGAACATATGTGGTACAAACCGGCGACGGCCGGGTGATTAAATCATTGATGAGATATCAGTAAGGGGATAGCTAATTACTAGTCATTAAATCTGGCGCCGAGGGGATAAATTGTAATTTTGTCCCGTGACCCGGTCAGCGCAGTCTGATAGCTTTCAATGATGAGGGATCACTTTTGAGGCCTGTAGTTCCGATAGGGGTCAAAGATAATTCTGATAGGGATCGGACATGTGTAATTATTAGTTTCGATAGGGGTCAGAGATAATTTTGATAGGGGTTGGACATGTGTATAAATTCTGATAGGGGTCAGCACGATAGAGATTAGGGATAGATATCAGTAAGGGGATAGCTAATTACTATTCATTAAACTTTTGTCCCGCGACTCGGTCGAAGTCCAATCTGATAAGAGGTCCAATGATAAAGATAAGCTGATAGGGGTCAGAGAGATAACGTGTATTTGTAACTGTTCATATTAAAATGTAATGTGGTTGTAATCGTCTCTATTAAGATTGTTGATGGTTTGAGAGACAGAGGGAGAGAGATAGAATTATAATAAGGGATATTGGATAAATCCGAAACTTCTATATTGTATGTACCTATGACTTCTGTGTTAGATGTATAATCAGGAACGAAATGACTGATGTATAATTGAAATAATATCTGAACATAATATTTGAATGTTGAGACTAATTAGTCGAATAGATCCCTTGGTTGTGCACTCCACAAATGCCATACCGACCCATGCGTTTTTCTCGAACTAAAACATACAAAGGAGAAGCTCAGAGATAAGACAGAGCACGTGCAGCAGTGTCTCTTCGAGTACATCGTGGGTATTAATCAACGTCGGGCGAAGAATATGCTAACTATATTCAGATAGAAGGAGAGAATTCCGATTAAAACTACGATTACATTCCGATTGAATTAAATAAAATTACGATTAAAGCAAATTCACAATGGCGACCCCCAATACTCCAAAACTGAGGTTTAATGAGTTCCTAGAACAAAAAATAGAATATAGATCAGGGGGAAAGGGACAATGGAAGCACATGAAGAAAGTTTGGGAGGGATTAAAGCTAAAATGGACACACAAAGGTTATTTAGGAGGGGAACCGCCATCCGCAGTTCAGCTGAAAACAATGGAATGTGGGTGAAGAGAGAAAGAGGCAGAAAAGAACAAAAAAATCACGTATTTAAGAAAGAAGGGTCAGATACGAAGGGAGCGAGATTAATGAGAATCCTAATTGAGGGAAAACTTTGGGCGTTTAAATTAGTGCTATTTTCTGTTGTTCAGATGCCGGACTAACAAATACAGATAACTGTAAATTGGGTCTATTTGCAGAGAATCTCAGTTCCATAGCATTGGTGGTTCAGTGGTAGAATTCTCGCCTGCCACGTGGGAGGCCAGGGTTCGGTTCCCAGCTGAGGTGTAAAGAATAGTTATATATGTCTGAGTTTTTGGTTGTAATTAAACTAATTGTTTTGCAGAGAAAGTTATAGTCACTAGTATTGGTATAAGATATAAACTGAACGTTTTAAATAGTTTGTTTGGTTCAAATTGAAAGACTAATTCATTCAACTTAATATAAGAAAGGAGATTTTGATGCAAGACGATGTCTGTTCACTAAATGATTTGTTGGGAATAATACATTGGGAAAAGAGTCGTAATTAAAATGCTAATTCAAAGACGAGACAGTAACTTAAATCAAATTAATTCTGAATAATAACGGGGGAACAATTACGATAGATTTGTGTCCATCGAAATGTTTTTATAAGATTAGCGAATTGAGAGATGTTGATTGATGTTGTAAACTCTAATTCAGGATTCAACAGATGTGATAAATTAGGTTTGGTTTATCGAACCCGAAATACTGTTGTTGCAGACAGCCAACCATTATTTACAATGAGTTGAAAATCGTTGCGAAATGAGTCAAGATTGAGCGCTTGTTGATGACATCACTCGCGAGGTTTCCGTCGCCACGGAAATGATGTCTTGACTGGGGGTGACAGAGAAAATGGTTAGTGTCCTTTAGAAGGAAATGCGGGCATTAATGTTGAGTAACTTTTCAGAAGTTGATAAACATTTCGAAATACATTTTTTTTAAAAAGGAGTATGTAAATCGTCAGGAAAGATGCTAAAAACTAGCAGCTGATTCGCTGGGTGGGTATCATTGATTTGTGGCGTTTATTTGGACTGTAATTAGGCCATGAGAAAGAGAGATTGAATGTCTGAATAATAAAACATCGTGATAATGGATTCTGATGGTTATTGATTCTTGGTTTGATCGTTTAAATAACACCAGTGAATTTGAGCACTGTTTCCATTATGTGGAACGGTGTCAGGGTATTAATGGTGAAAAGCAACCTCTATGGTAAAACATAATTGTACATGTTTCGGTAAACTAGCGAGGTTGAATTTGGTTATTTGAACATTTCCCTTGATACGTAGACATACGTAACAGGGGCAAGTTGTTTTTCCTTGAGGAACACGCAGATGGTGTTTTGTTTTATTGAGATGTAAATGTGAGTTGAAGGAGCCAAGGGAAAATACGTTATTTTTATTAAATATCTGGAATTATAATCTTGGGGAGAATGAGGCCATAAACGACCAAATTGGAAAGGCCTGGAAGTTTTGATTAATCATTAAGGTTTGCAAATATATACACATAAAACATTTGTTAGGACTATTTGTTTTGGTGCAAAGGTATTTTAAAGAGACACGCTCAAATATGGAACTTTATGAGTTTTTATTTTATGAGTTTTAAATTACACAAGTGAATTTGGATTTTAAGGATAAAGGGTTCTTTAATATGTCTAATGTAGTATAGAACTTGACTATAAAAGGGTGGGTTGACTCATGGACCTTATCATGACTGTCTTCTAAGGTCTGATCAGCCTTAGGGGAGAGTCATTGGTATAATGAATGTGGTCATATTGAGTTACTAGTTTTAAGGTAAATTCATTATAAAGGAGTTTAAGTTAGGAGGTTAGGATAGGAGATATATTAAGCCAATAGGGCAGGGAATTACATAGAAAAATAAGTTTCAGTTCTTAGGGGTGATAAATTACTGTAGATAAGGAATTCTGCACTTTGCAACATATATTAAATTCATGTTATTGTCAGATAGAATACTGAGGGTCCTTGAAGGAAGGATTTTGATATGATAAGCATTTGTTTTGAATTTTTTGACCATTACGAGTAAAAAAAAATAAAAAAAAATAGTATTAAATTTAATAGGTATATAGGACATCTGTGATTTAGGATTATTGTTAGGTTGATTAAGGAAATGTAAGGACTTTAGAGATTGACACTCATAGACATGATTTTAGATAAAGTCAAACAGTTAGAAGCTTAGTGGTATTTGAGAGATATGAGAGAAAAGGTTTAAATTGGTAAATATATATTTAAGAAAATATATAAGTAGCGCAGATAGTTCTTAAGTAGATAAGAAACTTGACAGGGAATTGGTACTGGATTGACGCCCAAGGGAGAATTGGACATGTGGAAAACTAAAAGGGGCTCCTTCATGATGATGTCAGACATAAGGATAATATAATAATCTTACCTAAGTCATTATTTAGAGTAGGTAAGGTTGATACCTGGGCAGAGTCAGGTATCAAAAGGGGGATGGGTAAATTGTGGTCTAGGATAGGATGGGGCCTATTGGATAAGAAACTAATAATTTAGTCTAGGATAGGATGGGGCTTATTGGATAAGAAACTAATAATAAAAAAAATGTAAGCTAACAATTGGGCATAGAAGTTAAATATATAATCAGATAAAACATATGAGAAATTGTTTGTTAACCAAGCCTGTATGTCCAGGATTTTATGCATTACAGGTGAACTACAGGGGAAGTCACTCAAATCCAGTCCCAGAGGCTTGGGGACCATAGAAGACCCTGGTGACAGCTAGCTGAAAGAGCTAGCCAGATTCATATCGCACGGCGGAAGGGTAAGACACTTTTTTCACTGTCGGACAATAAACAGAGTTCGGGAGAAGAACTGGAATTAACAGAATTCCGGGGGCCAACTCTCGAATGAAGTAACCCTACCTGTCCTATCACCCCTGTTTTTGTTCATAGAAGTGAAGATGTGTCTGGCTCTGGCTAAGTGATGTGTATTTTGTTCCAAAATAAGCATAAGAGATCCCTAGATCTGGGTAGACAAGAAGTTAGAGTAGAGATTACATGATAACCGACTTCGGACAGTTCTAGGATTGGAGAAGAGGGTGTCCTTATAGCATGGGGGATCCCACAAGGGTGGATAGGTTTTCCATGATATGGGGAAACCTGGGAGCAATGTTGAACTTTGTAAAGGTGATGAAATCCTACTAACCATCAAAACTATTAAGCTCTCTGATGCAGGAACTCACACCCTCGGACTACAAAGGACGAGGACAGACATGATGGGTGTGTTTTCTATTAAGGTACTGCCAAGACCAGAGGTAACCGGACACACTCCTCTACCACCACTGTGTTAAAAATACCATTCAGGTAATTAATGTTAGAGACTATTCGGCTATGGATCAATTAGGAACTGAGACTGGTTTTGATAGTAGGGACAATTTGTGGCTGTCTTATATGAGGTACACAGCTAAAACCCTGAGAAGAAAGGACTGCATTACTTGTAGTTATGCTAGACCTGTTCTGGCTACACACCCATTTGCAGTAGGAGAAGGAGAGGGGTGGTTGTGTATTCTGAGAAGTTTTTACCAGGTTAAGCCCAATTCAACCCTCTGTTCCTCTTTGAGCCTTGTGTTTCCTGCAGTACCTCCTCATCGGGCCTCTTGGGGTGTTGAGGCATATGGGGGCAATTACGAGTGCATCACGGGTACAGGTAATGGCATTGATTATGGGAGATTGCCTGAAGCTGATTGCAGGAGTAACATAACCATTAATTCCACTTGGCCAGTTACAGGCCTAAACCAAACTAGTGGTCTGGGTGATGTGGGTTGGATGTGTGGAGCCAAAAGAGTGCTGAGACCCATTCTTAGAGGAGAATGGCAAGGTACGTGTGGTCTGACCAGTTTGATAATTCCACTGACCATTGTTGATGTTGTTGCTGAACAGCTGCTGAGTTCTGTAACCAGGGGACCTGAAAACATTCCATCCCATGGGAGACATAGATGTAGTGCTCCATGGACAGAGGATGTAGTTGACATACACACTAACCTGTTGGGAGTTCCAGTGGGGATTCCTCATGAGTTTCAGGCCTTGGGTAGGAATGATGGACTCTGGCACTTACTACCTACTATGGGTCTAGCCATAGTGGATGCTAGACAGACTGCATGGATTAATTATATCTACTATGATCAACAGCGTTTTGTGAATTACTCCCGTGATGCACTCACTAGTATGTCTGAACAGCTTGAGGCCACATTTGGGGTCTCCAGACAGAATAGATTTGCCTTGGATATGCTTCTTGCCAGTCAGGGGGACGTTTGCAAGATGTTCGGTAAACAATGTTGCACGTATATTCCTAATAATACCAGTCCAGATGATATCTAAGGCGGGCTTGATGCACTATCTGATAAGATGAGGTCCACAGGGGGGGTGGAGGAGTCTGTTCTCTTGGCCTGGTTTGGTAAGTGCACTGATATGATGGTTACTGGATTTCTGACCCTAATTCTTGTATTATTTGTTATTGATGTGATGTGCTGCTTGCATCATACCGTGTTCTAAGAAATATGTTACAGATATGGTGAAGGCTTCAGGCATGTTGCCTTTGCTTGATGCTCCAGTTGGAGATGCCGATACGGAAGCATGCTTTCAGGAGAGGATGGGACTGACTGAGGATGACACATGGTATGCTGTGGGTGAGGTAGTAGAATAATTTTACACCACCACAGTTCCTTGTTATAAATTTTTATGATAGGTTTTTTTTCCAGTATGTTTGTTCTCCCTGTTGTAAAGGTTTAGAGTCCCTGGGTGACAAGGAGCCCACCTGGTACAGGATAGGAGTAGCTGAGAGGACCAGATGGTTTCTAATAATTCTTTACTCTGTTTTCCATGACCAAAGTTTTATCCTACATCTTACATGTCAATAACAATAAAGTTTTATCCTGTTTTTGATAAGTGACACCCTTGTGGGTGACAAAAGGGGGAAACGCATATAACAATAGACATATATCACTTGTTATTAATAATAAACTTTTTATTATTTTCATGAAATGCTATGACTGCTGAAATAAAGGATAATGAGTGACACCCTAGCAGGTGTCAAAAGGGGGACTTACATTTCACACCATTTTCTTTTGTTCTGCTTTTGAATGAGCTGTTGTTCATTTTTGTTCACACCCTTGGGGTTATTTTACATTATAGCCATTACCATATATATGATTGAATATTATCTGCTGTTGCCTTGTGTGGATGTATGTATGTGTTATGCTACCTAGCTGATTTGAAACATTGTTAAAAGTATCAGGGCCATGGAACTTTCTCATGCTGGAAAAATACAGAAGGGAGGGCACATTCAGAGCGTGGGGTTGCGAGAACAAGCGGTCTTTTGTTAGATAACAGGAGCCAGGTGCGAGATAACGGTATGGAGCATGAGACCCATCTTTCAGTTTTTGCAGCCATTTTAGTGTTGTGCGGCTGCTGCTGCATTCCATGTATTTCGCTCACTCACTACTAGAGTTATATCTAAGGCCTGAGTAGGAAGAGGGGGATCCAGTTGCTTTTATTGATTAAGCTTCTCCATTGTATGTCGTGTCCCATCTGGGATGGGAAGAGGGGGAAATTATTTTTCTTTGTGGGCCATTTCCGTATAGACTTACCTAGTTTAGGCTATTTTTCCTTTTTGGATTATGTTTTCGTTTTTTGCTTGGAGTAATGTATCTGGACTATATCACATCTCTTAGGAGATGTGAAGAGAGGGTATCACAACTTTTTCCTGCGGGAAAAAGTTGGCTTATGTGGACAATCATCTTACTTTTATTTTGAGCTGTTGTTCTCCGCTCTGTTAAATGAGGGTTGTAAGTTCCTAGGTGGCTGGTAGCCAACTTAGTACATAGTGGGATTGAATGGAGAACATGATGGTAATACATATATATCTATTTCTGTTTAATACCGTGCCTTATTTCATAGTCCCTTTGGGAGAAGTTTCTCTTTGTGTCTGGATCTAGTTAGGTTGTGTCACGTCTCTGGTGAGACGTGAAGAGAGGGTTTTGTAAAGAATTGCTATTTCTTATGCAGGTGACCAACCTACTGCTAAATACATGGCTACAACTCACAGTAAAGCCTGTGGGGTCCCCTACAGGATAGCTCCCACATTACACACATAATCTCCCTTTTAACCGAACACTGTGCCGATGACGGACAGACAACTGAGCCAATGGCGGAAGACTACAGACTACCCCAGCTGAACCAATCCAAAGATCCGATCTTCTAGAACCAACCTACTTTCTGTGCCGTATATTAGGGCTGTACTGATTGTTGGCGGCCTCTTTTCCTGCTGTTCTGTGCGAGCGAATGGAAGGGCCGTATTTACGTGTACCAGATATTCTCACTCTGAAATAAACTGTCGCTTGTCGTACAATTTTAACACCTGGTCTGAAACGATCCTTAACCGGCTCACCCTTCTAATATCCTTTTATCAACAGAACTGTATAGATGCGAGAAGGAATTAACAAGCAAAGGGAAATGATGAGAGTGTATAGATGCGAGAAGGAATTAACAAGCAAAGGGAAACGATGAGAGTGTATAGATGAGAGAAGGAATTAACAAGCAAAGGGAAACGATGAGAGTGTATAGATGCGAGAAGGAATTAACAAGCAAAGGGAAACGATGAGAGTGTATAGATGCGAGAAGGAATTAACAAGCAAAGGGAAACGATGAGAGTGTATAGATGCGAGAAGGAATTAACAAGAAAAGGGAAACGATGAGAGTGTATAGATGCGAGAAGGAATTAACAAGAAAAGGGAAACGATGAGAGTGTATAGATGCGAGAAGGAATTAACAAGCAAAGTGAAACGATGAGAGTGTATAGATGCGAGAAGGAATTAACAAGCAAATGGAAACGATGAGAGTGTATAGATGCGAGAAGGAATTAACAAGCAAAGGGAAACGATGAGAGTGTATAGATGCGAGAAGGAATTAACAAGCAAAGGGAAACGATGAGAGTGTATAGATGCGAGAAGGAATTAACAAGCAAAGGGAAACGATGAGAGTGTATAGATGCGAGAAGGAATTAACAAGCAAAGGGAAACGATGAGAGTGTATAGATGCGAGAAGGAATTAACAAGCAAAGGGAAACGATGAGAGTGTATAGATGCGAGAAGGAATTAACAAGCAAAGGGAATCGATGAGAGTGTATAGATGCGAGAAGGAATTAACAAGCAAAGGGAAACGATGAGAGTGTATAGATGCGAGAAGGAATTAACAAGCAAAGGGAAACGATGAGAGTGTATAGATGCGAGAAGGAATTAACAAGCTAAGGGAAACGATGAGAGTGTATAGATGCGAGAAGGAATTAACAAGCAAAGGGAAACGATGAGAGTGTATAGATGCGAGAAGGAATTAACAAGCAAAGGGAAACGATGAGAGTGTATAGATGCGAGAAGGAATTAACAAGCAAAGGGAAACGATGAGAGTGTATAGATGCGAGAAGGAATTAACAAGCAAAGGGAAACGATGAGAGTGTATAGATGCGAGAAGGAATTAACAAGCAAAGAGAAACGATGAGAGTGTATAGATGCGAGAAGGAATTAACAAGCAAAGGGAAACGATGAGAGTGTATAGATGCGAGAAGGAATTAACAAGCAAAGGGAATCGATGAGAGTGTATAGATGCGAGAAGGAATTAACAAGCAAAGGGAAACGATGAGAGTGTATAGATGCGAGAAGGAATTAACAAGCAAAGGGAAATGATGAGAGTGTATAGATGCGAGAAGCAATTAACAAGCAAAGGGAAACGATGAGAGTGTATAGATGCGAGAAGGAATTAACAAGCAAAGGGAAACGATGAGAGTGTATAGATGCGAGAAGGAATTAACAAGCAAAGGGAAACGATGAGAGTGTATAGATGCGAGAAGGAATTAACAAGCAAAGGGAAACGATGAGAGTGTATAGATGCGAGAAGGAATTAACAAGCAAAGGGAAACGATGAGAGTGTATAGATGCGAGAAGGAATTAACAAGCAAAAAGGAAACGATGAGAGTGTATAGATGCGAGAAGGAATTAACATGCAAAGGGAAACGATGAGAGTGTATAGATGCGAGAAGGAATTAACAAGCAAAGGGAAACGATGAGAGTGTATAGATGCGAGAAGGAATTAACAAGCAAAGGGAAACGATGAGAGTGTATAGATGCGAGAAGGAATTAACAAGCAAAGGGAAACGATGAGAGTGTATAGATGCGAGAAGGAATTAACAAGCAAAGGAAACGATGAGAGTATAGATGCGAGAAGGAATTAACAAGCAAAGTGAAACGATGAGAGTGTATAGATGCGAGAAGGAATTAACAAGCAAAGGGAAACGATGAGAGTGTATAGATGCGAGAAGGAATTAACAAGCAAAGGGAAACGATGAGAGTGTATAGATGCGAGAAGGAATTAACAAGCAAAGGGAAACGATGAGAGTGTATAGATGCGAGAAGGAATTAACAAGCAAAGGGAAACGATGAGAGTGTATAGATGCGAGAAGGAATTAACAAGCAAAGGGAAACGATGAGAGTGTATAGATGCGAGAAGGAATTAACAAGCAAAGGGAAACGATGAGAGTGTATAGATGCGAGAAGGAATTAACAAGCAAAGGGAAACGATGAGAGTGTATAGATGCGAGAAGGAATTAACAAGCAAAGAGAAACGATGAGAGTGTATAGATGCGAGAAGGAATTAACAAGCAAAGGAAACGATGAGAGTGTATAGATGCGAGAAGGAATTAACAAGCAAAGTGAAACGATGAGAGTGTATAGATGCGAGAAGGAATTAACAAGCAAAGTGAAACGATGAGAGTGTATAGATGCGAGAAGGAATTAACAAGCAAAGGGAAACGATGAGAGTGTATAGATGCGAGAAGGAATTAACAAGCAAAGGAAACGATGAGAGTGTATAGATGCGAGAAGGAATTAACAAGCAAAGGGAAACGATGAGAGTGTATAGATGCGAGAAGGAATTAACAAGCAAAGGGAAACGATGAGAGTGTATAGATGCGAGAAGGAATTAACAAGCAAAGGGAAACGATGAGAGTGTATAGATGCGAGAAGGAATTAACAAGCAAAGGGAAACGATGAGAGTGTATAGATGCGAGAAGGAATTAACAAGCAAAGGGAAACGATGAGAGTGTATAGATGCGAGAAGGAATTAACAAGCAAAGGGAAACGATGAGAGTGTATAGATGCGAGAAGGAATTAACAAGCAAAGTGAAACGATGAGAGTGTATAGATGCGAGAAGGAATTAACAAGCAAAGTGAAACGATGAGAGTGTATAGATGCGAGAAGGAATTAACAAGCAAAGGGAAACGATGAGAGTGTATAGATGCAAGAAGGAATTAACAAGCAAAGGGAAACGATGAGAGTGTATAGATGCGAGAAGGAATTAACAAGCAAAGGGAAACGATGAGAGTGTATAGATGCGAGAAGGAATTAACAAGCAAAGGAAACGATGAGAGTGTATAGATGCGAGAAGGAATTAACAAGCAAAGTGAAACGATGAGAATGTATAGATGCGAGAAGGAATTAACAAGCAAAGGAAACGATGAGAGTGTATAGATGCAAGAAGGAATTAACAAGCAAAGGGAAACGATGAGAGTGTATAGATGCGAGAAGGAATTAACAAGCAAAGGGAAACGATGAGAGTGTATAGATGCGAGAAGGAATTAACAAGCAAAGGGAAACGATGAGAGTGTATAGATGCGAGAAGGAATTAACAAGCAAAGGGAAACGATGAGAGTGTATAGATGCGAGAAGGAATTAACAAGCAAAGGGAAACGATGAGAGTGTATAGATGCGAGAAGGAATTAACAAGCAAAGGGAAACGATGAGAGTGTATAGATGCGAGAAGGAATTAACAAGCAAAGGGAAACGATGAGAGTGTATAGATGCGAGAAGGAATTAACAAGCAAAGGAAACGATGAGAGTGTATAGATGCGAGAAGGAATTAACAAGCAAAGGAAACGATGAGAGTGTATAGATGCGAGAAGGAATTAACAAGCAAAGGGAATCGATGAGAGTGTATAGATGCGAGAAGGAATTAACAAGCAAAGGGAAACGATGAGAGTGTATAGATGCGAGAAGGAATTAACAAGCAAAGGGAAACGATGAGAGTGTATAGATGCGAGAAGGAATTAACAAGCAAAGTGAAACGATGAGAGTGTATAGATGCGAGAAGGAATTAACAAGCAAAGGGAAACGATGAGAGTGTATAGATGCGAGAAGGAATTAACAAGCAAAGGGAAACGATGAGAGTGTATAGATCCCAAAGGAATTAACAAGCAAAGGGAAACGATGAGAGTGTATAGATGCGAGAAGGAATTAACAAGCAAAGGGAAACGATGAGAGTGTATAAATGCGAGAAGGAATTAACAAGCAAAGGGAAACGATGAGAGTGTATAGATGCGAGAAGGAATTAACAAGCAAAGGGAAACGATGAGAGTGTATAGATGCGAGAAGGAATTAACAAGCAAAGGGAAACGATGAGAGTGTATAGATGCGAGAAGGAATTAACAAGCAAAGGGAAACGATGAGAGTGTATAGATGCGAGAAGGAATTAACAAGCAAAGGGAAACGATGAGAGTGTATAGATGCGAGAAGGAATTAACAAGCAAAGGGAAACGATGAGAGTGTATAGATGCGAGAAGGAATTAACAAGCAAAGGGAAACGATGAGAGTGTATAGATGCGAGAAGGAATTAACAAGCAAAGGGAAACGATGAGAGTGTATAGATGCGAGAAGGAATTAACAAGCAATGGGAATCGATGAGAGTGTATAGATGCGAGAAGGAATTAACAAGCAAAGGGAAACGATGAGAGTGTATAGATGCGAGAAGGAATTAACAAGCAAAGGGAAACGATGAGAGTGTATAGATGCGAGAAGGAATTAACAAGCAAAGGGAAACGATGAGAGTGTATAGATGCGAGAAGGAATTAACAAGCAAAGGGAAACGATGAGAGTGTATAGATGCGAGAAGGAATTAACAAGCAAAGGGAAACGATGAGAGTGTATAGATGCGAGAAGGAATTAACAAGCAAAGGGAAACGATGAGAGTGTATAGATGCGAGAAGGAATTAACAAGCAAAGGGAAACGATGAGAGTGTATAGATGCCAGAAGGAATTAACAAGCAAAGGGAAACGATGAGAGTGTATAGATGCGAGAAGGAATTAACAAGCAAAGGGAAACGATGAGAGTGTATAGATGCGAGAAGGAATTAACAAGCAAAGGGAAACGATGAGAGTGTATAGATGCGAGAAGGAATTAACAAGCAAAGGAAACGATGAGAGTGTATAGATGCGAGAAGGAATTAACAAGCAAAGGGAAACGATGAGAGTGTATAGATGCGAGAAGGAATTAACAAGCAAAGGGAAACGATGAGAGTGTATAGATGCGAGAAGGAATTAACAAGCAAAGGGAAACGATGAGAGTGTATAGATGCGAGAAGGAATTAACAAGCAAAGGGAAACGATGAGAGTGTATAGATGCGAGAAGGAATTAACAAGCAAAGGGAAACGATGAGAGTGTATAGATGCGAGAAGGAATTAACAAGCAAAGGGAAACGATGAGAGTGTATAGATGCGAGAAGGAATTAACAAGCAAAGGGAAACGATGAGAGTGTATAGATGCGAGAAGGAATTAACAAGCAAAGGGAAACGATGAGAGTGTATAGATGCGAGAAGGAATTAACAAGCAAAGGGAAACGATGAGAGTGTATAGATGCGAGAAGGAATTAACAAGCAAAGGGAAACGATGAGAGTGTATAGATGCGAGAAGGAATTAACAAGCAAAGGGAAACGATGTAGAGTGTAGAGTGTATAGATGTATAGATGAAAGGAATTAACAAGCAAAGGGAAACGATGAGAGTGTATAGATGCGAGAAGGAATTAACAAGCAAAGGGAAACGATGAGAGTGTATAGATGCGAGAAGGAATTAACAAGCAAAGGGAAACGATGAGAGTGTATAGATGCGAGAAGGAATTAACAAGCAAAGGGAAACGATGAGAGTGTATAGATGCGAGAAGGAATTAACAAGCAAAGGGAAACGATGAGAGTGTATAGATGCGAGAAGGAATTAACAAGCAAAGGAAACGATGAGAGTGTATAGATGCGAGAAGGAATTAACAAGCAAAGGGAAACGATGAGAGTGTATAGATGCGAGAAGGAATTAACAAGCAAAGGGAAACGATGAGAGTGTATAGATGCGAGAAGGAATTAACAAGCAAAGGGAAACGATGAGAGTGTATAGATGCGAGAAGGAATTAACAAGCAAAGGGAAACGATGAGAGTGTATAGATGCGAGAAGGAATTAACAAGCAAAGGGAAACGATGAGAGTGTATAGATGCGAGAAGGAATTAACAAGCAAAGGGAAACGATGAGAGTGTATAGATGCGAGAAGGAATTAACAAGCAAAGGAAACGATGAGAGTGTATAGATGCGAGAAGGAATTAACAAGCAAGGGAAACGATGAGAGTGTATAGATGCCAGAAGGAATTAACAAGCAAAGGGAAACGATGAGAGTGTATAGATGCGAGAAGGAATTAACAAGCAAAGGGAAACGATGAGAGTGTATAGATGCGAGAAGGAATTAACAAGCAAAGGGAAACGATGAGAGTGTATAAATGCGAGAAGGAATTAACAAGCAAAGGGAAACGATGAGAGTGTATAGATGCGAAAGGAATTAACAAGCAAAGGGAAACGATGAGAGTGTATAGATGCGAGAAGGAATTAACAAGCAAAGGGAAACGATGAGAGTGTATAGATGCGAGAAGGAATTAACAAGCAAAGGGAAACGATGAGAGTGTATAGATGCGAGAAGGAATTAACAAGCAAAGGGAAACGATGAGAGTGTATAGATGCGAGAAGGAATTAACAAGCAAAGGGAAACGATGAGAGTGTATAGATGCGAGAAGGAATTAACAAGCAAAGGGAAACGATGAGAGTGTATAGATGCGAGAAGGAATTAACAAGCAAAGGGAAACGATGAGAGTGTATAGATGCGAGAAGGAATTAACAAGCAAAGGATGAAACGATGAGAGTGTATAGATGCGAGAAGGAATTAACAAGCAAAGGGAAACGATGAGAGTGTATAGATGCGAGAAGGAATTAACAAGCAAAGGGAAACGATGAGAGTGTATAGATGCGAGAAGGAATTAACAAGCAAAGGGAAACGATGAGAGTGTATAGATGCGAGAAGGAATTAACAAGCAAAGGGAAACGATGAGAGTGTATAGATGCGAGAAGGAATTAACAAGCAAAGGGAAACGATGAGAGTGTATAGATGCGAGAAGGAATTAACAAGCAAAGGAAACGATGAGAGTGTATAGATGCGAGAAGGAATTAACAAGCAAAGGGAAACGATGAGAGTGTATAGATGCGAGAAGGAATTAACAAGCAAAGGGAAACGATGAGAGTGTATAGATGCGAGAAGGAATTAACAAGCAAAGGGAAACGATGAGAGTGTATAGATGCGAGAAGGAATTAACAAGCAAAGGAAACGATGAGAGTGTATAGATGCGAGAAGGAATTAACAAGCAAGGAAACGATGAGAGTATAGATGCAAAGGAATTAACAAGCAAAGGGAAACGATGAGAGTGTATAGATGCGAGAAGGAATTAACAAGCAAAGGGAAACGATGAGAGTGTATAGATGCGAGAAGGAATTAACAAGCAAAGGGAAACGATGAGAGTGTATAGATGCGAGAAGGAATTAACAAGCAAAGGGAAACGATGAGAGTGTATAGATGCGAGAAGGAATTAACAAGCAAAGGGAAACGATGAGAGTGTATAGATGCGAGAAGGAATTAACAAGCAAAGGGAAACGATGAGAGTGTATAGATGCGAGAAGGAATTAACAAGCAAAGGGAAACGATGAGAGTGTATAGATGCGAGAAGGAATTAACAAGCAAAGGGAAACGATGAGAGTGTATAGATGCGAGAAGGAATTAACAAGCAAAGGGAAACGATGAGAGTGTATAGATGCGAAAGGAATTAACAAGCAAAGGGAAACGATGAGAGTGTATAGATGCGAGAAGGAATTAACAAGCAAAGGGAAACGATGAGAGTGTATAGATGCGAGAAGGAATTAACAAGCAAAGGAAACGATGAGAGTGTATAGATGCGAGAAGGAATTAACAAGCAAAGGAAACGATGAGAGTGTATAGATGCGAGAAGGAATTAACAAGCAAAGGGAAACGATGAGAGTGTATAGATGCGAGAAGGAATTAACAAGCAAAGGGAAACGATGAGAGTGTATAGATGCGAGAAGGAATTAACAAGCAAAGGGAAACGATGAGAGTGTATAGATGCGAGAAGGAATTAACAAGCAAAGTGAAACGATGAGAGTGTATAGATGCGAGAAGGAATTAACAAGCAAAGGGAAACGATGAGAGTGTATAGATGCGAGAAGGAATTAACAAGCAAAGGGAAACGATGAGAGTGTATAGATGCGAGAAGGAATTAACAAGCAAAGGGAAACGATGAGAGTGTATAGATGCGAGAAGGAATTAACAAGCAAAGGGAAACGATGAGAGTGTATAGATGCGAGAAGGAATTAACAAGCAAAGTGAAACGATGAGAGTGTATAGATGCGAGAAGGAATTAACAAGCAAAGGGAAACGATGAGAGTGTATAGATGCGAGAAGGAATTAACAAGCAAAGGGAAACGATGAGAGTGTATAGATGCGAGAAGGAATTAACAAGCAAAGGGAAACGATGAGAGTGTATAGATGCGAGAAGGAATTAACAAGAAAGGGAAACGATGAGAGTGTATAGATGCGAGAAGGAATTAACAAGCAAAGGGAAACGATGAGAGTGTATAGATGCGAGAAGGAATTAACAAGCAAAGTGAAACGATGAGAGTGTATAGATGCGAGAAGGAATTAACAAGCAAAGGGAAACGATGAGAGTGTATAGATGCGAGAAGGAATTAACAAGCAAAGGGAAACGATGAGAGTGTATAGATGCGAGAAGGAATTAACAAGCAAAGGGAAACGATGAGAGTGTATAGATGCGAGAAGGAATTAACAAGCAAAGTGAAACGATGAGAGTGTATAGATGCGAGAAGGAATTAACAAGCAAAGGGAAACGATGAGAGTTTATAGATGCGAGAAGGAATTAACAAGCAAAGGGAAACGATTTGAGTGTATAGATCCCAAAGGAATTAACAAGCAAAGGGAAACGATGAGAGTGTATAGATGCGAGAAGGAATTAACAAGCAAAGGGAAACGATGAGAGTGTATAAATGCGAGAAGGAATTAACAAGCAAAGGGAAACGATGAGAGTGTATAGATGCGAGAAGGAATTAACAAGCAAAGGGAAACGATGAGAGTGTATAAATGCGAGAAGGAATTAACAAGCAAAGGGAAACGATGAGAGTGTATAGATGCGAGAAGGAATTAACAAGCAAAGGGAAACGATGAGAGTGTATAGATGCGAGAAGGAATTAACAAGCAAAGGGAAACGATGAGAGTGTATAGATGCGAGAAGGAATTAACAAGCAAAGGGAAACGATGAGAGTGTATAGATGCGAGAAGGAATTAACAAGCAAAGGGAAACGATGAGAGTGTATAGATGCGAGAAGGAATTAACAAGCAAAGGGAACGATGAGAGTGTATAGATGCGAGAAGGAATTAACAAGCAAAGGGAAACGATGAGAGTGTATAGATGCGAGAAGGAATTAACAAGCAAAGGGAAACGATGAGAGTGTATAGATGCGAGAAGGAATTAACAAGCAAAGGAAACGATGAGAGTGTATAGATGCGAGAAGGAATTAACAAGCAAAGGGAAACGATGAGAGTGTATAGATGCGAGAAGGAATTAACAAGCAAAGGGAAACGATGAGAGTGTATAGATGCGAGAAGGAATTAACAAGCAAAGGAAACGATGAGAGTGTATAGATGCGAGAAGGAATTAACAAGCAAAGGGAAACGATGAGAGTGTATAGATGCGAGAAGGAATTAACAAGCAAAGGGAAACGATGAGAGTGTATAGATGCGAGAAGGAATTAACAAGCAAAGGGAAACAATTTGAGTGTATAGATGCCATAAGGAATTAACAAGCAAAGGGAAACGATGAGAGTGTATAGATGCGAGAAGGAATTAACAAGCAAAGGGAAACGATGAGAGTGTATAGATGCGAGAAGGAATTAACAAGCAAAGGGAAACGATGAGAGTGTATAGATGCGAGAAGGAATTAACAAGCAAAGGGAAACGATGAGAGTGTATAGATGCGAGAAGGAATTAACAAGCAAAGGGAAACGATGAGAGTGTATAGATGCGAGAAGGAATTAACAAGCAAAGGGAAACGATGAGAGTGTATAGATGCGAGAAGGAATTAACAAGCAAAGGGAAACGATGAGAGTGTATAGATGCGAGAAGGAATTAACAAGCAAAGGGAAACGATGAGAGTGTATAGATGCGAGAAGGAATTAACAAGCAAAGGGAAACGATGAGAGTGTATAGATGCGAGAAGGAATTAACAAGCAAAGGGAAACGATGAGAGTGTATAGATGCGAGAAGGAATTAACAAGCAAAGGGAAACGATGAGAGTGTATAGATGCGAGAAGGAATTAACAAGCAAAGGGAAACGATGAGAGTGTATAGATGCGAGAAGGAATTAACAAGCAAAGGGAAACGATGAGAGTGTATAGATGCGAGAAGGAATTAACAAGCAAAGGAAACGATGAGAGTGTATAGATGCGAGAAGGAATTAACAAGCAAAGGGAAACGATGAGAGTGTATAGATGCGAGAAGGAATTAACAAGCAAAGGGAAACGATGAGAGTGTATAGATGCGAGAAGGAATTAACAAGCAAAGGGAAACGATGAGAGTGTATAGATGCGAGAAGGAATTAACAAGCAAAGGGAAACGATGAGAGTGTATAGATGCGAGAAGGAATTAACAAGCAAAGGGAAACGATGAGAGTGTATAGATGCCAGAAGGAATTAACAAGCAAAGGGAAACGATGAGAGTGTATAGATGCGAGAAGGAATTAACAAGCAAAGGAAACGATGAGAGTGTATAGATGCGAGAAGGAATTAACAAGCAAAGGAAACGATGAGAGTGTATAGATGCGAGAAGGAATTAACAAGCAAAGGGAAACGATGAGAGTGTATAGATGCGAGAAGGAATTAACAAGCAAAGGGAAACGATGAGAGTGTATAGATGCGAGAAGGAATTAACAAGCAAAGGAAACGATGAGAGTGTATAGATGCGAGAAGGAATTAACAAGCAAAGGGAATAGATGCGATGAGAGTGTATAGATGCGAGAAGGAATTAACAAGCAAAGGGAAACGATGAGAGTGTATAGATGCGAGAAGGAATTAACAAGCAAAGGGAAACGATGAGAGTGTATAGATGCGAGAAATTAACAAGGAATTAACAAGCAAAGGCAAAGAAACGATGAGAGTGTATAGATGCGAGAAGGAATTAACAAGCAAAGGGAAACGATGAGAGTGTATAGATGCGAGAAGGAATTAACAAGCAAAGGGAAACGATGAGAGTGTATAGATGCGAGAAGGAATTAACAAGCAAAGGGAAACGATGAGAGTGTATAGATGCGAGAAGGAATTAACAAGCAAAGGGAAACGATGAGAGTGTATAGATGCGAGAAGGAATTAACAAGCAAAGTGAAACGATGAGAGTGTATAGATGCGAGAAGGAATTAACAAGCAAAGGGAAACGATGAGAGTGTATAGATGCGAGAAGGAATTAACAAGCAAAGGGAAACGATGAGAGTGTATAGATCCCAAAGGAATTAACAAGCAAAGGGAAACGATGAGAGTGTATAGATGCGAGAAGGAATTAACAAGCAAAGGGAAACGATGAGAGTGTATAGATGCGAGAAGGAATTAACAAGCAAAGGGAAACGATGAGAGTGTATAGATGCGAGAAGGAATTAACAAGCAAAGGGAAACGATGAGAGTGTATAGATGCGAGAAGGAATTAACAAGCAAAGGGAAACGATGAGAGTGTATAGATGCGAGAAGGAATTAACAAGCAAAGGGAAACGATGAGAGTGTATAGATGCGAGAAGGAATTAACAAGCAAAGGGAAACGATGAGAGTGTATAGATGCGAGAAGGAATTAACAAGCAAAGGGAAACGATGAGAGTGTATAGATGCGAGAAGGAATTAACAAGCAAAGGGAAACGATGAGAGTGTATAGATGCGAGAAGGAATTAACAAGCAAAGGGAAACGATGAGAGTGTATAGATGCGAGAAGGAATTAACAAGCAAAGGGAAACGATGAGAGTGTATAGATGCGAGAAAGGAATTAACAAGCAAAGGGAAACGATGAGAGTGTATAGATGCGAGAAGGAATTAACAAGCAAAGGGAAACGATGAGAGTGTATAGATGCGAGAAGGAATTAACAAGCAAAGGGAAACGATGAGAGTGTATAGATGCGAGAAGGAATTAACAAGCAAAGGGAAACGATGAGAGTGTATAGATGCGAGAAGGAATTAACAAGCAAAGGGAAACGATGAGAGTGTATAGATGCGAGAAGGAATTAACAAGCAAAGGGAAACGATGAGAGTGTATAGATGCGAGAAGGAATTAACAAGCAAAGGGAAACGATGAGAGTGTATAGATGCGAGAAGGAATTAACAAGCAAAGGGAAACGATGAGAGTGTATAGATGCGAGAAGGAATTAACAAGCAAAGGGAAACGATGAGAGTGTATAGATGCGAGAAGGAATTAACAAGCAAAGGGAAACAGAGAGTGTATAGATGCGATAAGGAATTAACAAGCAAAGGAAAACGATGAGAGTGTATAGATGCGAGAAGGAATTAACAAGCAAAGGGAAACGATGAGAGTGTATAGATGCGAGAAGGAATTAACAAGCAAAGGGAAACGATGAGAGTGTATAGATGCGAGAAGGAATTAACAAGCAAAGGGAAACGATGAGAGTGTATAGATGCGAGAAGGAATTAACAAGCAAAGGGAAACGATGAGAGTGTATAGATGCGAGAAGGAATTAACAAGCAAAGGGAAACGATGAGAGTGTATAGATGCGAGAAGGAATTAACAAGCAAAGGGAAACGATGAGAGTGTATAGATGCGAGAAGGAATTAACAAGCAAAGGGAAACGATGAGAGTGTATAGATGCGAGAAGGAATTAACAAGCAAAGGGAAACGATGAGAGTGTATAGATGCGAGAAGGAATTAACAAGCAAAGGGAAACGATGAGAGTGTATAGATGCGAGAAGGAATTAACAAGCAAAGGGAAACGATGAGAGTGTATAGATGCGAGAAGGAATTAACAAGCAAAGGGAAACGATGAGAGTGTATAGATGCGAGAAGGAATTAACAAGCAAAGGGAAACGATGAGAGTGTATAGATGCAAGAAGGAATTAACAAGCAAAGGGAAAGAGAACGATGAGAGTGTATAGATGCGAGAAGGAATTAACAAGCAAAGGGAAACGATGAGAGTGTATAGATGCGAGAAGGAATTAACAAGCAAAGGGAAACGATGAGAGTGTATAGATGCGAGAAGGAATTAACAAGCAAAAAGGGAAACGATGAGAGTGTATAGATGCGAGAAGGAATTAACAAGCAAAGGGAAACGATGAGAGTGTATAGATGCGAGAAGGAATTAACAAGCAAAGGGAAACGATGAGAGTGTATAGATGCGAGAAGGAATTAACAAGCAAAGGGAAACGATGAGAGTGTATAGATGCGAGAAGGAATTAACAAGCAAAGGGAAACGATGAGAGTGTATAGATGCGAGAAGGAATTAACAAGCAAAGGGAAACGATGAGAGTGTATAGATGCGAGAAGGAATTAACAAGCAAAGGGAAACGATGAGAGTGTATAGATGCGAGAAGGAATTAACAAGCAAAGGGAAACGATGAGAGTGTATAGATGCGAGAAGGAATTAACAAGCAAAGGGAAACGATGAGAGTGTATAGATGCGAGAAGGAATTAACAAGCAAAGGGAAACGATGAGAGTGTATAGATGCGAGAAGGAATTAACAAGCAAAGGGAAACAATTTGAGTGTATAGATGCCATAAGGAATTAACAAGCAAAGGGAAACGATGAGAGTGTATAGATGCGAGAAGGAATTAACAAGCAAAGGGAAACGATGAGAGTGTATAGATGCGAGAAGGAATTAACAAGCAAAGGGAAACGATGAGAGTGTATAGATGCGAGAAGGAATTAACAAGCAAAGGGAAACGATGAGAGTGTATAGATGCGAGAAGGAATTAACAAGCAAAGGGAAACGATGAGAGTGTATAGATGCGAGAAGGAATTAACAAGCAAAGGGAAACGATGAGAGTGTATAGATGCGAGAAGGAATTAACAAGCAAAGGGAAACGATGAGAGTGTATAGATGCCAGAAGGAATTAACAAGCAAAGGGAAACGATGAGAGTGTATAGATGCGAGAAGGAATTAACAAGCAAAGGGAAACGATGAGAGTGTATAGATGCGAGAAGGAATTAACAAGCAAAGGGAAACGATGAGAGTGTATAGAAGCGAGAAGGAATTAACAAGCAAAGGGAAACGATGAGAGTGTATAGATGCAAGAAGGAATTAACAAGCAGAGGGAAACGATGAGAGTGTATAGATGCAAGAAGGAATTAACAAGCAAAGGGAAACGATGAGAGTGTATAGATGCGAGAAGGAATTAACAAGCAAAGGGAAACGATGAGAGTGTATAGATGCGAGAAGGAATTAACAAGCAAAGGGAAACGATGAGAGTGTATAGATGCGAGAAGGAATTAACAAGCAAAGGGAAACGATGAGAGTGTATAGATGCGAGAAGGAATTAACAAGCAAAGGGAAACGATGAGAGTGTATAGATGCAAGAAGGAATTAACAAGCAAAGGGAAACGTGTATGAGAGTGTATAGATGCGAGAAGGAATTAACAAGCAAAGGGAAACGATGAGAGTGTATAGATGCGAGAAGGAATTAACAAGCAAAGGGAAACGATGAGAGTGTATAGATGCGAGAAGGAATTAACAAGCAAAGGGAAACGATGAGAGTGTATAGATGCGAGAAGGAATTAACAAGCAAAGGGAAACGATGAGAGTGTATAGATGCGAGAAGGAATTAACAAGCAAAGGGAAACGATGAGAGTGTATAGATGCAAGAAGGAATTAACAAGCAAAGGGAAACGATGAGAGTGTATAGATGCGAGAAGGAATTAACAAGCAAAGGGAAACGATGAGAGTGTATAGATGCAAGAAGGAATTAACAAGCAAAGGGAAACGATGAGAGTGTATAGATGCGAGAAGGAATTAACAAGCAAAGGGAAACGATGAGAGTGTATAGATGCAAGAAGGAATTAACAAGCAAAGTGATCATGCTGTTTTATATGGCGCTGCTGTGAAAGTGAACTATGTTTGCATATGATCAGGGGTGTATTCATTCCACTGATTCTGTAAAAACGTTTCTTAAACGGAAGCAAATGGAACGATACGGCAATTAAGATACCTCAATTTGTGGAATAAAAACTTGTTTGCAACTGTTGGAGTAATGACTACACCCTAGATCAGCTAGATGCAGGCAATAGTGTGCAAGAAGGCATTGAATGTGCCACTGTCTGTCACTTTAATTATGTTTAACTTGACCTATGCACCTGGGTATAGGAACAATTCTAGTATCATGTAGTAGTCTAAAGTCTTCGATGTTACGCTGAGCTGGTGGAATGGAATATTAATGACAGACATCCAATATGCCGTAATAGAAATAAGGTCATGCTCATAAAAAAATGATCATCCTCACTCATCTTAACCCTCCTGTTGTGTTTGTTTCATGTTAATGAATTCTGTGTTCCCGGTTCAAAATGACTGCCCCATTATAGCGGATTATAAATCCATAATAATACATATATTATCACCTAACGTTGTGTTAGATCTTTTTTATCAACTTAAGGTCTTGTGAATATTACAAGTTTTGGACTTTTATTTGCTATTTATAGCCTGTAGACCTGAGCCCATACAACTAGTTTTTGAGTAAAAAAAAGCACAATGTATGGATTATTTTGACTTGAACAAATACTCAGATGAAACATATTGTGCTACTTATCACAGACCACTTTGTGTCAAAGTTTAACAAGGACTCTCCTCCTCACCAGTGTCATGATCAAAGATATGATCACGAGCCTCACATACAGTATATCGTTTGGTCATTGTGGTGCCACAGATGAATTGTGAGCAAGTCCTCAAAAAAGCTTTATATACCAGAGCTGCGAGAAAAGTTCTATATATTATTTAAACAATGTTGCGATTGTTTGTGAGAATGCCAACTGGTGTGGTTCCCTTGGGGGAAATATTCTATTGGGGAAAGGTTCCCGTGGGGGTTGCCATGGAAGCCAAGAAGGGGAGTGAGGTGTGTGTGCGCTCAAACACATATGCATGTGGGGGTCTGGGAGAGGGAGTGTGTCCATCTGATGAATGGGCATGTGACTGAACTCAATTGTGTCAGAAACTAGAGAAAAAACATGACCACGTTGAGGAAGTGATGCTATAGTGGTGAATAGAGATGTATGGTGAGAACCTCATAGTGCTGAGACACACTGACAGAGGAAAGAGACAGAGAAACACACACACACAGAGACAGAGAGAGACAGAGACACAGAGAGAGAGAGAGAGACAGAGAGACAGAGAGACAGAGAGACAGAGAGGGGATTATGGCTGACATCCCTCATTCATTTTTGGGATTGCTTGTGACCGTTTTGTACCTGCTAACAGGTAAGACAGAGGAGAGAGAGTAAGAATATGTCATTAGAGATCATAGAACACATTTATTTCACACGGCCAAACTAGTTCAGTTTGCATTTGACTAATATTATGATGACATTTCTGTTGTGTATCTGTTTACTCTTATCTTCACTATTGTATAATAGACAGTATATTACACTATTATTCACACTGAAGAATATCAATAAGAAAACCTATGAAATATAATGTCACCTGTATTACCAGTTAATAATTATCTGATGTCATACTCCTTCCAGGTGTCAGTGGAGAAACTCTCTCTATGTTCTCCAGAGTGGGAGATAATGTCAGTCTGCCGTGTAACAATGTGGTTTATCCAGACTGTTCCTCAACTACATGGATCTATAACAGAGCTCTATCTACTCGTACTATTCAAGAGGTCACATTGGGGAAGATCAAAGTTGTCCAGACAGAGAGAGCAGAGAGACTGAGTTTAGGGTCCTACTGTTCTCTACATGTTAGTGATGTCAGAGCTGAGGATGTTGGACTCTACATCTGTCGACAGTTCCTTACAGACACTGGACCACAACATGGAGGTGATGCTCCTGTTCATCTGTCTGTTCTAACTAGTGAGTATTACTGTTTAAATCAGAGTTTAAATGTCACTGTGTATAAGTGTGGTGTTAATAATCACATGCCAACAAGTACTGTATACCCTTTTCTCTTTCTCAGTCTACCACACCAGTGACAGATCTGAAGCCTATGCAAATGCTCCTATAATCTGAATAAGAAGATCTGATGATTTTAAAGTTGAATATCAAACCTGATTCATTTTACTGGTATTAGTGATTAGTGATATATGATGAATTTGATTTGAAATCTACTGCTGTGTCTGATGATGATGATGGTGATGATGATGATTTAAATTAACTAAAAGAGGATGTTCATCTCCTACTGAATTAGATATTGCTGAAAAGACCACTGATAGTGATGATGTCATCTCTACTCTCCCAGGTAAAATACTCCCATCTGTATGATGTGTGCAGATATAGTAAATGTTTTATCTGTCCTCTGGATACATAGAACTGTGTGTTGTGTTTTCCCATGCTGTGTCAGGGTTTGAGACTGGGTCGAGAAAGATACATTTGATGTTTTTCAGACAGTTCTGATGTAACTTTCTAAAAAAAACTGTCAAGACAACCACCAATTTAGTGTTAGACTGGTAATTTAAAAACAAGCCCAAACATGTTCATAGGAAGAACTTCATGTCTAGTGCTCTAGAGATTGGAGTAGAGAAAGATTTAACAGATTGCGTAGAGAAAACTCTACAGCCAACACAGAGTCAGTAGATGTGGATCCATTCTGTACTGTGATGTTTCCTAAGAACGCGACGCGAGGCGGCCATCTCTGTCTCATTACATACAGCCTGGAGGAACTATTGGATATAAGAGCAACGTCAACATACCAATATTACGACCAGGCTCCGTAGACGGGCACAACGCCCACCGCTCCCGAGTATACTACTCGCCAATGTCCAGTCTCCTGACAACAAGGTGGACGAAATCCGAGCAAGGGTTGCCTTCCAGAGAGATACAACAGTTTGCAACATTCTCTGTTTCCAGGAAACATGGCTCACTCGCGATACGTTATCAGAGTCGGTACAGCCACCTGGTTTCTTCATGCATCGCGCCGACAGAAACAAACATCTCTCTGGTAAGAAGAATGGCGGGGGTGTATGACTTATGATTAACGAGTCGTGGTGTGATCATAACAACATACAGGAACCCAAGTCCTTTTGTTCACCTGACCTAGAATTCCTTACAATCAAATGCTGACCGCATTAACTACCAAGAGAATTCTCTTTGATTATAATCACAGTTAATTTTGTTGCTCCCAGCCTATAGACAGAAACTAAAACAGGAAATGCCTGTGCGCAGGTCTGTTCAATGCTGGTCCGACCAATCAGATTCCACGCTTCAAGAATGCTTCGATCACGTGGACTGGGATATGTTCCGGAGAGCATCTAACAACAACATTGATGTATATGCTGATTCGGTGAGCGAGATTATTAGCAAGTGCATCGGTGATGTTGTACCAACAACGACTATTAAAACCGTCCCAAAGCAGAAACCGTGGATTTATGGCAGCATTCGTGCAAAACTGAAATCTCGAACCACTGCTTTTAATCAGGGCAAGGCGACAGGAAACAATCAAACAAGCTAAGAGTCAGTATAGAGACAAAGCAGAGTCGCAATTCAACGACTCAGACACGAGAGGATTGTGGCAGGGTCTACAGTCAATCACGGACTACAAAAAGAAAACCAGCCCTGTCGCGGACCCCAATGTCTTGCTCCCAGACAAACTAAACAACTTCTTTGCTCGCTTTGAGGACAATACAGTGCCACCGACACGGCTCGCTACCAAAACCTGCGGACAATCCTCACGCAGCCAACGTGAGTAAAACATTTAAACGTGTTAACCCTCGCAATGCTGCCAGCCCAGACGGCATCCCTAGCCGCGTCCTCAGAGCATGCGCAGACCAGCTGGCTGGTGTGTTTACGGACATATTCAATCAATCCCTATCCCAGTCTGCTGTTCCCACATGCTTCAAGAGGGCATTTTTCCTGTTCCCAAGAAAGCTAAGGCAACTGAGCTAAACGACTATCGCCCCGTAGCACTCACTTCCGTCATCATGAAGTGCTTTGAGAGACTAGTCAAGGACCATATCACCTCCACCCTACCTGACAACCTAGACCCACTCCAATTTGCTTACCGCCCCAATAGGTTCACAGACGACGCAATCACACTGCACACTGCCCAAGAGGAATACCAATGTAAGTATGCTGTTCATCAGCTACAGCTCAGGATTTAACACAATAGTACCTGCCAAACTCGAGAACCTGGGTCTTGACCCCGCCCTGTGCAACTGGGTACTGTACTTTCTGATGGGCCGCCCCCAGTTGGTGAGGGTAGGAAACAACGTCTCCACCCCGCTGATCCTCAACACTGGGGCCCCACAAAGGTGCATCCTCGGCCCTCTCCTGTACTCCCTGTTCCCCCATGACTGCGTGGCCATGCAAGACTCCAACTCAATCATCAAGTTTGCAGACAACATTACAGTGGTAGGCTTGATTACCAACAACGACAAGACAGCCTACAGGGAGGAGGAGAGGGCTCTCGAAGTGTGGTGTCAGGAAAACAACCTCACGCTCAACTAAACAAAGGAGATGATCGTGGACTTCATGAGGGAGCACCCCCCATCCATATTGACGAGACAGTAGTGGAGAAGGTGGAATGTTTTAAGTTCCTCGGCATACACAAACTGAAATGGTCCACCCACACAGACAGCATGGTGAAGAAAGCGCAACAGCGCCTATTCAACCTCAGGAGGCTGAAGAAATTTGGCTTGTCACCAAAAACACTCAAACCTTTACAGATGCACAATCAAGAGCATCCTGTCGGGCTGTATCACCGCCTGGTATGGTAACAGCTCTTACCCACAACCGCAGGGCTCTCCAGAGGTTAGTGAGGTCTGCACAACACATCACTGGAGGCAAACTACCTGCCCTCCAAGACACCTAAATCAACCAATGTCAAAGGAAGGCAAAAAGATCATCGAGGACAACAACCACCCGAGCCACTGCCTGTTCACCCCACTTTCATTCAGAAGGCGAGGTCAGTACAGGTGCATCAAAGCTGGGACCGAGAGACTGAAAAACAGCTTCTATCTCAAGACCATCAGACTGTTAAACAGCCATCACTAACATTGAGTGGCTGCTGCCAACATACTGACTCAAATCTCTAGCCACTTTAATAATTAAAAATAGGATGTAATTAATGTATCACTAGCCACTTTAAATAATGTTTGCATACCCTACATTAATCATCTCATATGTATGTACTGTACTCTATACCATCTACTGCATCTTGCCTATGCCGTTCAGCCATCGCTCATCCATATATTTATATGTACATATTCTTATTCATTCCTTTACACTTGTGTGTGTAAGGTAGTTGTTGTGAAATTGTTATATTACTTCTTAGATATTACTGCATGGTCAGAACTAGAAGCACAAGCATTTCGCAACACTCGTGTTAACATCTGCTAACCATGTGTATGTGACCAATAAAATTAGATTTGATGTCACCCTTGTTCACCATTGACAAGTGGTCACCCTGTTTGTTTTCCACTGCTGAAGGGCGACCCAGTCCCCAAAGTGACACTTGAATGCAAGAAATGATTCTGTGTTGTCTTAGGAATTCAGCATTCTCTGTGTTGATCTCAGCAACCCACATTGTCTCACCTCTGAGGAGCAGAAGTTACATCCTGTAGGTCTGATATCTGATTGGTGGTTAACTTTACATTAATGTCATTGGTCACCAACACAGATTTTGAATCCAAACAACTCAGATGCTTATAAAAAGGTTTAAGATTCACTGTTCTTTCTCTTTTTTGTTCCCGAACTGCTGTGGTGAGACTCTCTCACTCATTTCATGGTCTAATTACAAGTTACATGTGATGTGTATATAATATACTGTATATACACTATACAAATATGTCTGTCCACTACACTACTATCCAGGAAGTACAGCCTCTACTGCAAAACCAGCCTTTTCAGCCACCTCCCCATCTTCTGCTGGTATTGTATTTAATACTTTTTCCATTCTAAGTTGTATTGTCGATAGTATGAGTAGTACAACATGGGGCCAAAGTCAGATGTACTACCTTGGTCAATACACAAAGCATGCATTTGTACATGAAACTAAACTTTCATGTAAAATGGCGCCGGAAGAAATGGCAGCAGTTTTATGGGCTCCCAACAAATTGTGCTATTATGTGGGGGATTTTTGCGTTATTTGTAACCTATTTTGTACATAATGTTTCTGCAACCGTAATTTACGGCAAAAAAGAGCTTTTGGATATCAGGACAGCGATCACTCACGTCGGATTAGACAAAGATTTTTTCTACAACAAAGACGACGCACAAGACATTCTCCAAACACCCCGCATGACCGACATCCCAGTTATTTGCAAGAGGAAGAGATGCAGGTACAGAGGACAAAGAGCCGGATGCTTGGTCAGGACCCGAAAAGGCGGCTGGGAAAGCTGCCGTTACCGTCAATACTACTCACCAACGTGCAATCATTGCACAATAAATTAGACAAGGTACGATCACGAATATCCTACCAACGGGACATCAAAAACTGTAATATCCTATGTTTCACAGAATTGTGGCTGAATGACGACATGGATATTCAGCTAGCGGGATATATGCTGCACCGGCAGGATAGAACAGCACACTCCGGTAAGAAGAATGGGGTGGTCTGTTCATATTTGTAAACAACAGCTGGTGCACGAAATCTAAGGAAGTCTCTAGATTTTGCTCGCCTGAAGTAGAGTATATTGTGATAAATTGCATACCACACTACTTGTCTAGAGAGTTTTCAGTTATACTTTTCGTGGCTGATTATTTACCACCACAGACAGATGCTGGCACTAAGACCGCACTCAATCAGCTGTATAAGTTAATAAGCAAACAGGAAACCACTCACCCAGAGGCGGCGCTCCTAGTTGCCGGAGACTTTAATGCAGAGAAACTTAAATCAGTTCTACCAAATTTCCATCAACATGTTAAATGTGCAACCAGAGGGGGAAAAAAAATCTAGATTACCTTTACTCCACACACAGAGACGCATACAAAGCTCTCCCTCGCCCTCCATATGGTAAATTTGACCATAACTCTATCCTCCTGATTCCTGCTTGCAAGCAAAAATGAAAGCAGGAAGCACCAGTGACTCGGTCTATAAAAAAGTGGTCAGATGAAGCAGATGCTAAACTACAGGACTGTTTTGCTATCACAGACTGGAGCATGTTCCGGGTTTCTTCCGATGGCATTGAGGGGTACACCACATCAGTCACTGGCTTTATCAATAAGTGCATCGAGGACGTTGTCCCCACAGTGACTGTACGTACATCCCCCAACCAGAAGCCATGGATTACAGGCAACATTCGCACTGAGCTAAAGGGTAGAGCTGCCGCTGTCAAGGAACGGGACTCTAACCCGGACGCTTATAAGAAATCCCGCTATGCCCTCTGAACAACCATCAAACAGGCAAAGCATCAATACAGGGCTAAGATTGAATCGTACCTCACCGGCTCCGATGCTCGTTGGATGTGGCAGGGCTTGGAAACTATTACAGACTACAAACGGAAGCACAGCTGCGAGCTGCCGAGTGACACGCGCCTACCAGACGAGCTAAATCACTTCTATGCTCGCTTCGAGGCAAACAACATTGAGGCATGCATGAGAGCATCAGCTGTTCCGGACGACTATGTGATCACGCTCTCCGTAGGCGATATGAGTAAGACCTTTAAACAGGTCAACATTCTTAAGGCTGCGGGGCTAGACGGATTACCAGGACGTGTGCTCCGGGCATGTGCTGACCAACTGCAGGTGTCTTCACTGCCATTTTTAACATGTCCCTGATTGAGTCTGTAATACCAACATGTTTCAAGCAGACCACCATATTCCCTGTGCCCAAGAACACAAAGGCAACCTGCATAGTCACTTTAACAATACATTCATGTACATACTACCTCAACTGGGCCGACCAACCAGTGCTCCCGCACATTGGCTAACCGGGCTATCTGCATTGTGTCCCGCCACCACACCCAATCCCTCTTTTATGCTGCTGCTACTCTCTGTTCATCATACATGCAGTCACTTTAACCATATCTACATGCACATACTACCTCAATCAGCCTGACTAGCCGATGTCTGTATGTAGCCTCAATTCTTTTATAGCCTCACTACTGTATATAGCCTGTCTTTTTACTGTTGTTTTATTTCTTTACTGACCTATTGTTCACCTAATACCTTTCTTGCACTATTGGTTAGAGCCTGTAAGTTTGCATTTCACTGTAAGGTCTACACCTGTTGTATTCGGCACACGTGACGAATAAACTTTGATTTGACATTTTATAACATGGTTGTTGTGCAGTTCACACATCTCTCTTCCTGTATGCATTTCTGCTTCTCTGTGAAGCCAAATACCAATACTCCAGGTTTAAGGTGTTATATAACCTTTCAATTATTTAGTGGATGGTGTGAACAATCATAATCCATTACACACAAATTAAAACACTCAGCTAGATCGTTGGTGTTCAGACAGAGGTGAAGTTGTAGAGGTGTTTGGCTGATGGATATTGGTCCTCAACATCCTCTATTGATCGTTGTGTGATACAAACTTTACTTTCATGTAAATCAATCTAAATGATTGACTGTGTTTAATCCCTGTCTGTCTCATTGTCCAGGTACCAGTAATGCTGTTAAGTTGCCCATCAGTCACATCATGCTCTTTGTGACACTGACCATCATGGCTGCCATAGTCACTATTCACACAAGGAGGATCCGCCCACCCAAGGCTCTGCCCCCACAAGCAGGTGAGAGTCACAGGCATTGGTCCAGTTCCATTTAGGTTCCTAACTCCTCCCACAACATCAGAGTTCACAGATCTGAAAGGACTGTAAAGACCTAAACATTATGAATGGTTCCATCAATCCATAGAACACATGGAGCAAACAACACATTACATTCACATATTCTGATCTTTAGACGTGTGAACTGAAATGGAATCAGGTCATAAATAGTCCTTTGACGTAGTCATCTTGTCCATCTAATCCCCTATTAACTAGTTCATCTTTATGATCTGCTATAGAATGAATGGTGAGACATGTTGTCTGATGTGTTGTTTTGTTCTCTGTATAGAAGAGGCCTCTGGTATTGAGATTCATGTCCTGGAGGAATGACCCCTTGTTCCTCACTCTTCTCCCTGTGCTGGACTAAGACTTTCAAACTGTCTGTAGCTTTATTGATTTAGTGACAGAGGACAGTATAAATGTTTTTAAAGCTGATGTTCATCTATTTTAGTGCATAGTGTGGAAGATGTATTAATTCATAGTTGTGTTCCTATATATTTTGTGTATCATTTTAATACTTTTTTTGGGGGGGGGTGCATTAGGGATTCAGATATCAGCAAACCTTGGTTGATGATTATGATAATGTTCATTTTTTTTCTGTCCATTGGGAATGAAGTCAGCACAAATAAATTCCTTGGTTTTGTTTGATTAATAATTTGTGTCCTATGCAGACTTAAATGAGCACAATGCTTCTTCTGAAATGTAAATTAATTTCTGAAAATGTTTAAATAAATTAATAAAAATACAGTACTTCAAAATCTTCAGTTACAGGTGTTTTTCAGGCTACCCTTCCACAATGTAAGGTAAAGCATGAATGCATTGACCTTATTTAATTTACAGGTTTGTCTGTCCTCTTAGAAACAGGACCATCAGAGATTTTCTGTAGGCCTACTCAGAATTTCTGTGGCAAAATAAAGAATTTGAAGCACTTGAAGGCCTAGCCTACCATAGCCACCAGTTCTTCCCGTTGAAATTCCAAATGACTAAATAATGTTACAGACTACTCCATTTATCACCTTTACCTGCAGCAGAGTTTCTTGCCAGGAGTAGTGGTGCTGCCTGTAATCCAAGCATCTGGAGTATGTAGCACGCTATGCTAAACAGGTGTCCACACCAAGTTAAACAGGTGTCCACACCAAGTTAAACAGGTGTCCTCACCAAGTTAAACAGGTGTCCACACCAAGTTAAACAGTTGTCTTCACCAAGTTAAACATGTGTCCACACCAAGTTAAACAGGTGTCCACACCAAGTTAAACAGGTGTCCTCACCAAGTTAAACAGGTGTCCACACCAAGTTAAACAGGTGTCCACACCAAGTTAAACAGGTGTCCACACCAAGTTAAACAGGTGTCCACACCAAGTTAAACAGGTGTCCACACCAAGTTAAACAGGTGTCCACACCAAGTTAAACAGGTGTCCTCACCAAGTTAAACAGGTGTCCACACCAAGTTAAACAGGTGTCCTCACCAAGTTAAACAGGTGTCCACACCAAGTTAAACAGGTGTCCACACCAAGTTAAACAGGTGTCCTCACCAAGTTAAACAGGTGTCCACACCAAGTTAAACAGGTGTCCACACCAAGTTAAACAGGTGTCCTCACCAAGTTAAACAGGTGTCCTCACCAAGTTAAACAGGTGTCCTCACCAAGTTAAACAGGTGTCCTCACCAAGTTAAACAGGTGTCGCCACCAGGTCGTCAAAGGAGGGGAGCACTGGCCCAGGTCAGAAACGAAGCAGGTCAAAGCCCCTGTGCGGTCCAGCAGTGGTTTAGTGCCTGTGAGTAAACGCTGCGGTGCAGCCTTGGCAAGACATAGAAACCCAATCCTTGCTTTCCATTTAGTTTTAGAATAAATATTCTGCTTCTTTATGATGGCTGCCTCTCAGTGGAACAAAACGAAAATACAATGAATAAGGAAAGAGACAACCTACTATCTGACATTTGATAATTATACTGTCTCCTACTGACAAAGACAGTAAATTACTGAATTTAACCCCAATTTTTTATTTTAACTTTATTTAACCAGGTTAGCTAGTTGAGAACAAGTTCTCATTTACAACTGCGACCTGGCCAAAATAAAGTAAAGCAGTGCGACACAAATAGAGTTACACATGGAATAACATGGAATAAGCAATAAACAAGCCAATAATACAATAAACAAGCCAATAATACAATAAACAAGCCAATAATACAATAAACAAGCCAATAACACAATAGAAAAAAATACATTGTATATACAGTGTGTGCAAATGGCATGAGGTGGTAAGGCAATAAATAGGCCATAGTAGCAAAGTAATTACAATTTAGCAGATTAACACTGGAGTGATAAATGAGCAGATGATGTGCAAGTAGAGATACTGGTGTGCAAAAGAGCAGAAAAGTACATTAAAACAATATAGGGATGAGGTAGGTAGATTGGGTGGGCTATTTACAGATGGACTATGTACAGCTGCAACGATCGGTTAGCTGCTCAGACAGCTGATGTTTAAAGTTAGTGAGGGAATATAAGTTTCCAGCTTCAGCGATTTTTGCAATTCGTTCCAGTCACTGGCAGCAGATAACTGGAAGGAAAGGCAGCCAAATGAGGTGTTGGCTTTGGGGATGACCAGTGAGATATACCTGCTAGAGTGCATGCTACGGGTGGGTGTTGCTATCGTGATCAGTAAGCTGAGATAAGGCGGAGCTTTACCTAGTTTAGACTTATAGACGACCTAGAGCCAGTGGGTCTGGCGACAAATATGTTGCGAGGGCCAGCCGACTAAAGCATACAGGTCGCAGTGGTAGGTGGTATAAGGGGCTTTGGTAACAAAATGGATGGAGTCTGAGTAGAGTATTGGAAGCTGAAGTCGAGGATCGGTAGGATAGTCAGTTTTACTAGGGTAAGTTTGGCGGCGTGAGTGAAGGAGGCTTTGTTTCAAAATAGAAAGCCGATTCTAGATTTGATTTTGGATTGGAGATGTTTAATATGAATCTGGAAGGAGAGTTTACAGTCTAGCCAGACACCTAGGTATTTATAGTTGTCCACATATTCTAGGTCGAAACCGTCCAGGGTGGTGATTCTAGTCGGGCGGGCTGGTGTGGGCATTGAATGGTTGATAAGCATGCATTTAGTTTTACTAGCGTTTAAGAGCAGTTGGAGGCCAAGTAGTGGATTCATACCCCTTGACCAAGTGTTGAATGTTATTCATGTTTTTTTCATGTCTGTTCCTCTGAAAATTAACTTCACATTTCTTTTTCAAGTGTTTTTTCTTTTTTCTTGTATTTTATAACAGAAGTGAGAACACTGTAGAAGAGAAGAAGACAAGGAGATGGTGCTGAGTCTTCATTCAGGACACTAGTCTGAACATATACACATAAACTCCTCTGCTCTACTTTAGTGTACTACACTGTACTCTCCTATCTACTCTACTCTAGTCTCTCCTCTGTTATCCTGTCCTCTCTTCTCTCCTCTCTCTTCTACTCTGCCCTCTACACTTCTAAACTCTCCTCTCCTCTCCTCTCCTCTCCTCTCCTCTCCTCTCCTCTCCTCTCCTCTCCTCTCCTCTCCTCCTCCCTCTCCTCTCCTCTCCTCTACTCTACTCTACTCTACTCTACTCTACTCTACTCTACTCTACTCTACTCTCCTCTCCTCTGCTCTCCCCTCTACACTCCTCTTCTCTCCTCTACTCTGCTCTGTTCTCCTCTCTCCTCTCCTCTGCCCTCTCCTCTCCTCTAATCTTTGCTCTCCTCTACTCTCCTCTCTCCTCTCTCCTATACTCAGTTCTACTCTACTCTCTCTTTTACTCTGCTCTCCTCGCTCATCCCCTTTCTCCTATCCTCTCTCCTCTCCTCTCCTCTCCTCACTCCTCTCCCCTCTCTCCTCTACTCTGCTGTCCGCTCTCCTCTCCTCTATTCTCGTCTCCTCTCATCTCCTCCCCTCTCTCCTCTACTCTCCACTCTCCACTACTCTGGTCTACTCTACTCTCTCCAGTACTCTCCTCTCATATGCCAAGCTCTCCTCTCTCCTCCTCTTTCCTCTCCACTCCTCTGCTCTACACTCCTCTCTCTTCAATTCTGCTATCCTATCCCATCCTATACTCTTTCCTCTCCCCTCTCCTCTCCTCTCTCCTCTACTCTGCTTTCCCCTCTACACTCCCCTCCTCTACTCTAATCTCCTCTCTCCTGTACTCTCTCCTCTAATCTTCGCTCTCCTCTTCTCTCCTCTCCTCTCTACTCTCCTCTCCTTTCTGCTCCCTCCTCTACTGTCCTCTCTCCTCTGCTCTCCTCCCTCCCTCATCTCTCCTCTACTCTCCTCTCTCCCCTCCTCTACTCTCTCAGCTACCCTCCTCTTCTCTCCACTCCTCTCTCCCCCTCCTCTCTATTCTCCTCTCTCCTATACTCTCCTCTCTCCTTTACTCTGCTCTACTCTCCTCTATCCTATGCTCTCCTCTCTCCACTATTCTCCTCTCTGCTCTCCTCTGCTCTCCTCTCTCCTCTCCTCTCCTCTCTCCTCCTCTCTCCTCTACGTTCCTCTCTCCTCTGCCCTCATCTCTCCTCTACTCTCCTCTACTCTCATCTCCTCTCTCTCTCCTCTACTCTGTTTTATTCTTCTCTCTCTTTTACTCTGCTCTCCTCTCTCTCCTCTGCTCTCTCCTGTACTCACCTCTCATCTTCTCTACTCTCCTCTCCTCTCTCCTTCTCTCATTATCTATTTCTCTCTCTGCTCAGCAACAGAAAAACAGAAGTGGTCTGAGCTGAAATAACCACTGAAAGAAGGACCAGTTGCAGACATAGACATACTTATTATTCTGTTTATGTACATCATTAACTGCAGTTACATTCACATTTATAACAATGGAAATATTTACATTTACATCAAACTCAACAGCGAAAAACAGTTTGTAACTAGGAGTACAGCTATTGACGGAAGTGTCGTTTCTCAGCAGGTTTGGAGAGCATTTTAGCTAACCCTAACCCTTTTCCTAACCTTATCCTAATTCTCCTAACCTGCTACGCAAGTTCTCCTAACCTGCTACGAAAAAGTAATTTCAATCCATAGCTGTAGACGATCTAGTAAAAACCCTAAAACAGTGTCTCGATGTCAATCCCCATAGAAACAATACAGGCCACTGTTTCTGCGGTATCTTTGTGTTGTTTCTACTTCTTTTGAAGGTGTCAAATGACTAGATATGTTATTTTTAGGGTGAGATAATATTCTGTGTTTTAAAATGTAAAGACAACCCATCACTATGACTTATTTCTCTCTCTCTGCTCAGTCTCAGAAAAACAGAAGTGGTTTGAGCTGAAATAACCACTAAAAGAAGGACCAGTTGCAGACATATACATTAATATTCAATATTCTGTGTACATCTACATCATTGGTTGTAGTTACATTCACCTCTCTAACATTTGAAATTCACTCATCTGTCCTTTTTTATACTGATTCTTTACACACAGTTATGTGCTGCTTCAATACGCTGGTAAGAGGAATATACCCTGGTATTACAGGAACGTGATTGGATGTCCACTTCAGTCCTTGACAGGTTTAGAACATATTGGTACATATGCAGAAACATACATAAAATGTGATGTCATACACAAACAGGTAGAATCTGCCTTAATATACGGACAGTGGGTCATCAAAAGTCACACAACAAATAGACACCACCAAAGCAATAAATAGTCATATTAAATGTCTTTAGTGATGGAGAAAACGATTTGCATAGTTTGAGAGCTCTTGTGAATGATCTGTGGTGTCTGGTAGTGCAGTGTGTTACATTGAACTCCTCAGATCATACTGTTACTGTGTAGGGGTTAGACACTTGTTCAGAGGACTGGTGGTTGTGCAGGAGCACTTTGAAGGCCTTGGGAGGGAGTTGTAGGAAGTGCCAATGATGTGGCAGCAGCATTTCTGAATGACTTCCAATCCTGGAGAGACAAGAGACTTGATTATACTGATATGTCATGTTGACGTGTTGACTATGTCACTTGACTATGTCATTTGACTTATTTCCGTCCTGTAAACTATTTAGATACAATTAGGATGTACACAGAATGAGAGGAGTGGAGAAATGCCAAGTCTGATTAACCATTCAAATGAATATGACAGTGGAGGCTCCTCAGGGGAGCAAGGGGAGGAATTGTGAATTTCATAAAACACTTGAAAAAGAAAATATTTTTAGATACAACTAAACTAAAAATATTCACGTCACCAGTTGTTTTGTAATGAAGGTCTACAGTAGCTTCAACATCACTCTATAGGGTAGGTAGCACCATGGTGTAGCTGGAGGACAGCTAGTTTCCACCCTCCTCTGGGCACATTGACTTCCATACAAAACCTAAGAGGCTTATCGTACTCACCCTCTTCCACAGTAACTATGAGAACTTCCGAAAGACGTCCGCCAACCTATCAGAGCTCTTGCAGCATGAACTGACAAATTGTCAGCGGTTACGATATGAAGGTTTGGCTTGGAAGTGTTTTGTCGTCTGGTCACAGACAGCTGAGGTGTTTTGCACTGGATCCCACAAGCGAAGGGAAAGGGTGAGAGGAGGAGAGTGTAGATGTGAGAAGGAATTAACAAGCAAAGTGATCATGCTGTTTGTTTATGGCTACGATGAATGTGACCTGTATTTGCCTGTGATCAGGGGTGTATTCATTCTAGTATCATGTAGTAGCATAAACTTATCAATGTTACACTGAGCTGGGTGACTGGAATATGAATGAATCATCCAATTAAATGGCACCGACCACCACTTGTATATGACCACATTAATGCCAAATCCCTGCATCACTAATACAGACTCTCATACATGTGAAGAAGGCCTTGTCGTGACGTTGTATTAATTAATATGATGACTGTTGCTCATCGAATGATTACAAGTTTCAAATTACGTGATTAACTGAATCAAGCAATTATTAACTCATTAACCTGGGGCACCATGGGAAAACTATTTTTTAGTCAGTTTCTATTTCCCAAATCAACTCAGAGTATAAGAATATCGATTTTACAACAGCTGCTAATTAACTACTTGCCTCTAACAATCTCGTTCTGAACGTCGAATTTCAAAAGAGAGAGAAAAAATAAAGTACACAAGAGAAATATACATTTGGGTGAATTTGTCAGCTATGCTATTCTAACCCTAGCCTTGCCCCAAACTGCCGCTCTTATGGGTCAGAATATAATGATGTAATTACGTGGGGATGATCTCAGAGGATTCTCTGAGTGGACCGTTCCGCTGTTCGATGACGCACTTCTCCTGCGCACTTCCCTGCTCGTCCCCCGGTGTCAGTGTCCTTTTTGGCTTAGGAGTCTGTACCGTCACCCTTTTCTCTGGAAGGGGTCTTCTGAGGACAGACAGCTCTGTAGCTCAGAGCTCACAGCATAGGACTCAAATCCAATTTTAGACTACCTTAACATTTAATCTTCCCCAAAACATTCTCTTTGATTTTGATATTTTCCATACAACGTACAATGTATAAACATCAGACATATACTAGGAAAACCCTTCACATTACAATGTTTTCATAATAACGTCATCTATTAACCTTTAATAACAGAACAAAAATGACATACATTTTCATATTCCATCTATCGTCATGACCACCATTGTGGCTGAAGAAAACCATTGTTCCAAAGTCCCTTTAGTTCATGTTTAATGTTCTGAGGCTGGTTCTCCATAGCAGCAAGACAAAGGAATTTGTCTGTGGCCAGAGATTTACCAGGGGAGTGAGGGGCCATAAAACCCCCCACATCTTCAGACCCCTAGATCCCTCCTCCTCTGTTGGGGTTGAGAGATAATCTGTAGGGTTGTGGTCTCCTGTAACCTGACCTGATCAGGACAGTCATGACAGCCTTCAACTGCTGGTGAGCTGGAGGATTCTCACCAAGGTGTCAGAAACTAGATTAAAACCATGACCACTTTGAGGAAGTGATGCTATAGTGATGAATAGAGATGCTGCTGTATGGTGAGAAACTCATAGTGCTGAGACACTCTGACAGAGGAAAGATACAGAGAAACATACACACACAGAGACAGATGAGAGAGACAGAGAGACAGAGAGACAGACCAGAGAGAGAGAGAGAGAGAGACAGAAAGACAGAAAGACAGAGAGAGAGAGAGAGAGAGGATCATGGCTGACATCCCTCAATCATTTTTGGGATTGCTTGTGACCGTTTTGTACCTACTAACAGGTAAGACAGAGGAGAGAGTAAGAATATGTCATTAGAGATCATAAAACACATTCATTTCACACGGCCAAACTAGTTCAGTTTACATTTTACTAATATTATGATGACATTTCTGTTGTGTATCTGTTTACTCTTATCTTCACTATTGTATAATAGACAGTATATTACACTATTATTCACACTGAAGAATATCAATAAGAAAACCTATGAAATATAATGTCATCTGTATTACCAGTTAATAATTATCTGATGTCATACTCCTTCCAGGTGTCAGTGGAGAAACTCTCTCTATGTTCTCCAGAGTGGGAGATAATGTCAGTCTGCCGTGTAACAATGTGGTTTATCCAAACTGTTCCTCAACTACATGGATCTATAACAGAGATGGATCTACTGGTACTATTGAAGAGGTCACATTGGGGAAGATCAAAGTTGACCAGACAGAGAGAGCAGAGAGACTGAGTTTAGGGTCCTACTGTTCTCTACATGTTAGTGATGTCAGAGCTGAGGATTTTGGACTCTACATCTGTCAACAGTTCCTTACAGAGACTGGACCAAAACATGGAGGTGATGCTCCTGTTCATCTGTCTGTTCTAACTATTGAGCATTACTGTTTAAATCAGAGTTTAAATGTCACTGTGTATAAGTGTGGTGTTAATAATCATATGTAATGTGAAAACTACCAACAAATACTGTATACCTTTTTCTCTTTCTCAGTCTCCTCTACCACAGCAGTGACAGATCTGAAGCCTAATGTAAATATGAAATTACAGTGTTCTCTGCTCACCTATAAGCAACTTGGAACATGCCAGTCAAGATTTAGTCTCAGCTGGGTCCCTAAAACAGGTACTAATGCCCAGGACACACAGGATTCTTCCTGTGACATCACTCTGACTGTGACACTCCAGAAGAAGGACAACAACAGGAAGTGGACGTGCACGCTGACTGAAAAGGGAAACATGAAGATCTCCATTGACTTCACCTTCACATTCTCAGGTATGTGTTCTTGTTATGCTCCTATAATCTGAATAAGTTCACAAGATCTGTGATGTTAATATCAAACCTGATCCTTTCTCCTGGTATTAGTGATATTAGTGATTGATGATGAATTTGATTTGAATCCTACTGCTGTCGTCTGATGATGATGATGATGATGGGTTATTTAATAAACTAAAAGAGGATGTTCATCTCCTACTGAATTAGATATTGAAGAAAAGACCACTGATAGTGATGATGTCATCTCTACTGTCCCAGGTAAAATACTCCCATCTGTATAATGTGTGCAGATATAGTAAATGTTTTATCTGTCCTCTGGATACATAGAACTGGGTACTGTGTTTTCCTTGCTGTGTCAGAGTTTGAGGCTGCGTCCAGAAGGTCACTTGAATATATGTTTTTCAGACAGTTCTGGTGTAACTTCTCTAATTCCCATCAAGACAACCAGCAGTACTCCACAACAGTATAAGACTGGTCATGTAAAAACAGGCCCAAACGTATTAATAGGAAGTACTGCTTGTCTAGTGCTCTAGACATTGGAGTAGAGAAAGATGTAACAGATTGAGTAGAGAACTCTACAGGCAACACAGAGTGAGTTGTGGATCCATTCTGTACTGTGATGTCACCAGTATTCACCAATGAAAAGTGGTCACTCTGTTTTCAACTACTATCCAGGAAGTACAGCCTCTACTACAAGACCAGCCTTGTCAACCACCTCCCCATCTTCTGCTGGTATTGTATTTAATACTATTTCCCTTCTCAGTTGTATTGTAGATTGTATGAGTGGTACAGCATGGGGCCAAAGTCAGATGTATTACCTTGGTCAACACAAAGCATTTACAGTATGTGTATATGCAGTCTAACTTGTGTCTAACTTATGTTTTGATCTTCACATTTGCTGTGGTGCATTTCACACTTCTCTGTTCCCATATGAATCCCTGCTTGTCTATGTAACTCTGACATCCCACGCCAGTGCTAAACTTTAATGACATTAAAGTAAACTCCTGATATCAGTGATGAGTGAACAAGCACCCTGCTCTCTACTGTATGTGTCTGATGATGAAGAGTTATTTTAAAAGAGGATGTTTTTCTCCTCCTGAACTAGATATTAAAGGGCACAGAAGATGGTGGTGACGTCACCTTCAACGCCTCAGGAAAAATTAAATCAGAAATAGTACATCTTCCATTTAGCATCTAGATACATATATGAGTACTGTTCCTGTAAAGTAGTGTTTCCCAAATGTTGGGTCAGATCCGCTGGTCCCTCATTCTTCAGACTGGTTTATATATATATTAAATCTACCAAAGTCAAGACACTTGAATTAATATTTTTCAGATGGTTCTGATGAGACAACTCTGAATCCTGTCAAGACAACCACTCAGGACCATAACAGCCCCAAACATATTTATAGGAAGTACTGCTTGTCTTGTGATTCAGAGATTGTTGAGAAAGATTTAGCAGATTGAGTAGAGGAAACTCTATAGGCAACACAGAGTCAGTGGATGTGGATCCATTCTGTACTGTGATGTCGCCATTATTGTCACGTTCTGACCTTAGTTCCTCTGTTTTGTCTTTTGTTTTACTATGGTCAGGGCGTGTGTTGGGTGGGTTGTCTATGTTGGTTTTTCTATGTTGTTTTTATGAGTTTGGCCTGGTATGGTTCTCAATCAGAGGCAGGTGTCGTTAGTTGTCTCTGATTGAGAATCATACTTAGGTAGCCTTTTTCCACCTGTGTTTCGTGGGTGTTTGTTTTCTGTTTTGTGTTTTCACTAGACAGGACTGTTTCGTTTGTTCGTTCTTCCAAGTTATTATTTTTGTTTAGTGTTCAGTTTTGATTACATTAAAAATCATGAACACTTACCAAGCTGCACCTTGGTCCTCACCTTCTTCCACCAACGACAGCTGTTACAATTATTCATGAAAAGTGGTCACCTTGTTTGTTTTCAACTACTATGCAGGGAGTACATAGTCTCTTTAGCTAATGTTCCACTTCTTGCCACTCCTTGTCATTGCCAAAGAGACTGGCCTTTTGGGAATATCAACATTCAATAGAGTAGCACAGTGTGAGTCATCCTACCCATTAAACCTAGTGGTCGAACACGGAAATGGTTCCAATCCTTTTTCCACCATTCATTGCTCCCGTAGGGGTTTTGAGATACACTTCAAATAAGGGCTGTGTTTCCTGTAGGCTTACTCTGGCATGATGGTTTGATAACCGTGTAATTCTCTCTCAGACAAGGTGACTTCAAATCAAAACAAATCACATTTTATTGGTCACATACACATGGTTAGCAGATGTTAATGTGAATGTAGTGAAATGCTTGTGCTTCTAGTTCTGACCATGCAGTAATATCTAACAAGTAATATAACAATTTCACAACTACCTTATACACACAAGTGTAAAGGAAGGATTAAGAATATGTACATATAAATATATGGATGAGTGATGGCCATGCGGCACAGGCAAGATGCAGTAGATGGTGTAGAATACAGTATATACATATGAGATGAGTAATGTAGGATATGTAGACATTATTAAAGTGCCATTATTTAAAGTGACTGGTGATACCTTTATTAAATCAATTCATTAAATGTATTAAAGTGGCTGAAGTTGAGTCAGTATGTTGGCAGCAGCCACTCAATGTTAGTGGTGGCTGTTTAACAGTCTGATGGCCTTGAGATAGAAGCTGTTTTTCAGTCCGTCGAGTCTGACTCCAAGTCTGAGTCACAAGTCTGAGTCACAAGTCTGAGTCACAAGTCTGAGTCACAAGTCGCGTCACGAGTACATACATTTATATTAGGTCTTATTATGCAGTTGTTTATAGTTGCCACCAAATGGCGCCAATCCCACTAATTTACTCTTCATCACTGCATCACACGTTCTACTTAATACCTGTAGTTCTTTACTTATTTACTACATACAGTGGCAGTCAAAAGTTTGGCCACAGCTGCTCATCCGAAGGTTTTTCTCTATTTTTGCTATTTTCTACATTGTAGAATAATAGTGAAGACATCAAAACTATGAAATAAGTCAATATGTTGGCAGCAGCCACTGTATGTTAGTGAGAGCTGTTTAACAGTCTGGCCTTGAGATAGAAGCTGTTTTTTAGACTCTTGGTCCCAGCTTTGATGCACCTGTACTGACCTCGCCTTCTGGATGATAGCGGGGTGAACAGGCAGTATTTCGGGTGGTTGTTGTTCTTTATGTTCTTTTTGGCCTTCCTGTGACATCGGGTGGTGTAGGTGTCCTGGAGGGCAGGTAGTTTGCCCCCGGTGATGCGTTGTGCAGACTGCACCACCCTCTGGAGAGCCTTAAGGTTGTGGCCGGAGCCCGACAGCCCGACAGGATGCTTTCAATTGTCCATCTGCAGATGTTTATCAGGGTTTTAGGTGACAAGCCAAATTTCTTCAGCCTCCTGAGGTGGAAGAGGCACTTTTGCGCCTTCTTCACCACGCTGTCTGTGTGGGTGGACCATTTCAGTTTGTCCGTGATGTGAAAGCCAAGGATTGTAAAACTTTCCACCTTCTCCACTGCTGTCCCGTCGATTTGGACGGGGGGATGCTCCCTCTGCTGCATCCTGAAGTGCACGATCATCTCCTTTGTTTTGTAGACATTGAGTGAGAGTTTATTTTCCTGACACCACACTCCAAGGGCCCTTACCTCTTCCCTGTAGGCTGTCTTGTCGTTGTTGGTAATCAAGCCTACTACTGTAATGTCGTCTGCAAACTTGATGATTGAGTTGGAGGCGTGCATGGCCACACAGTCATGGGTGAACAGAGACTACAGGGGGGAGCTGAGAACGCACCCTTGTGGGGCCCCAGTGTTGAGGATCAGCGGGATGGAGATGTTGTTTCCTACCCTCACCACCACCATCAGAAAGTCCAGGTCCCAGTTACACAGGGCTGGGTCAAGACCCAGGGTCTCAAGCTTAATGACAAGTTTGGAGGGTACTATGGTGTTAAATGCTGAGCTGTAGTCAATGAACAGCATTCTTACATAGGTATTCCGCTTGTCCAGATGGGAAAGGCCAGTGTGCAGTGTGATAGCGATTGCATCGTCTGTGGACCTATTAGGGCAGTAAGCAAATTGGAGTGGGTCTAGCCATCTTGAAGCATGTGGGCACAGCTGACTGGGTTAGGGATTAATTGAATATGTCCGTAAACACACCAGCCAGCTGGTCTGTGCATGCTCCCAGGAAGCGGCTAGGGATGCCATCTTAGCCGGCAGCCTTGCGTGGGTTAAAACATTTAAATGTTTTACTCACATTGGCCACGGTGAAGGAGAGCCCACAGGCTTTGGGAGCGGGCCCTGTCAGTGGCACTGTATTGTCCTCAAAGCGAGCAAAGAAGTTGTTTAATTTGTCTGAGAGCGAGACGTTGATGTCCGCGACGGGACAGGTTTTCTTTTTGTAATCAGTGATTGACTGTAGACCCTGCCACATACATCTCGTGTTTGAGCCATTGAATAGTGACTCTACTTTGTCTCTAAACTGACGCTTTACTTGTTTAATTGCTTTGCGGAGGGAATAGCTACACTGTTTGTATTTGGTCATGTTTCCAGTTGCCTTGCCATAATTTAAAAGCGATGGTTCGCACGTCCAGTTTTGCGCTAATGCTGCCATCAATACACAGTTTCTGGTTAGGGGAGGTTTTAATAGTCACAGTGGGTACAACATCACCGATGCACTTGCAAATAAACTCGCTCACCGAGTTAGCGTATACGTCAATGTTGTTGTCTGAGAATATCCGGAACATATCCCAGTCCACGTGATCGAAGCAATCTTGAATCCGATTGGTTAGACCAGCGTTGGATGGACCTGAGCACGGGCGTTTCCTGTTTTAGTTTTTGTCTATAGGCTGGGAGCAACAAAATGGAGTCATGTTCAGATTTGCCGAAGGGAGGGTGGGGGAGGGCTTTGTATGCATCACGGAAGTTAGAGTAGCAATGGTCCAGCATTCTACCAGATGCTACCATAATGTTGCGCATTCTATATGCTGATAGAATTTAGGAAGCTTTGTTCTCAGATTAGCATTGTTAAAATCCCCAGCTACAATAAATGCAGCCTCAGGATATATGGTTTCCAGTTTGCATTGGGGGGAATATACACGGCTGTGACTTTAATCGAAGAGAATTCTCTTGGTAGATAATGCGGTCGGCATTTGATTGTAAGGAATTCTAGGTCAGGTGAACAAAAGGACTTGAGTTCCTGTATGTTGTTATGATTACACCATGAGTCGTTAATCATAAGGCATACACCCCTGCCCTTCTTCTTACCATAGAGATGTTTTTTTCTGTTGGTGCGATGCGTGAAGAAACCAGGTGGCTGTACCGACTCTGACAATATATCCCATGTTTCCGTGAAAAAGAGAATGTTACAATCTCTGATGTCTCTCTGGAAGGCAACTTGTGCCCTAATTTCATCCACCTTGTTCTCTAGACTTTGGACATTGGCAAGTAATATGCTCGGAAGTGGTGGATTGTGTGCTGGCCTTCTAAGTTTGACCAGTAGGCCGCTCCGTCTGCCTCTCCTGCGGTGACTGCGTTGTTTTGGGTCGGCCTCTGGGATAAGATTCCATGTCCAGGGTGGAGGTCCGAACAAAGGATCCACTTCGGAAAGTCACATTCCTGGTTGTAATTATCTCATTTACAGTTGAAGTCGGAAGATTACATACACTTAGGTTGGAGTCATTAAAACTTGTTTTTCAACCACTCCACAAATTTCTTGTTAGCAAACTATAGTTTTGGCAAGTAGGTTAGGACATCTACTTTGTGTATGACACAAGTCATTTTTCCAACAATTGTTTACAGACAGATTATTTCACTTATAATTCACTGTATCACAAGTCCAGTGGAACAGAAATCAAACTAAGTTGACTGTGCCTTTAACCTCTTGAACCTCTGGGGGCTGTATTTCATTTTTGGATGAAAAACGTTCCCGTTTTAAACAAGATATTTTGTCACGAAAAGATGCTCGACTATGCATATAATTGACAGCTTTGGAAAGAAAACACTCTGACGTTTCCAAAACTGCAAAGATATTGTCTGTGAGTGCCACAGAACTAATGCTACAGGCGAAACCAAGATGAAATTTCATACAGGAAGTGAGCCAGATTTTTGAGGCGCTGTGTTCCAATGTCTCCTTATATGGCTGTGAATGCGCAAGGAATGAGCCTACATTTTCTGTCGTTTCCCCAAGGTGTTTGTAGCATTGTTACGTATTTGTAGGCATATCATTGGAAAATTGACCATAAGAGACTACATTTACCAGGTGTCCGCTCGGTGTCCTCCGTCGAAACTATTGCGTAATCTCCAGGTGCATGTTTCCATTTTGAACAGAGGAGAAACCAAACTGCCACGAGTGACTTATCATCGAATAGATATGTGAAAAACACCTTGAGGATTGATTCTAAACAACATTTTCCATGTTTCTGTCGATATTATGGAGTTAATTTGGAAAAAAGTTTGCGTTGTAATGACTGAATTTTCGGGGTTTTTTCTTAGCCAAACGTGATGAACAAAATGGAGCGATTTCTCCTACACAAATAATATTTTTTGGAAAAACTGAACATTTGCTATCTAACTGAGTCTCCTCATTGAAAACATCTGAAGTTCTTCAAAGGTAAATGATTTTATTTGAATGCTTTTCTTGTTTTTGTGAAAATGTTGCCTGCTGAATGCTAGGCTTAATGCTATGCTAGCTATCAATACTCTTACACAAATGCTTGTGTAGCTATGGATGAAAAGCATTTTTTGAAAATCTGAGATGACAGTGTTGTTAACAAAAGGCTAAGCTTGTGAACCAATATATTTATTTCATTTCATTTGCGATTTTCATGAATAGTTAATGTTGCGTTATGGTAATGAGCTTGAGGCTATAATTACGCTCCCGGATACGGGATTGCTCGTCGCAACAGGTTAAATAGCTTTGAAAATTCCAGATTCCACATGATGTCATGGCTTTAGAAGCTTCTGATAGGCTAATTGACATCATTTGAGTCAATTGGAAGGGTACCTGTGGATTTATTTCAAGGTCTACCTTCAAACTCAGTGCCTCTTTGTTTGACATCATAGGAAAATCAAAAGAAATCAGCCAAGACAATTGGACAATTGGAGACCTCCACAAGTCTGGTTCATCCTTGGGATAAATTTCCAAATGCCTGAAGGTATCACGTTCATCTGTACAAACAATAGTTTGCAAGTATAAACATAGTGGAACCACGCAGCCGTCAAACCGCTCAGGAGACGCGTTCTGTCTCCTAGAAATGAACGTACTTTGGTGTGAAAAGTGCAAATCAATCCCAGAACAACAGCAAAGGACCCTGTGAAGATGCTGAAGGAAACAGGTACAACAGTATCTATATCCACAGTAAAAACGAGTCCTATATCGACATAACCTGAAAGGCCGCTCAGCATGGAAGAAGCCACTGCTCAAAAACCATCATAAAAAAGACAGACTACAGATTGCAACTGCACATGGGGCCAAAGATCGTACTTTTTGGTGAAATGTCCTCTGGTCTGATGAAACAAAAATGTAACTGTTGGGCCATAATGACCTTTATGTTTGGAAGAAAAAGGGGGATGCTTGCAAGCCGAAGAACATCATCCCAACCGTGAAGCACTGGGGTGACAACATCATGTTGTGGGGGTGCTTTGCTGCAGGTTGGACTGGTGCACTTCACAAAATAGATGGCATCATGAGGAAAGAAAATGATGTGGATATTTTGAAGCAACATCTCAAAACATCAGTTAAATCTTGGTCGCAAATGGGTCTTCCAAATGGACAATGACCAGTCCACGACTCCATTTTGCTGATCCCTGCCTACAGGCAGAAACTAAAACAAGAGGCTCCCACGCTGAGGTCTGTCCAACGCTGGTCAGACCAAGCTGACTCCACACTCCAAGACTGCTTCCATCACGTGGACTGGGACATGTTTCGTATTGCGTCAGATGGAAATATTGACGAATACGCTGATTCGGTGTGCGAGTTCATTAGAACGTGCGTCGAAGATGTCGTTCCCATAGCAACGATAAAAACATTCCCAAACCAGAAACCGTGGATTGATGGCAGCATTCGCGTGAAACTGAAAGCGTGAACCACTGCTTTCAATCAGGGCAAGGTGTCTGGTAACATGTCTGAATATAAACAATGCAGCTATTCCCTCCGCAAGGCTATTAAACAAGCTAAGCGTCAGTACAGAGACAAAGTGGAATCTCAATTCAATGGCTCAGACACAAGAGGCATGTGGCAGGGTCTACAGTCAATCACGGACTACAAGAAGAAACCCAGCCCAGTCACGGACCAGGATGTCTTGCTCCCAGACAGACTAAATAACTTTTTTGCCCGCTTTGAGGACAATACAGTGCCACTGACACGGCCTGCAACGAAAACATGCGGTCTCTCCTTCACTGCAGCCGAGGTGAGTAAGACATTTAAACGTGTTAACCTCGCAAGGCTGCAGGCCCAGACGGCATCCCCAGCCGCGCCTCAGAGCATGCGCAGACCAGCTGGCCGGTGTGTTTACGGACATATTCAATCAATCCCTATACCAGTCTGCTGTTCCCACATGCTTCAAGAGGGCCACCATTGTTCCTGTTCCCAAGAAAGCTAAGGTAACTGAGCTAAACGACTACCGCCCGTAGCACTCACTTCCGTCATCATGAAGTGCTTTGAGAGACTAGTCAAGGACCATATCACCTCCACCCTACCTGACACCCTAGACCCACTCCAATTTGCTTACCGCCCAAATAGGTCCACAGACGATGCAATCTCAACCACACTGCACACTGCCCTAACCCACCTGGACAAGAGGAATACCTATGTGAGAATGCTGTTCATCGACTACAGCTCGGCATTCAACACCATAGTACCCTCCAAGCTCGTCATCAAGCTCGAGACCCTGGGTCTCGACCCCGCCCTGTGCAACTGGGTACTGGACTTCCTGACGGGCCGCCCCCAGGTGGTGAGGGTAGGCAACAACATCTCCTCCCCGCTGATCCTCAACACGGGGGCCCCACAAGGGTGCGTTCTGAGCCCTCTCCTGTACTCCCTGTTCACCCACGACTGCGTGGCCACGCACGCCTCCAACTCAATCATCAAGTTTGCGGACGACACAACAGTGGTAGGCTTGATTACCAACAACGACGAGACGGCCTACAGGGAGGAGGTGAGGGCCCTCGGAGTGTGGTGTCAGGAAAATAAACTCACACTCAACGTCAACAAAACTAAGGAGATGATTGTGGACTTCAGAAACAGCAGAGGGAACACCCCTATCCACATCGATGGATCAGTAGTGGAGAGGGTAGCAAGTTTTAAGTTCCTCGGCATACACATCACAGACAAACTGAATTGGTCCACTCACACTGACAGCGCCGTGAAGAAGGCGCAGCAGCGCCTTCAACCTCAGGAGGCTGAAGAAATTCGGCTTGTCACCAAAAGCACTCACAAACTTCTACAGATGCACAATCGAGAGCATCCTGGCGGGCTGTATCACCGCCTGGTAGGGCAACTGCTCCGCCTCAACCGTAAGGCTCTCCAGAGGGTAGTGAGGTCTGCACAACGCATCACCGGGGCAAACTACCTGCCCTCCAGGACACCTACACCACCCGATGTTACAGGAAGGCCATAAAGATCATCAAGGACATCAACCACCAACCACTGCCTGTTCACCCCGCTATCATCCAGAAGGCGAGGTCAGTACAGGTGCATCAAAGCTGGGACCGAGAGACTGAAAACAGCTTCTATCTCAAGGCCATCAGACTGTTAAACAGCCACCACTAACATTGAGTGGCTGCTGCCAACACACTGTCATTGACACTGACCCAACTCCAGCCACTTTAATAATGGGAATTGATGGGAAATGATGTAAATATATCACTAGCCACTTTAAACAATGCTACCTTATATAATGTTACTTACCCTACATTATTCATCTCATATGCATACGAATATACTGTACTCTAGATCATCGACTGCATCCTTATGTCACTAGCCACTTTAACTATGCCACTTTGTCTACATACTCATCTCATATGTATATACTGTACTCGATACCATCTACTGTATGCTGCTCTGTACCATTACCCCTTTCATATATCCTTATGTACATATTCCTTATCCCCTTACACTGTGTATAAGACAGTAGTTTTGGAATTGTTAGTTAGATTACTTGTTGGTTATCACTGCATTGTCGGAACTAGAAGCACAAGCATATCGCTACACTCGCATTAACATCTGCTAACCATGTGTATGTGACAAATAAAATTCGATTTGATTTGATTTGATTTGACCCCAAGCATACTTCCAAAGTTGTGGCAAAATGGCTTAAGCACAACAAAGTCAAGGTATTGGTGTGGCCATCACAAAGCCCCGACCTCAATCCTATAGAAAATTTGTAGGCAGAACTGAAACCGTGTGTGCGAGCAAGGAGGCATACAAACCTGACCCAAGTTTCACCAGCTCTGTCAGGAAGAATGGGCCAAAATTCACCCAACTTTTTGTGGGAAGCTTGTGGAAGGCTACCCGAAATGTTTGACCCTAGTTAAACAATTTAACGGAAATGCGACCAAATACTAATTGAGTGTATTTCAACTTCTGACCTATTGGGAATGTGATGAAAGAAATAAAAGCTGAAATAAATAATTCTCTCTACTATTATTCTGACATTTCACATTCTTAAAATAAAGTGGTGATCCTATCTGGCCTAAGACAGGGCATTGTTACTAGGATTAAATGCCAGGAATTGTGAAAAACTGAGTCTAAATATATTTGGCGAAGGTTTATGAAGACTTCCGACTTCAACTGTAAATAACTGCAGGAAGGTGAATGTGTCTTTCAGTGTCTGTTGGAAAGCAGACAACCAGGTTTTCCTCTAGGATTTTCCCTGTGCTGAGCTATATTTTGTTTCTTTTTCCCCAAAAAAACTTCCTAGTCTGTGCTGATGACAAGCATACCCATAACATGATGAAGCCACCACAATGTTTTTGATAATATGAAGAGTGTTACTCAGAGATGTGTTGGATGTGCCCATGAAGTTCATTTCTTTGCCACATTTCTTGCAGTTTTACTTTAGTGCCTTATTGCAAACAGGATGCATGTTTTGGGATGTTTTCTTCCTGTACAGGCTTCCTTTTTTTCACTCTGTCATTTAGGTTAGTAATCTGTGGTAAATACAATGTTGTTGATCCATTGTGAGTTTTCTCCTATCCGAGCCACTTCAGGATCCGATCCTTTTTTTCTATTTTCGCCTAAAATGACTAACCCAAATCCAACTGCCTGTAGCTCAGGCCCTGAAGTAAGGATATGCATATTCTTGATACCAATTGAAAGGAAACACTTTGTAGTTTGTGGAAATGTGAAAGGAATGTAGGAGAATTTGACACATTAGATGTGGTAAAAGATAATACAAAGGAAAAACAACGTTTTTTTGTATTTTTATTGTACCATCAACTTTGAAATGCATGAGAAAGAGCATGATGAATTATTCTACCTCTTTTGCCAATTGGCCTGGACCCTTTTACTGCCGATATGGAGCCCCGGGGATCCATCACGACTGGTTTGCCGACGAAACCGTCCGAGGTGGTTTAACCGGCTCTTCCGTTGCGACATCGCCTGATGCCCATCTGCTAGCCCCGGCCTGCTAGCTGTCTGAATCGCTTTGTCTCCAGCTCGCCTAGCGTAGCAGCGGCTACTGAATTGGCTCCCTGACTCATCTAGTGCTACTCATTGGACCCTATGATCACTCGGCTACACATGCCTCTCCCTTATGTAAATATCTCTTGTCTATAGCTGTTTTGGTTAGTGATTATTGTCTTATTCTAACCCAGGACTGTTTCAATAACACGGTACCTCATTTTGTTTACCTGTCGGCCCCAGCCTCGAACTCAGGACTTGTTTGTACCTAACTGACCCCTCTTCCCATTCATCGCCATTTACCCGTTGTTGTCTTAGCTCTCCTGATCAACACCTGTGATATTGCTTTATGCCTCTCTCTAATGTCAATATGCCTTGGCTACTGCGGTCTTGGCTACTTCTTATTGTTCTATTTCAATGTAGATCCCTCAGTCCTGCTCATATAATGCCTTAGATAGCTATTTTGTCCCACCCCACACACATGCAGAGACCTCACCTGGCTTAACTGGTGCCTCCAGAGATGAAACCTCTCTCGAAACGCCTATGTTTATCTCCACTGTACTCACATCCTACCATACCATTGTCTGTACATTATGCCCTGAATCGATTCTACCATGCCCAGAAATCTGCTCCTTTTTTTCTCTGTCCCCAACGCAGTAGACAACCAGTTCTTATAGCCTTTATCCGTACCCTTATCCTACTCCTCCTCTGTTCCTCTGGTGATTTAGAGGTTAACTCAGGCCCTGTAGCCCCCAGCACCACTCTTTGGTTTCATGCATGTTAACATCAGAAGATCAACAAAAACGCTGAAATGTCCATCCCCAACTACAACATTTTACACCAAGATAGAACTGCCAAAGGGGGTGGAGTTGCAATATACTGCAGAGTTAGACTGCAGAGTTCTGTCATGCTATCCAGGTCTGTGCCCAAACAGTTTGAGCTTCTACTTTTAAAAATCCACCTTTGCAGAAATAAGTCTCTCACTGTTGCCGCTTGTTATAGACCCCCCTCAGCCCCCAGCGGTGGCCTGGACACCATATGTGATTTAATTGCCCTCATTTATCTTCAGAGTTTGTACTGTTAGGTGACCTATACTGGGATATGCTTAACACCCCGGCCATCTTACAATTTAAGATACCCTCAATCTCACACAAATTATCAAGGAACCTACCAGGTAAAACCCTAAATCAGTGAACACGTGCACCCTCATAGATCTCATCCTGACCAACCTGCCCTTTAAATACACCTCTTCTGTCCTCAACCAGGATCTCAGTGATCACTGCCTCATTGCCATGGTCAAACGACCACCCCTCATCATTGTCAAACGCTCCCTAAAACACTTCACAGCAGGCCTTTCTAATCGACCTGGCCCGGGTATCCTGGGCATATTGACCTCATTCCGTCAGTAGAGGATGCCTGGTTATTCTTTAAAAGTGCTTTACTCACCATCTTAAAAAAGCATGCCCCATTCAAAAAATATTGAACTCAGAACAGATTCCCTTGGTTCACTCCAGACTTAACTGCCTTGACCAGCACAAAACATCCTGTGGCTTACTGCATTAGCATTGAATAGCCCCGCACATGAAACTTTATGGGAAGTTAGGAACCAATATACAAAGGCAGTTAGAGAGCAAGGGCTAGCTTTTCACGCAGAAATTCGCATCCTGTAGCACAAACTCAAAAAGGTTCTGGGACACTGTAAAGTCCATGGAGAATAAGAGCACCTCCACCCTGCTGCCCACTGCACTGAGGCTAGGAAACCCTGTCACCACTGATAAATCTACGATAATCGAGAATTACAATAAGCATTTTTCTACGGCTGACCATACTTTCTACCTGGCTACCCCTATCACGGTCAACAGCTCTGCACCCCCCACAGCAACTTGCCCAAGCCTCCCTCATTTCGCCTTCACCATCATATGCAATCTGGTTTTCGAGCTGGTCATGGGTGCACATCAGCCACGCTCAAGGTGCTAAACGATATCATAACCACCATCGACAAAAGACAATACTGTGCAGCCGTCTTCATCAACCTGGCCAAAGCTTTCGACTCTGTCAATCAACTCATTCTTATCGGCAGACTCAACAGCCTTGGTTTCTCAAATGACTGCCTCGCCTGGTTCACCAACTACTTCTCAGATAAAGTTCAGTGGGTCAAATCAGAGGGCCTGTTGTCCGTTCAATTCTCAATTCTCAAGACTCTTTTCTCTGTATACATCAATGATGTTGCTCTTGCTGCTGGTGATTCTCTGATCCACCTCTGATCCACCTCTATGCAGATGACATCATTTTGTTTACCTGTGGCCCTTCTTTTGACACTGTGTTAACAAACCTCCAGACGAGCTTCCATGCCATACAACACTCCATACAACACTCCTTCTGTGACCTCCAACTGCTCTTAAATACAAGTAAAACTATATGCATGCTCTTCAACAGATCGCTGCCCGCACCCGCCCGCCCGTCCATCATCACTACTCTGGCAGGTTCTGACTTAGGTATTTGTAGTTGTCCACATAGTCTGGTTAGACTGTAAACTCTCCTTCCAGACTTACATTAAGCATCTCCAATCCAAAATTAAATCTTCCCATCTTCCCATTAAATCTTCCCAATCAGCTTCCCATTTCGCAACAAAGCATCCTTCACTCATGCTGCCAAACATACCCTCGTAAAATGGAATATCCTACCGATCCTTGACTTCGGCGATGTAATTTTCAAAATAGCCTCCAACACTCTACTCAGCAAATTGGATGCAGTCTATCACAGTGCCATCCGTTTTGTCACCAAAGCCCCATATACAACCCACCACTGCGACCTGTATGTTCTTGTTGGCTGGCCCTCACTCCATATTCATTGCCAAACCCAATGGCTCCAGGTCATCTATAAGTCTTTGCTAGATAAAGCCCCGCCTTATCTCAGCTCACTGGTCATCATAGCCGCACCCACCCGTAGCATGCGGGAAATAAGGCATATTTCACTGGTCATCCCCAAAGCAACTCCTCGTTTGTCCGCCTATCCTTCCAGTTATTTGCTGCCAACGACTGGAATCAATTGCAAAAATCACTGAAGCTGGAGACTTATATCTCCCTCACTAACTTTAAGCATCAGCTGTCAGAGCGGCTTACTGATCATTGCACCTGTACACAGCCCATCTGTAAATAGCCCACCCAACTCCTTATCCCGATATTGTTCTTGTTTTTCTCCTTTGCACTCCAGTATCTCTACGTGCACAATCATCTTCTGCACATCGATCACTTCAGTGTTTAATTGCTAAATTGTAATTATTTTGCCACTCTGGCCTATTTATTGCCTTACCTCTCTAATCTTACTACATTTGCACACACTGTATATGAATTTTTCTATTGTGTTATTGACTACATTTGTTTATCCCATGTGTTACTCTGTGCTGTCATTTCATAATCTGTTAACTTATTTTTCTTGCACTCTGACAGGTAAACATTTAGCCTGTAGTCCTAATATTTAGCTAATATTTAGCTTTTTACTTCAGCTACACATCACTTGCCTCTCTCTTCCAGCTGTTTCCATAGGCAACAGGCTACTCAAGCCTCTCCAGAATAGGCCATTCCTCTTCTCGTGAAATCCCAGGAAAAGCTATAGGCCACAAAAGCTATATGATATTTATTTGTATCATTGTTTATACTATAAAGCAGGCTTGCTCTTGCTAATTACTGAATGTAAAACAGGCCTACAGCATAGAAAACGCATGTTGAGAAGAGAGTGGGTTGGTGTGATCCCTTTTGGCCAGTCATGACAACATTGTTGCACTGATGAATTGCAAATAGTTTCACAGGACATGCAGAAATGTTCACAGTGAAAAAGAAGAACCAAAGGAATTGACAACCACTAGAAAAATGGAAATCACTTGCAAACCACTTGAACAACGATGCAACGACATGCTGTAAAAGATGAGCAGGCTAAATGGCATTTGTTGTTGAATTGCTACATTTAAATACAAGGTACTATATTATTTTTCATTAGTCCTACATGTACATTGAAGTATTATTTGCAGTTGTCACTATGACAATGAACACACCGTGAAAGCACTGAATGGTCTGACCCTGTATCTGTGTGTTAAGAGACCTTGTGAAAGGTCCTGTTTATATAGGCAGCTCTGCAGTAGGATGTGTTGATCAGTCGACTGACAGGAGTAGGACTGTAGAACGATACATGATCAACTTTCATCTAGTGTGGATGCTCACCAACGTTTTATAGTTATGTAGCCTATATTTTATCATAATCGTTACAGGTATTGACTTGGTGGACGGCCCAGGCCTTAACTCTGACACAACACAACTAACGTCATGATCACAACAGAACTACATTATTGATACTTCAATGAAATAAATCTAAAATTACACACACACACTTGTTTACTTGACTTTTATGCTCTATAAATTGACTCTTTCAAATTATTTACTCTGGCAAGTTTGCTACCAGGGCACTGCAGTAGGCAAGTAAAGCAGAAGTCGAATCCATCAGTATGTATTTTAGTTTGAGAATTTTAGTTTGAGAATGTACAAACAAAAAAGGTTGCTTAGCAACCAGATGCCAACTGTGTTCTGTGGAGGAAAAAAGTGATGGAGTTCCAATATTTGCATAATCGTTGTGATTGGAGGATAGCTGCGAGGGCAATGCAATCAGGATCAATTCTCTGTCCTCCTCAAGCTCATTAATGATAGAATGTTCATATTTGAAGATGTCATATGACATGAAGTACAGGGAGTGGATTAGCTAAAGAGAATGTACTCAGGCTAGGGAGTACAGCCTCTACTGCAAAACCACCTCTCTGTTACTGGCCCAAAGCTCTTAACCAGTAAGCTATAAGCCTCCTCTACTTCACACTTCTCTCTTCCTGTGTGAATTTCTGCTTGTCTGTGAAACGCTGATGTCTTTTTCTGCTAAATGACGTGCAAGTAAACAGCTCTGCATCCCCTCTCTGGTTCTCAACTAAACCAGACCCCTCTCTTGTTATGTCAGTTACTGAGCTAACACGTTTTAGATAAGTAGTTAGTAATCATGGCTGAATAGGGGGCCCCCATTCATTTTGTTAGTCATTCTCACTCAGATATCCAATTAACATGGCATGTCATTATAAAATGTGTAGAATTGTAGCTGAAAAAATTGTCTCTCCACCCCATGGCAAAATGGGTAAAATTGCTTACAATTTGCTGCCAAACGGACAGAAATGGATATTAAAGGTGCTAAATGCAGCTGTTTTTATCTCAATATCAAAACATTTATGGGTAACAATTATGTACCTTACTGTGATTGTTTTAAATTCAATTAAAGAAACAAAAACAGCTTCTTAGCAAATAGCAATTTCCCAAGCAACAATTTTGTAAAAACTGGAAGTGGTGTGAGAGGGGAGGGACAAACTGAAAAACGTCTACTATTAGCAGAAAGGTTTGGAACTCTATTTTACAGCATGGTGATGTCACTATGGAAGGCTAAAAGTATCCCACCAAACACAGGCAGAAATGTCAGGCTATCTTTCATTTTAATAATAATAGTAATAAATATATTTTACACATGAGATACAAACATAAACATACGAACAACACAAACAACGACTACATCTCATCTGTTAAAACACTGTTTCCCATGCTTGTTCAATGAACCATAAACAATTAATGAACATGCACCTGTGGAACGGCCGTTAAGACACTAACAGTTTACAGATGTTAGGCAATTAAGGTCACAGTTATGAAAACTTAGGACACTAAAGAGAGCTTTCGACTGTCTCTGAAAAACACCAAACGAAAGATGCCCAGGCTTCTTGCTCATCTGCGTGAACGTGCCTTAGACATGCTGCAAGGAGGCATGATGACTGCAGATGTGGCCAGGGCAATAAAATGCTTTATCTTGGCCAGGTCGCAGTTGCAAATGAGAACTTGTTCTCAACTAGCCTACCTGGTTAAATAAAGGTGAAATAAATAAAATAAAATAAAAATATGGGCACAAAGCCACCATCGCTGAACCAGATTGGACTGGCAAAAAGTTATCTTCACTGACGAGTCGCGGTTTTGTCTCACCAGAGGTGATGGTCGGATTCGCGTTTATCGTCGAAGGAATGAGTGTTACACCGAGGCCTGTACTCTGGAGCAGGATCGATTTGGAGGTGGAGGGTCCATCATGGTCTGGGGCGGTGTGTCACAGCATCATCGGACTGAGCTTGTTGTTATTGCAGGCAATCTCAACGCTGTGGGTTACAGGGAAGACATCCTCCTCCCTCATGTAGTACCCTTCCTGCAGGCTCATCCTGACATTTCCCTCCAGCATGACAATGCCACCAGCCATACTGCTCATTCTGTGCGTGATTTCCTGTAGGACAGGAATGTCAGTGTTCTGCCATGGCCAGCGAAGAGCACAGATCTCAATCCCATTGAGCACGTCTGGGACCTGTTGGATCAGAGTGTGAGGGCTAGAGCCATTCCCCCCAGAAATTTCCGGGAACTTGCAGGTGCCTTGGTGGAAGAGTGGGGTAACATCTCACAGCAAGAACTGGCAAATCTGGTGCAGTCCATGAGGAGGAGATGCACTTACTTTTGATATTGACCCCCCCTTCAATCAGGTACACATTAATCCATTTCTGTTGTTCACGTCTGGTGAACTTGTTCAGTTTGTGTCTCAGATGTTGAATCTTGTTATGTTCATACAAATAAAAGTTTGTTAAAAATAAACACAGTTGACTGTGAGAGAACGTTTCTCTTTTGCTGAGTTTATATAAAACACAGGAAATCATGTTTTTGACTGCACTGGGCCTTTAAAACGGCAACGTTTTAAAATGTGTATAATTGCAGGAAATGAACTTTAAAATGTAGATGTTTCTCTCCACCATCAGGAGGGGGCCTGCTGTAAGGTCCCCCACTAACCAGACCCTTCTCCCCTCTCTGGTCGTCTCAGGCTCTCAGGACCTCTTCCTCATGGTGACTGTAGGAGTGGCTTTGGCAGCAGTGGTGTGTGTCACTGCTGTTGTCATCATAGTACGCAGGAGGAGAGACAGTAAGGACTTACATTTGTCTCTGAGTTTAATGGAGTGCATTAATTACACAGTAATACATGGAGACAGACAGTTGTTTCATTGAAATTCTTCTGATTTCTTTTATTTGTTCTTGTCAGAGAATCAAGTGCCAACTGATAACAGCATTGTGAGTGAACTGTGACTTAATTAACACAGTTATTTTACTTTAATAATAGTATAATACACCAAGAGTTTGCACTATCATTCTATTGTTTTTAATCTATTACATTTGTTATTAATTGATAAAGGGTCTGAATGCAGTAAACCACTCCACCCCACCAACCAATGAGGACCAGGTTAGTGCATCAACATTCTAATGGGGTTTGAAACATGATTAATATGAAACATAATTTGACCCAGTTGTTATCATGCAATCAGACTAATGTCCAGTTTAAATGATTCACGTTTCAATAACCATTTTGACCCTTGTAGAGTCAACCTGCTGACAGAATCACCTATGCCTCCATTGAGCACTTCAATCAAAATCCCCCTGAGAGAGTTGATGTAAGATGTTACGTTCCCCAGTTTATGTATTGTAGTTTGTATATTTGCATGTGTTTATTTCAGGAAATGGCTTCCTGAAATCCCTCAAGCAGCTGATTGGTCGACTCCATGGATAATTGGAGAGCTGACCCCGCCCCCTCGTCAAGACAGCTGTCTCCAATTACCCATTCCATCTGAAGATATATAAATGCCAGTGTTCTGTTCAGGAGAGAGAAAATTTTGCTGGAGGTAGATTTGCTAGAGATTTTGCTAGAGAGATTTTGATAGAGGTTGATTTTGCTGGGAGTTCATTGCTGAGAGTTGGTATGTTTTGTGAGTTTGTTGCTCAGATAGAGCTTATTTGATGTCCTTTGTTTCTTAGTTTTTGTGAAATTGTTTAATATTCTGTTTCATTTTGTTCCCAGGGGGGAAGGGGAAGGCACCTTGGGAGTGCTTAGGCAAGAGGCCCGCGGGCATACATATACCCGTAGTATATTCACTGTCTAGGCACACTAGGTAAGACCTGGGCGGACCACCCACTGTATTTTGGTTAGGACACCAGGTGGTGCTAAATTAGGTAAGTAGTGGGTAGGCAGGCAAGATAGGAGAGGGGGCTTTGAGATTTACTTTCTTTGCTTTGGTTCCGTCCAGCCCCTTTTTCCCCATATTACCGTGTAAAGGAATAAAGTCCTTGTAAACGGTACCACATTCTGCTTGTTGTCATTCTTACTCGCACCTACAGTCCATACCTTTTTCACTTCACGGAGAGTTTAATTGTAGCAGGGTGTTGCGTTCCCTCTTCATAGAGGCGTGCGTAACATAAGATAAGCTATACTGAACATATTGTGATGGTATCACTCTCCCTCATACACACTGTTTAAAGCCTTTACTTTGTGTGTGTGTTGTCTCTGTAGGCCCAAGGTGAAGATGCAGTGATGTATGCCTCAGTTATGCCCTATTCTGGCAGAGGGAGAGAGACAGAGAACCCTGCTGACCCCAGCTCCATCTACTCCACTGTCAAGTAACCTCAGGGAACCAAGACATCAACATGAAGACTACACTCTCTCATTCACACCCTGATTCCAGACCTGATTTGGTTCTAGGAATAGAGATTTCTGTGCTATTAATTAAAAGGGACAATCTGAACTAGTTACATCCATTTTTGGACATATTAATTAATGATATGCACCCATTGACTCTAGAAAAATAAAATGTGGAAATGCCTCATGAATTTAATTAAACTGTCATAACCCATCAGAAACCAAAATATATGCTTGTATTTCTCCAATGTTTGTAATCAAATGAAATGTAAACCAAACACACTGTATAGCCTCAAAACAATGTTTAAACTATAATATTGATATCATGGATGGCCAGTCCTTGCATCTATAGTTCTGTCTATGAGAGTGGTTCTCCAGCCCCATCCCTCAGCTCTTCAGCAAAACAATGGCGGAGAGTGTGATTGCTTAATGTTTCAACTGCTGATTGCCTCTTTAAGATGTGTATATTTGATTGATGTAGACCAATGAGTTGGGAGACAGGAAAAGTGGAAGAGTTTGAGAGTCAGAGGCATGCTTCAGATTCAAATTCATGCTGACTCTGATAGCCTGGGCTATACAGTAATATTTGTAAAGTGGCTGTTCCACTGGATGTCATAAGGTGAACGCACCAATTTGTAAGTCGCTCTGGATAAGAGCGTCTGCTAAATGGCTTAAATGTAAATATACTGCATATGCACATATACAATATTACTGCCCAATGTTACACACTACTATCCAGTGTGTACAACTTCTACAAGACCAGAGTGTGGCTACTTTGCAAGAATCTCAAATGTAAAATATTGTTTTGGTTACTACATGATTCCATATGTGGTATTTTATAGTTTTGATGTCTTCACTATTATTCTACAATGTAGACAATATTCAAAATAAGGAAAAACCCTTGAATGAGTAGGTGTGTCCAAACTTCTGACTGGTATTGTATGTGAATGAGTTTGCTAAAATATCTAAAAATATGAGGTATTGTGAGAATAATTAGTTGTTTTTAATCCATTTGGATAGTAATAGAAAACATACAAGATTAGCAGAGGTGAGTCCAGCATGACAGAACAGTACACATCATATTTACTAACTCACTCTGTAAAGTTATAGAGTGAAAAGTCTGTAAAGTTTTCCTCCACTGTAATCTCTAAAAGACGTGTCTCCCTAATGGCTTCAGACTGGGTTGTGACATTTTGCCAAACTGAAGTCAAGACACTTGAAATGATGTTTTTCAGACAGTTCTGATGGAACTATTCTGATTCCTGTCAGGACAACCATCAGTACTCATCAGCAGCCTAAGACTGGTAACGTCAAAACAGCCCCATACATATTTATAGGAACTATTGTCTAGAGGGACCAGCCCTGACCCAACATTTAGGAAACACTACTTTACAGGAACAGTACTCATTTCTATGTATCCAGACGGCACATGGAAGATGTACTATGTCTGCAGTACACACACATCATACAGATGGGAGTGTTTTATTTAACCTGGGACCATGAAGGGGAAAATAATGAAGGTCTTCACTGCTCCCTCATTGTCAGTCAACTGACACCTCCACTTCCTCCCTCTGTAGTGTCACAGTCAGAGTGATGTCACAGCCAGACATCTGTGTGATCTGATGCTTGGAGTTTCTCTGCTGCCAGGGCCGGCCCCTCATTAGGCAGGATTAGGTGTCCACCTATGTTGGCAGAATGACGAGGGAGGAATTTTCTGAGCTAAACTGACCTAGACGCACCAACAACAACAACACATAAAACCTCACATAATTCTGCCCCAAAACAACAACATTTTCTCTCAACCAGTGATTTATGGTTATTTTAGGTGAGCACTGATGACACACTGTGATAAGCAGTGTCCTCTTTGGTAAAGGCAGGGGCGCAAAATATGTTGCTTGTCCATTCCCAGCATGCCCCTCCAGGGTGTTGTTGGAGAGACATAACGCTGCGGCACTCAACCAACTTTCAGTCCAAAAAATAATCTAACATCAATCATGTAGCAGATATTACATATGGTAGAAAGAGTGTAGGTGGCCTTTTCTGTAACTTACAGACTGGAGACTAAATGTATGACAATGTAATGAGATGGACACTTTCTCTGATCAAAAAGCCTAACCTAAATGTCACCTAATCAAATAAAAATTGAGCTGACCTTTTAACAAATAACATATCCTAACAACCGGACAGGTCAAAGTTAAATGGACAATATGGAAATGACAATCAGGTTACTGACATCTGCTGAACAGTAGTTTCACCTCATGGAAGAGCATTCATAACATTCCATTGTGGGCCAACACAGTAGACTACACCCCAGTAAGCACGGACTGGCGCTGATGTCTCTTGGACGTCTTTTTTTGGTGTTTTACAAATGGTAGGCCTACCACATACTGAAGCTCACCACCTGCCTCAATCTGCACCATCCAGTCACAGCCAGCTCAGACTAACATCTTGGTTAATACCTGGGGAACATGTTCTAGTTCTGTCAAATGTGAGCAGAGAGCACCTTAATGTTACTGGTCTGTCAGGCTTCACTGGTGTTGAAGAGGAGACTGAAAAAGAGAAATATCTTAATGTACTGTTTATATTGCATATTACTGTAACAACTATACTTTGTGCAGTGAAATTTAAGCTCTGATTGATGACTTGTTCTTGGGTACTACTAGCTAGGTCAGCTGGTGTGTGAGTCTAATATGAATAATAATGGTATGAAAGTTAGTAATAAATTAGTAAATGACATGCTTGTTCTGTCCCTTTTAGAGAAAGATTGCAGACAGAGTTGACGAAGTCTCAGGGACAAGATTCAGAGAGAAAAGAGGGCAGAGAAGGACAAGAAGAGAAGTGGGGCAGCAGTCTCAAATAGTGTTTCATGGACATCTTAGGTTTTTCAGGACCACTGGTCAGGGCGCGTGACACCACTTTGAATGTCCCATTCACAGCTGAAAGAGAGTGCCAGGGAGAGTCAGAGAGAAAAGGAGAGAGACCAACAAGAGGTAGATGAGGAAATGGGAGAAGGAGCCAGATAGGAGGTAGAAGGACCAACTGATGAAGTAGAAGAAGAGTTAGGAGAGAGATTACAATGAAAATTAAGAATGGAGGAAACAGGAGGAGGATAGATATGATATGAAGAGAGGAATGGAGACAGGAAGGACCAGGCTCAAGATAACCAGGTATTCACACCTAGAGCTCCAAACGGAGCCTCACCTGTTGTCCCACCTGTAGTCCCACCCGTAGTCCCACCTGTAGTCCCACCTGTAGTCCCACACGTAGTCCCACCTGTAGTCCCACCTGTAGTCCCACCTGTAGTCCCACCCATAGTCCCACCCGTAGTCCCACCTGTAGTCCCACCTGTAGTCCCACCTGTAGTCCCACCTAGAGTCACACTGTCACGTTCTGACCCAAGTTCTGTTATTATATCTTTGTTTTAGTATGGTCAGGACGTTAGTTGGGTGGGTTGTCTATGTTAGTTTTTCCATAATTTGGGATTTCTGTGTTCGGCCTAGTATGGTTCGCAATCAGAGGCAGCTGTCAATCGTTGTCCCTGATTGAGAATCATACTTAGGTAGCCTGGTTTCACTTTTGAGTTGTGGGTGTTTATTTTCTGTCTTTGTGTGTGTCGCCAGACAGGACGGTTTCCGTTTTCGTTCATTCACTTTATTGTTTTGTATGTCAGTGTTCATTTTGATTTATTAAAGATTACATCATGAACACTTACGACGCTGCGCATTGGTCCTCCGATTCTTCTCGCTACTCCTCAGAATTGGAGGACGAGATCCGTTACACACACCTGTAGTCCCACCTATAGTCCCACCTGTAGTCTAACCAGTAGTCCCATCTGTAGTCCCACCTGTAGTCCACCTGTAGTCTAACCTGTAGTCCCACCTGTAGTCTAACCAGTAGTCCCACCTGTAGTCTAACCAGTAGTCCCAACAAGAGTCCCACCTGTAGTCCCACCTGTAGTCTCACCTGTAGTCTAACCAGTAGACCCATCCTATAGTCCCACCTGTAGTCCCACCTGTAGTCTAACCAGTAGACCTACCTGTAGACCCACCTGTAGTCCCACCTGTAGTCTAACCAGTAGACCTACCTGTAGACCCACCTGTAGTCCCACCTGTAGTCTAATCAGTAGACCCATCTAGAGTCCCACCTGTTGTCCCACCTGTAGTCTAACCAGTAGACCTACCTGTAGACCCACCTGTAGTCCCACCTGTAGTCCCACCTGTAGTCTAACCAGTAGACCTACCTGTAGACCCATCTAGAGTCCCACCTGTAGTCCCACCTGTAGTCTAACCAGTAGACCTACCTGTAGACCCACCTGTAGTCCCACCTGTAGTCTAATCAGTAGACCCACCTGTAGACCCACCTGTAGTCCCACTTGTTGTCCCACCTGTAGTCTAACCAGTAGACCCACCTGTAGACCCACCAGTAGTCCCACCTGTAGTCCCACCTGTAGTCTAATCAGTAGACCCACCTGTAGACCCACCTGTAGTCCCACTTGTAGTCCCACCTGTAGTCTAACCAGTAGACCCACCTGTAGACCCACCAGTAGTCCCACCTGTAGTCCCACCTGTAGTCCCAACTAGAGTCCCACCTGTTGTCCCACCTGTAGTCCCACCTGTAGTCCCACCTGTAGTCTAACCAGTAGACCAACCTGTAGTCCCACCTGTAGTCCCACCTGTAGTCTAACCAGTACACCCACCTGTAGACCCACCTGTAGTCCCACCTGTAGTCTAATCAGTAGACCCACCTGTATACCCACTTGTAGTCCCACCTGTAGTCCCACCTGTAGTCCCACCTGTAGTCTAACCAGTAGACCCACCTGTAGACCCACCTGTAGTCCCACCTGTAGTCCCACCAGTAGACCCATCTAGAGTCCCACCTAGAGTCCCACCTGTAGTCCCGCCTGTAGTCCTACCTGTAGTCCCACCAGTAGACCCAACTAGAGTCCCACCTAGAGTCCCACCTGTAGTCCCACCTGTAGTCCCACCTGTAGTCCCACCTATAGTCCCACCTGTAGTCCCACCTGTAGTCTAACCAGTAGTCCCACCTGTAGTCCCAACTGTAGTCCCACCTGTAGACCCACCTGTAGTCTAACCAGTAGTCCCACCTGTAGTCCCACCTGTTGTCTAACCAGTAGTCCCACCTGTAGTCCCACCTGTAGTCCACCTGTAGTCTAACCAGTAGTCCCACCTGTAGTCCCACCTGTAGTCCCACCTGTAGTCTAACCAGTAGTCCCACCTGTAGTCCCACCTGTAGTCTAACCAGTAGTCCCACCTGTAGTCCCACCTGTAGTCCCACCTGTAGTCTAACCAGTAGTCCCACCTGTAGTCCCACCTGTAGACCCACCTGTAGTTTAACCAGTAGTCCCACCTGTAGTCCCACCTGTTGTCTAACCAGTAGTCCCACCTGTAGTCCCACCTGTAGTCCACCTGTAGTCTAACCAGTAGTCCCACCTGTAGTCTAACCAGTAGTCCCACCTGTAGTCCCACCAGTAGTCCCACCTGTAGTCCCACCTGTAGTCCACCTGTAGTCTAACCAGTAGTCCCACCTGTAGTCTAACCAGTAGTCCCACCTGTAGTCCCAACTAGAGTCCCACCTGTTGTCCCACCTGTAGTCCCACCAGTAGTCCCACCTGTAGTCCCACCTGTAGTCCACTCAGTCTAACCAGTAGTCCCACCTGTAGTCTAACCAGTAGTCCCACCTGTAGTCCCAACTAGAGTCCACCTGTTGTCCCACCTGTAGTCCCACCTGTAGTCCCACCTGTAGTCCACCTGTAGTCTAACCAGTAGTCCCACCTGTAGTCCCAACTAGAGTCCCACCTGTTGTCCCACCTGTAGTCCCACCTGTAGTCCCAACTAGAGTCCCACCTTTTGTCCCACCTGTAGTCCCACCTGTAGTCCCACCTAGAGTCCCACCTGTAGTCCCAACTAGAGTCCCACCTGTTGTCCCACCTGTAGTCCCGCCTGTAGTCCACCTGTAGTCCCAACTAGAGTCCCACCTGTTGTCCCACCTGTAGTCCCACCTGTAGTCCCACCTGTAGTCCCACCTGTGGTCTAACCAGTAGACCCACCTGTAGTCCCACCTGTAGTCCCACCTGTAGTCCCACCTAGAGTCCCACCTGTAGTCCCACCTGTAGTCCCACCTGTAGTCCCACCTGTAGTCTAACCAGTAGTCCCACCTGTAGTCCCACCTGTAGTAATCCCACCTGTATTCTAACCAGTAGTCCCACCAGTAGACCCACCTGTAGTCTAACCAGTAGTCCCACCTGTAGTCCCACCTGTAGTCCCAACTAGAGTCCCACCTGTTGTCCCACCTGTAGTCCCACCTGTAGTCTAACCAGTAGACCAACCTGTAGTCCCACCTGTAGTCCCACCTGTGGTCTAACCAGTAGACCCACCTGTAGTCCCACCTGTAGTCCCACCTGTAGTCCCACCTAGAGTCCCACCTGTAGTCCCACCTGTAGTCCCACCTGTAGTCCCACCTGTAGTCCACCTGTAGTCTAACCAGTAGTCCCACCTGTAGTCTAACCAGTAGTCCCACCTGTAGTCGCACCAGTAGTCCCACCTGTAGTCCCACCTGTAGTCCACCTGTAGTCTAACCAGTAGTCCCACCTGTAGTCTAACCAGTAGTCCCACCTGTAGTCCCAACTAGAGTCCCACCTGTTGTCCCACCTGTAGTCCCACCAGTAGTCCCACCTGTAGTCCCACCTGTAGTCCACCTGTAGTCTAACCAGTAGTCCCACCTGTAGTCTAACCAGTAGTCCCACCTGTAGTCCCAACTAGAGTCCCACCTGTTGTCCCACCTGTAGTCCCACCTGTAGTCCCACCTGTAGTCCACCTGTAGTCTAACCAGTAGTCCCACCTGTAGTCCCAACTAGAGTCCCACCTGTTGTCCCACCTGTAGTCCCACCTGTAGTCCCAACTAGAGTCCCACCTTTTGTCCCACCTGTAGTCCCACCTGTAGTCCCACCTAGAGTCCCACCTGTAGTCCCAACTAGAGTCCCACCTGTTGTCCCACCTGTAGTCCCGCCTGTAGTCCACCTGTAGTCTAGCCAGTAGTCCCACCTGTAGTCTAACCAGTAGTCCCACCTGTAGTCCCACCTGTAGTCCCAACTAGAGTCCCACCTGTTGTCCCACCTGTAGTCCCACCTGTAGTCCCACCTGTAGTCTAACCAGTAGACCAACCTGTAGTCCCACCTGTAGTCCCACCTGTGGTCTAACCAGTAGACCCACCTGTAGTCCCACCTGTAGTCCCACCTGTAGTCCCACCTAGAGTCCCACCTGTAGTCCCACCTGGTCCCACCTGTAGTCCCACCTGTAGTCCACCTGTAGTCTAACCAGTAGTCCCACCTGTAGTCTAACCAGTAGTCCCACCTGTAGTCCCACCAGTAGTCCCACCTGTAGTCCCACCTGTAGTCCACTCTGAGTCTAACCAGTAGTCCCACCTGTAGTCTAACCAGTAGTCCCACCTGTAGTCCCAACTAGAGTCCCACCTGTTGTCCCACCTGTAGTCCACCTGTAGTCCCCACCTGTAGTCCACCTGTAGTCTAACCAGTAGTCCCACCTGTAGTCCCAACTAGAGTCCCACCTGTTGTCCCACCTGTAGTCCCACCTGTAGTCCCAACTAGAGTCCCACCTTTTGTCCCACCTGTAGTCCCACCTGTAGTCCCACCTAGAGTCCCACCTGTAGTCCCAACTAGAGTCCCACCTGTTGTCCCACCTGTAGTCCCGCCTGTAGTCCACCTGTAGTCTAGCCAGTAGTCCCACCTGTAGTCTAACCAGTAGTCCCACCTGTAGTCCCACCTGTAGTCCCAACTAGAGTCCCACCTGTTGTCCCACCTGTAGTCCCACCTGTAGTCCCACCTGTAGTCTAACCAGTAGACCAACCTGTAGTCCCACCTGTAGTCCCACCTGTGGTCTAACCAGTAGACCCACCTGTAGTCCCACCTGTAGTCCCACCTGTAGTCCCACCTAGAGTCCCACCTGTAGTCCCACCTGTAGTCCCACCTGTAGTCCCACCTGTAGTCCACCTGTAGTCTAACCAGTAGTCCCACCTGTAGTCTAACCAGTAGTCCCACCTGTAGTCCCACCAGTAGTCCCACCTGTAGTCCCACCTGTAGTCCACCTGTAGTCTAACCAGTAGTCCCACCTGTAGTCTAACCAGTAGTCCCACCTGTAGTCCCAACTAGAGTCCCACCTGTTGTCCCACCTGTAGTCCCACCAGTAGTCCCACCTGTAGTCCCACCTGTAGTCCACCTGTAGTCTAACCAGTAGTCCCACCTGTAGTCTAACCAGTAGTCCCACCTGTAGTCCCAACTAGAGTCCCACCTGTTGTCCCACCTGTAGTCCCACCTGTAGTCCCACCTGTAGTCCACCTGTAGTCTAACCAGTAGTCCCACCTGTAGTCCCAACTAGAGTCCCACCTGTTGTCCCACCTGTAGTCCCACCTGTAGTCCCAACTAGAGTCCCACCTGTTGTCCCACCTGTAGTCCCACCTGTAGTCCCACCTAGAGTCCCACCTGTAGTCCCAACTAGAGTCCCACCTGTTGTCCCACCTGTAGTCCCGCCTGTAGTCCACCTGTAGTCCCAACTAGAGTCCCACCTGTTGTCCCACCTGTAGTCCCACCTGTAGTCCCACCTGTGAGTCTAACCAGTAGACCAAGTCCCACCTGTAGTCCCACATGTCCCACCTGTAGTCCCACATGTGGTCTAACCAGTCCCACTCAGACCCACCTGTAGTCCACCTGTAGTCCCACCTGTAGTCCCACCTAGAGTCCCACCTGTAGTCCCACCTGTAGTCCCACCTGTAGTCCCACCTGTAGTCCCACCTAACCCAGTAGTCCCACCTGTAGTCCCACCTGTAGTAATCCCACCTGTATTCTAACCAGTAGTCCCACCAGTAGACCCACCTGTAGTCTAACCAGTAGTCCCACCTGTAGTCCCACCTGTAGTCCCACCTGTATTCTAACCAGTAGTCCCACGAGTAGTCCCACCTGTAGTCCCACCTGTAGTCCCACCTGTAGTCTAACCAGTAGACCCACCTGTAGACCCACCTGTAGTCCCACCTGTAGTCCCACCAGTAGACCCATCTAGAGTCCCACCTAGAGTCCCACCTGTAGTCCCGCCTGTAGTCCCACCTGTAGTCCCACCAGTAGACCCAACTAGAGTCCCACCTAGAGTCCCACCTGTAGTCCCACCTGTAGTCCCACCTGTAGTCCCACCTATAGTCCCACCTGTAGTCCCACCTGTAGTCTAACCAGTGGTCCCACCTGTAGTCCCAACTGTAGTCCCACCTGTAGACCCACCTGTAGTTTAACCAGTAGTCCCACCTGTAGTCCCACCTGTTGTCTAACCAGTAGTCCCACCTGTAGTCCCACCTGTAGTCCACCAGTAGTCTAACCAGTAGTCCCACCTGTAGTCCCACCTGTAGTCCCACCTGTAGTCCCACCTGTAGTCTAACCAGTAGTCCCACCTGTAGTCCCACCTGTAGTCTAACCAGTAGTCCCACCTGTAGTCCCACCTGTAGTCCCACCTGTAGTCTAACCAGTAGTCCCACCTGTAGTCCCACCTGTAGACCCACCTGTAGTTTAACCAGTAGTCCCACCTGTAGTCCCACCTGTTGTCTAACCAGTAGTCCCACCTGTAGTCCCACCTGTAGTCCACCTGTAGTCTAACCAGTAGTCCCACCTGTAGTCTAACCAGTAGTCCCACCTGTAGTCCCACCAGTAGTCCCACCTGTAGTCCCACCTGTAGTCCACCTGTAGTCTAAACAGTAGTCCCACCTGTAGTCTAACCAGTAGTCCCACCTGTAGTCCCAACTAGAGTCCCACCTGTTGTCCCACCTGTAGTCCCACCAGTAGTCCCACCTGTAGTCCCACCTGTAGTCCACCTTTAGTCTAACCAGTAGTCCCACCTGTAGTCTAACCAGTAGTCCCACCTGTAGTCCCAACTAGAGTCCCACCTGTTGTCCCACCTGTAGTCCCACCTGTAGTCCCATCTGTAGTCCACCTGTAGTCTAACCAGTAGTCCCACCTGTAGTCCCAACTAGAGTCCCACCTGTTGTCCCACCTGTAGTCCCACCTGTAGTCCCAACTAGAGTCCCACCTTTTGTCCCACCTGTAGTCCCACCTGTAGTCCCACCTAGAGTCCCACCTGTAGTCCCAACTAGAGTCCCACCTGTTGTCCCACCTGTAGTCCCGCCTGTAGTCCACCTGTAGTCTAGCCAGTAGTCCCACCTGTAGTCTAACCAGTAGTCCCACCTGTAGTCCCACCTGTAGTCCCAACTAGAGTCCCACCTGTTGTCCCACCTGTAGTCCCACCTGTAGTCCCACCTGTAGTCTAACCAGTAGACCAACCTGTAGTCCCACCTGTAGTCCCACCTGTGGTCTAACCAGTAGACCCACCTGTAGTCCCACCTGTAGTCCCACCTGTAGTCCCACCTAGAGTCCCACCTGTAGTCCCACCTGTAGTCCCACCTGTAGTCCCACCTGTAGTCTAACCAGTAGTCCCACCTGTAGTCCCACCTGTAGTAGTCCCACCTGTATTCTAACCAGTAGTCCCACCAGTAGACCCACCTGTAGTCTAACCAGTAGTCCCACCTGTAGTCCCACCTGTAGTCCCACCTGTATTCTAACCAGTAGTCCCACCAGTAGACCCACCTGTAGTCTAACCAGTAGTCCCACCTGTAGTACCACCTGTAGTCTAACCAGTTCTCCCACCTGTAGTTCCACCTGTAGTCTTACTTGTAGTCTAACCAGTTCTCCCACCTGTAGTCCCACCTGTAGTCTACCGGCAGTTCTTCCCAGAGTCACACACAGGGTTTGACTACACACTCGCCCACAAAAGGGAAACCAGCCATGATGACTCTGTCACTAAAACTATTGTCCCCATATTAAACAGGCTCCCCTGCTGAAAAAAAGCTGCTGTGAAGCTGCAAATCCACCATCTGCTATTCAAAGTGGAATTAATTTGTACATTTTTTAAAACTCAAGTAGTGTAATCATACCCCTTGACCAAGTGTTGAATGTTATTCATGTTTATATCTTGTTTGTTCCTCTGAAAATGAACTTTACATTTATTTTTCAAGTGTTTTTTCTTGTCTTTTATAACAGAAGTGAGAATACTGGAAAAGAGAAGAAGACAAGGAGATGGTGCTGAGTCTTCATTCAGGACACTAGTCTGTACATATACACATAAACTCCTCTGCTCTACTTTAGTGTACTACACTGTATTCTCTCCTCTCCTCTCCTCTCCTCTCCTCTCCTCTCCTCTCCTCTCCTCTCCTCTCCTCTCCTCTCCTCTCCTCTGCTTTCCCCTCTACACTCCTCTCCTCTCCTCTACTCTAATCTCCACTCCTGTTACTCTCTCCTCTAATCTTCGCTCTTCTCTTCTCTCCTCTCTACTCTCCTCTCTCCTATCTCCTCTCCTTTCTGCTCTCTCCTCTACAGTCATCTCTCCTCTGCTCTCCTCTCTCCTCTACTGTCCTCTCTCCTCTGCTCTCCTCGCTCGTCTCTCCTCCACTCTCCTCTCTCCCCTCCTCTACTCTCTCAGCTACCCTCCTCTTCTCTCCACTCTGCTCTCCTCCTCCTCTTTATTCTCCTCTCTCCTCTACTCTCCTCTCTCATTTACTCTCCTCTACTCTCCTCTATCCTATACTCTCCTCTCCACTATTCTCCTCTCTCGTCCTCTCTCCTCTGCTCTCCTCTCTCCTCTGCTCTCCTCTCTCCTCCTCTCTCCTCTGCCCTCATCTCTCCTCTCCTCTCCTCTACTCTCATCTCCTCTCTCCTCTGCTCTCCTCTCTCCTCCTCTCTCCTCTACATTCCTCTCTCCTCTACATTCCTCTCTCCTCTGCCCTCATCTCTCCTATACTCTCCTCTACTCTCATCTCCTCTCTCTCTCCTCTACTCTGTTTGACTCTTCTCTCTCTTTTACTCTGCTCTCCTCTATCTCCTCTGCTCTCTCTGCATTCACATCTCCTCTCCTCTCCTCTCCTCCTCTCTCCTCTCTTATCCTCTCCTCTCTCCTTCTCTCATTATCTATTCCTCTCTCTGCTTAGTGTCAGAAAAACAGAAGTGTTCTGAGCTGAAAAAACCACTGAAAGAAGGACCAGTTGCAGACATAGACATACTTATTATTCTGTTTATGTACATCATTAACTGCAGTTATATTCACATTTATAACAATGGAAATATTTACATACACATCAAACTCAACAGCCAAAAGCAGGATGTAACTAGAAGGAGGACAGCTATTGATGGAAGTGACTTTTCTCAGCAGGTTTGAAGGTGTGAAATGACTAGATGTGTTCTTTTTAGGGTGAAGTAATATTCTGTGGTAAAATGTAAAGACAACCCATCACTATGACTTATTTTACTCTCTCTGCTCAGTCTCAGAAAAACAGAGGTGATCTGAGCTGAAATAACCACTGAAAGAAGGACCAGTTGCAGATATAGACATTAATATTCATTATTCTGTGTATATCTACATCATTGGTTGTAGTTACATTCACCTCTCTAACATTTGAAATTCACTCATCTGTCCTTTTTTTATACGGATTATTTACAAACACAGTTATGTGCTGCTTCAATAATCTGGTATGAGGAATATACCCCGGTATTACAGGAAAGGGATATAGAATATAATGATGTAATTACGTGGGGATGATCTCCGAGGATTCTCTGCGTGGACCGTTCCGCTGTTCGATGACGCACTTCTCCTGCGCACCTCCCTGCTCGTCCCCCGGTGTCAGTGTCCTTTTTGGCTTAGAAGTCTGTACCCTCACCCTTTTCTCTGGAAGGGGTCTTCTGAGGACAGACAGCTCTGTAGCTCACAGCATAGGAATGAAACCCTTTAGATACCGCGATTCGATGGGAGATGGAGGCTAGGTGGTTCGACTTGAATTCACCCACTTAGACACACCTACTCATCCATAGCTTGGGTAGAAAAATATTTCTTTGTCCTCAAACTTGCGTTGCGTTCTGGGTTTGTTGACTTTTTCAGGCCCTGCTGCAGCTGGGGTCTCTTAGTCCTCCTGTAAATTCTATACTCACAGGTTTTATGCCCTTGGGTCAGAAGTGGGCTTAGCCGCCTTTAGGGCAATTCTCTGTGCGTACCAAGTTAATGAGGCAAGGTCCAGATTTTACTCAAATCCAATTTTAGACAACTAAGTTAACATTTCAACTTCCCCAAAACATTCTCTTTGATTTCCATACAACGTACAATGTATAAACATCAAACGTATACTAGGAAAACCCTTCACATTTAATTGTTTTCGTAATAACGTCATCTATAAACCTCTTGATTCTAGCCATCCCGGATCCGGGATCGTGAATACAGCCTCAAGCTCATTACCATAACGCAACATTAACTATTCATGAAAATCGCAAATGAAATGAAATAAATATGCTAGTTCTCAAGCTTAGCCTTTTGTTAACAACACTGTCATCTCAGATTTTCAAAATATGCTTTTCAACCATAGCAAATCAAACATTTGTGTAAGATTATTGATAGCTAGCGTAGCATTTAGCGTAGCATTCAGCATGCAACGTTTTCACAAAAACAAGAAAAGCATTCAAATAAAATCATTTACCTTTGAAGAACTTCAGATGTTTTCAATGAGGAGACTCTCAGTTAGATAGCAAATGTTCCACTTTTACAAAATATTATTTGTGTAGGACAAATCGCTCCGTTTGTTCATCACGTTTGTACGAAAAACTGTATCCAGGAGTGTAATTCTCAGGCAAGCTCATTAGCATAACGCAACGTTAACTATTCATGAAAATCGCAAATGAAATGAAATAAATATATTTGCTCTCAAGCTTAGCCTTTTGTTAACAACACTGTCATCTCAGATTTTCAAAATATGCTTTTTGAACCATAGCTAAACAAGCATTTGTGTAAGAGTATTGATAGCCTAGACATAGCATTTAGCCTAGCATTCAGCATGCAACATTTTCACAAAAACAAGAAAAGCATTCAAATAAAATCATTTACCTTTGAAGAACTTCAAATGTTTTCAATGAGGAGACTCTCAGTTAGATAGCAAATGTTCAGTTTTACAAAAAGATTATTTGTGTAGACAAATCAGCTCCGTTTTCTTCATCACGTTTGGGTAAGAAAACGAAAATTAAGTCATTAAAACGCGAACTTTTTCCAAATTAACCCATAATATCGACAGAAACATGGCAAACGTTGTTTAGAATCAATCCTCAAGGTGTTTTCACATATCTATTCGATGATAAGTCATTCGTGGCAGTTTAGTTAATCCTCTGAAGAAATGGAACGCTCATGAACCTGGAGATTATGCAATAATTTCGGCAGGACACCGGGCGGACACCTGGTAAATGTAGTCTCTTATGGTCAATCTTCCAATGACATGCCTACAAATACGTCACAATGCTGCAGACACCTTTGCTGTGGTGCATTTCACACTTCTCTGTTCCCATATGAATCCCTGCTTGTCTATGTAACTCTGACATCAGTGCTAAAATTGAATGACGTTAAAGTAAACTCCTGATATCAGTGATGAGTGAACAAGCACCCTGCTCTCTACTGTATGTGTCTGATGATGAAGAGTTATTTTAAAAGAGGATGTTTTTCTCCTCCTGAACTAGATATTAAAGGGCACAGAAGATGGTGGTGACGTCACCTTCAACGCCTCAGGAAAATTCAATCAGAAATAGTACATCTTCCATTTAGCATCTAGATACATAAATGAGTACTGTTCCTGTAAAGTAGTGTTTCCCAAATGTTGGGTCAGATGCGCTGGTCCCTCATTCTTCAGACTGGTTTATAATTATATTTTTTTAATCTACCAAAGTCAAGACACTTGAATGAATATTTTTCAGATGGTTCTGATGGGACAACTCTGAATCCTGTCAAGACAACCACTCAGGACCATAACAGCCCCAAACATATTTATAGGAAGTACTGCTTGTCTCGTGATTCAGAAGTTGTTGTAGAGAAAGATTTAGCAGATTGAGTAGAGGAAACTCTATAGGCAACACAGAGTCAGTGGATGTGGATCCATTCTGTACTGTGATGTCACCATTATTGTCACGTTCTGACCTTAGTTCCTCTGTTTTGTCTTTTGTTTTAGTATGGTCAGGGCGTGGGTTGGGATGGGCAGTCTATGTTCGTTTTTCTATGTTGGTTTTTTGAGTTTGGCCTGGTATGGTTCTCAATCAGAGGCAGGTGTCATTAGTTGTCTCTGATTGAGAATCATACTTAGGTAGCCTTTTTCCACCTGTGTTTCGTGGGTGTTTGTTTTCTGTTTTGTGTTTTCACTAGACAGGACTGTTTCATTTGTTCGTTCTTCCTAGTTATTTTTTTGTTTAGTGTTCAGTTTTGATTATATTAAAAATCATGAACACTTACCAAGCTGCACCTTGGTCCTCACCTTCTTCCACCGACGACAGCCATTACAATTATTCATGAAAAGTGGTCACCTTGTTTGTTTTCAACTACTATGCAGGGAGTACATAGGCTAAGTACCAGTCTCTTTAGCTAACGTTCCACTCCTTGCCACTCCTTGTCATTGCCAAAGAGACTGGCCTTTCGGGAATATCAACATTCAATAGAGTAGCACAGTGTGAGTCATCCTACCCATTAAACCTAGTGGTCGAACACGGAAATGGTTCCAATCCTTTTTCCACCATTCATTTCTCCCGTAGGGGATTTGAGATACACTTCAAATAAGGGCTGTGTTTCCTGTAGGCTTACTCTGGCATGATGGTTTGATAACCGTGTAATTCTCTCTCAGACAAGGTGACTTCAAATCAAAACAAATCACATTTTATTGGTCACATACACATGGTTAGCAGATGTTAATGCGAATGTAGTGAAATGCTTGTGCTTCTAGTTCTGACCATGCAGTAATATCTAACAAGTAATCTAACAATTTCACAACAACTACCTTATACACACAAGTGTAAAGGAAGGATTAAGATATGTACATATAAATATATGGATGAGCGATGGCCATGCGGCATAGGCAAGATGCAGTAGATGGTGTAGAATACAGTATATACATATGAGATGAGTAATGTAGGATATGTAGACATTATTAAAGTGCCATTATTTAAAGTGACTGGTGATACCTTTATTAAATCAATTCATTAAATGTATTAAAGTGGCTGAAGTTGAGTCAGTATGTTGGCAGCAGCCACTCAATGTTAGTGGTGGCTGTTTAACAGTCTGATGGCCTTGAGATAGAAGCTGTTTTTCAGTCCGTCGAGTCTGACTCCAAGTCTGAGTCACAAGTCGAGTCACGAGTACATCAATTTATATTAGGTCTTATTATGCAATTGTTTATAGTTGCCACCAAATGGCGCCAATCCCACTAATTTACTATTCATCACTACATCACACGTTCTACTTAATACCTGTAGTTCTTTACTTATTTACTACATACAGTGCCAGTCAAAAGTTTGGCCACAGCTGCTCATCCGAAGGTTTTCTCTATTTTTACTATTTTCTACATTGTAGAATAATAGTGAAGACATCAAAACTATGAAATAAGTCAATATGTTGGCAGCAGCCACTGTATGTTAGTGAGAGCTGTTTAACAGTCTGGCCTTGAGATAGAAGCTGTTTTTTAGACTCTTGGTCCCAGCTTTGATGCACCTGTACTGACCTCGCCTTCTGGATGATAGCAAGGTGAACAGGCAGTATTTTGGGTGGATGTTGTTCTTTTTGGCCTTCCTGTGACATCGGGTGGTGTAGGTGTCCTGGAGGGCTGGTAGTTTGCCCCCGGTGATGCGTTGGGCAGACTGCACCACCCTCTGGAGAGCCTTAAGGTTGTGGCCAGAGCCCGACAGCCCGACAGGATGCTTTCAATTGTCCATCTGTAGAAGTTTATCAGAGTTTTAGGTGACAAGCCACATTTCTTCAGCCTCCTGAGGTGGAAGAGGCACTTTTGCGCCTTCTTCACCACGCTGTCTGTGTGGGTGGACCATTTCAGTTTGTCCGTGATGTGAAAGCCAAGGAACATAAAACTTTTCACCTTCTCCACTGCTATCCCGTCGATTTGGATGGGGGGATGCTCCCTTTGCTGCATCCTGAAGTGCACGATCATCTCCTTTGTTTTGTAGACATTGAGTGAGAGTTTATTTTCCTGACACCACACTCCAAGGGCCCTTACCTCCTCCCTGTAGGCTGTCTTGTCGTTGTTGGTAATCAAGCCTACTACTGTAATGTCGTCTGCAAACTTGATGATTGAGTTGGAGGCCTGCATGGCCACGCAGTCATGGGTGAACCGAGACTACAGGGGGGAGCTGAGAACGCACCCTTGTGGGGCCCCAGTGTTGAGGATCAGCGGGATGGAGATGTTGTTTCCTACCCTCACCACCACCATCAGAAAGTCCAGGACCCAGTTACACAGGGCAGGGTCAAGACCCAGGGTCTCAAGCTTAATGACAAGTTTGGAGGGTACTATGGTGTTAAATGCTGAGCTGTAGTCAATGAACAGCATTCTTACATAGGTATTCCGCTTGTCCAGATGGGATAGGCCAGTGTGCAGTGTGATAGCGATTGCATCGTCTGTGGACCTATTAGGGCAGTAAGCAAATTGGAGTGGGTCTAGCTTATCAGGTAGGGTGGAGGTGATATGATCCTTGACCCGATATTGTTCTTGTTTTTCTCCTTTGCACTCCAGTATCTCTACGTGCACAATCATCTTGTGCACATCGATCACTTCAGTGTTTAATTGCTAAATTGTAATTATGTTGCCACTATGGCCTATTTATTGCCTTACCTCTCTAATCTTACTACATTTGCACACACTGTATATGCATTTTTCTATTGTGTTATTGACTACATTTGTTTATCCCATGTGTTACTCTGTGCTGTCATTTCATAATCTGTTAATTTAATTTTCTTGCACTCTGACAGGTAAATATTTAGCCTGTAGTCCTAATATTTAGCTAATATTTAGCTTTTTACTTCAGCTACACATCACTTGCCTCTCTCTTCCAGCTGTTTCCATAGGCAACAGGCTACTCAAGCCTCTCCAGAATAGGCCATTCCTCTTCTCGTGAAATCCCAGGAAAAGCTATAGGTCACAAAAGCTATATGATATTTATTTGTATCATTGTTTATACTATAAAGCAGGCTTGCTCTTGCTAATTACTGAATGTAAAACAGGCCTACAGCATAGAAAATGCATGTTGAGGAGAGAGTGGTGTGATCCCTTTTGGCCAGTCATGATAACATTGTTGCACTGATGAATTGCAAATAGTTTCACAGGACATGCAGAAATGTTCACAGTGAAAAAGAAGAACCAAAGGAATTGACAACCACTAGAAAAATGGAAATCACTTGCAAACCACTTGAACAACGATGCAACGACATGCTGTAAAATATGAGCAGGCTAAATGGCATTTGTTGTTGAATTGCTACATTTAAATACAAGTTACTATATTATTTTTCATTAGTCCTACATGTACATTGAACTATTATTTGCAGTTGTCACTATGACAATGAACACACCATGAAAGCACTGAATGGTCTGACCCAGTATCTGTGTGTTAAGAGACTTTGTGAAAGGTCCTGTTTATATAGGCAGCTCTGCAGTAGGATGTGTTGATCAGTCGACTGACAGGAGTAGGACTGTAGAACGATACATGATCAACTTTCATCTAGTGTGGATGCTCACCAACGTTTTATAGTTATGTAGCCTATATTTTATCATAATCGTTACAGGTATTGACTTGGTGGACGGCCCAGGCCTTAACTCTGACACAACACAACTAACGTCATGATCACAACAGAACTACATTATCGATACTTCAATGAAATAAATCTAAAATTACACACACACACTTGTTTACTTGACTTTTATGCTCTATAAATGGACTCTTTCAAATGATTTACTCTGGCAAGTTTGCTACCAGGGCGCTGCAGTAGGCAAGTAAAGCAGAAGTCGAGTCGATAAGTATGTATTTTAGAATGAGAATTTTAGTTTGAGAATGTACAAACAAAAAAGGTTGCTTAGCAACCAGATGCCAACTGTGTTCTGTGGAGGAAAAAAGTGTTCCAATATTTGCATAATCGTTGTGATTGGAGGATAGCTGCGAGGGCAATGTAATCAGGATAAATTCTCTGTCCTCCTCATGCTCATTAATGATAGAATGTTCATAGTTGAAGATGTCATATGACATGAAGTACAGGGAGTGGAGTAGCTAAAGAGACTGTACTCAGGCTAGGGAGTACAGCCTCTACTGCAAAACCACCTCTCTGTTACTGGCCCAAAGCTCTTAACCAGTAAGCTATAAGCCTCCTCTACTTCACACTTCTCTCTTCCTGTGTGAATTTCTGCTTGTCTGTGAAACGCTGATGTCTTTTTCTGCTAAATGACGTGCAAGTAAACAGCTCTGCATCCCCTCTCTGGTTCTCAACTAAACCAGACCCCTCTCTTGTTATGTCAGTTACTGAGCTAACACGTTTTAGATAAGTAGTTAGTAATCATGGCTGAATAGGGGGCCCCCATTCATTTTGTTAGTCATTCTCACTCAGATATCCAATTAACATGGCATGTCATTATAAAATGTGTAGAATTGTAGCTGAAAAAATTGTCTCTCCACCCCATGGCAAAATGGTTAAAATTGCTTAAAATTGGCTGCAAAATGGCCAGAAATTGATATTAAAGGTGCTAAATGCAGCTGTTTTTATCTCAATATCAAATAATTTATGGGTAACAATTATGTACCTTACTGTGATTGTTTTATTTTTTTAACCAGGCAAGTCAGTTAAGAACAAATTCTTATTTTCAATGACAGCCTAGGAACAGTGGGTTAACTGCTTGTTCAGGGGCAGAACAACAGACCTTGTCAGCTCGGGGATTTGAACTTGCAACCTTCCGGTTACTAGTCCAATGCTCTAACCACTAGGCTACCCTGCTGCCCCAATTCAATTAAAGAAACAAAAACAGCTTCTTAGCAAAGAGCAATTTCCCAAGCAACAATTTTGTAAAAAATGTCTGGAAGTGGTGTGAGAGGGGAGGGACAGACTGAAAAATGTCTACTATTAGCAGAAAGGTTTGGAACTCTGTCTTTTAACTATTTTACAGCATGGTGATGTCACTATGGAAGGCTAAAACTATCCCACCAAACACAGGCAGAAATGTCAGGCTGTCTTTCATTTGAATAATAATAGTAATAAATATATATATATTTTACACATGAGATACAAACATAAACATACGAACAACACAAACAACGACTACATCTCATCTGTTAAAACACTGTTTCCCATGCTTGTTCAATGAACCATAAACAATTAATGAACATGCACCTGTGGAACGGCTGTTAAGACACTGACAGTTTACAGACGTTAGGCAATTAAGGTCACAGTTATGAAAACTTAGGACACTAAAGAGACCTTTCTACTGACTCTGAAAAACACCAAACGAAAGATGCCCAGGCTCCTTGCTCATCTACGTGAACGTGCCTTAGGCATGCTGCAAGGAGGCATGATGACTGCAGATGTGGCCAGGGCAATAAATTGCAATGTCAGTACTGTGAGACGCCTAAGACAGCGCTACAGGGAGACAGGACGGACAGTGGCAAACCACGTGTAACAAAACCTGCCCAGGATGGGTACACCCGAATATCACACCTGTGGGACAAGTACAGGAAGGCAACACCAACTACCCGAGTTACACCAGGAACGCACAATCCCTCCATCAGTGCTCAGACTGTCCGCAATAGGCTGAGAGAGGCTGGACTGAGGGCTTGTAGGCCTGTTGAAAGGCAGGTCCTCACCAGACATCACCGGCAACAACGTCGCCTATGGGCACAAAGCCACCTTCGCTGAACCAGATTGGACTGGCAAAAAGTTCTCTTCACTGACGAGTCGCGGTTTTGTCTCACCAGGGGTGATGGTCGGATTTGCGTTTATCGTCGAAGGAATGAGTGTTACACCGAGGCCTGTACTCTGGCGCAGGATCGATTTGGAGGTGGAGGGTCTGTCATGGTCTGGGGCAGTGTGTCACAGCATCATCGGACTGAGCTTGTTGTCATTGCAGGCAATCTCAACGCTGTGGGTTACAGGGAAGACATCCTCCTCCCTCATGTAGTACCCTTCCTGCAGGCTCATCCTGACATTTCCCTCCAGCATGACAATGCCACCAGCCATACTGCTCGTTCTGTGCGTGATTTCCTGTAAGACAGGAATGTCAGTGTTCTGCCATGGCCAGCGAAGAGCACAGATCTCAGTCCCATTGAGCACGTCTGGGACCTGTTGGATCAGAGTGTGAGGGCTAGGGCCATTCCCCACAGAAATGTCCGGGAACTTGCAGGTGCCTTGGTGGAAGAGTAGGGTAACATCTCACAGCATGAACTGGCAAATCTGGTGCAGTCCATGAGGAGGAGATGCACTTACTTTTGATTTTAACCCCCCCTTCGATCAGGGACACATTAATCCATTTATGTTAGTCACATGTCTGTGGAACTTGTTCAGTTTGTGTCTCAGTTGTTGAATCTTGTTATGTTCATACAAATATTTACACATGTTAACTTTGCTGAAAATAAACACAGTTGACAGTGAGAGAACATTTATTTTTTGCTGAGTTGATATAAAACACAGAAAATCATGTTTTTGACTGCACTGGGCCTTTAAAACGGCAACGTTTTCTCTCCACCCCACAGAAAAATGTGTATAATTGCAGGAAATTAACTTTAAAACGTAGATGTTTCTCTCCACCATCAGGAGGGGGGCCTGCTGTAAGGTCCCCAACTAACCAGACCCTTCTCCCCTCTCTGGTCATCTCAGGCTCTCAGGACCTCTTCCTCACGGTGACTGTAGGAGTGTCTTTGGCAGCAGTGGTGTGTGTCACTGCTGTTGTCATCATAGTACGCAGGAGGAGAGACAGTAAGGACTTACATTTGTCTCTGAGTTTAATGGAGTGCATTAATTACACAGTAATACATGGAGACAGACAGTTGTTTCATTGAAATTCTTCTGATTTCTTGTATTTGTTCTTGTCAGAGAATCAAGTGCCAACTGATAACTGCATTGTGAGTGAACTGTGACTTAATTAACACAGTTGTTTTACTTTAATAATAGTATAATACACCAAGAGTTTGCACTATAATTGTTTTTAATCTATTACATTTGTTATTAATTGATAAAGGGTCTGAATGCAGTAAACCACTCCACCCCACCAACCAATGAGGACCAGGTTAGTGCATCAACATTCTAATGGAGTTTGAAACATGATTAATATGAAACATAATTTGACCCAGTTGTTATCATGCAATCAGACTAATGTCCAGTTTAAATGATTCACGTTTCAATAACAATCTTGACCCTTGTAGAGTCAACCTGCTGACAGAATCACCTATGCCTCCATTGACCACTTCAATCAAAATCCCCCTGAGAGAGTTGATGTAAGATAAGCTATACTGAACATATTGTGATGGTATCACTCTCCCTCATACACACTGTTTAAAGCCTTTACTTTGATGTGTGTGTGTTGTCTCTGTAGGCCCAAGGTGAAGATGCAGTGATGTATGCCTCAGTTATGCCCTATTCTGGCAGAGGGAGAGAGACAGAGAACCCTGCTGACCCCAGCTCCCTCTACTCCACTGTCAAGTAACCTCAGGGAGACAAGACATAAGGAGAGACAGAGAACCCTGCTGACCCCAGCTCCCTCTACTCCACTGTCAAGTAACCTCAGGGAGACAAGACATAAGGAGAGACAGAGAACCCTGCTGACCCCAGCTCCCTCTACTCCACTGTCAAGTAACCTCAGGGAGACAAGACTTAAGGAGAGACAGAGAACCCTGCTGACCCCAGCTCCCTATACTCCACTGTCAAGTAACCTCAGGGAGACAAGACATAAGGAGAGACAGAGAACCCTGCTGACCCCAGCTCCCTCTACTCCACTGTCAAGTAACCTCAGGGAGACAAGACATCAACATGAAGACTACACTCTCTCATTCACACCCTGATTCCAGACCTGATTTGGTTCTAGGAATAGAGATTTTTGTGCTATTAATTAAAAGGGACAATCTGCACTAGTTACATCCATTTCTGGACATATTAATTAATGATATACACCCATTGACTCTAGAAAAATAAAATGTAGAAATGCCTCATGAGTTTAGTTAAACTGTCATAACCCATCAGAACCCAAAATATATGCTTGTATTACTCCAATGTTTGTAATCAAATGAAATGTATACAAACACAATGTATAGCCTCAAAACAATGTTTAAACTATAATATTGATATCATGGATGGCCAGTCCTTGCATCTATAGCTCTGACTATGAGAGTGGTTCTCCAGCCCCATCCCTCAGCTTTTCAGCAAAACAATGGCGGAGAGTGTGATTGCTTAATGTTTCAACTGCTGATTGCCTCTTTAAGATGTGTATATTTGATTGATGTAGACCAATGAGTTGGGAGACAGGAAAAGTGGAAGAGTTTGAGAGTCAGAAAGGCATGCTTCAGATTCAAATTCATGCTGACTCTGATAGCCTGGGCTATACAGTAATATACTGCATATGCACATATAAAATATTACTGCCCAATGTTACACACTACTATCCAGTGTGTACAACTTCTACTACAAGACCAGAGTGCGGCTACTTTGCAAGAATCTCAAATGTAAAATATTGTTTTGGTTACTACATGATTCCATATGTGGTATTTTATAGTTTTGATGTCTTCACTATTATTCTACAATGTAGACAATATTCAAAATAAGGAAAAACCCTTGAATGAGTAGGTGTGTCCAAACTTCTGACTGGTATTGTATGTGAATGAGTTTGCTAAAATATCTAAAAATAGGTTTTCATTATGAGGTATTGTGAGAATAATTAGTTGTTTTTAATCCATTTTGATTTCAGGTTGTAAAAAAACAAACTGTGGAAAAGGTCAAGGGGTATGAATAATTTCTGAAGGCACTGTAGAAATACATGCTCTGTGTGTTGACCAAGGCAACACATCTGACTTTGGCCCAATGCTGTACCACTCATATAATCTACCATAGAACTGAAATAGTATATTAAACAATACTAGAATAAGGTGGGGAAGATGGTCCTGCAGTTGAGGACTTCCTCCCTGGATAGTAATAGAAAACATACAAGGTTAGCAGAGGTGAGTCCAGCATGACAGAACAGTACACAGCATATTTACTAACTCACTCTGTAAAGTTATAGAGTGAAAAGTCTGTAAAGTTTTCCTCCACTGTAATCTCTAAAAGACGTGTCTCTCTAGACAATAGTTCCTATAAATATGTATGGGGCTGTTTTGACGTTACCAGTCTTAGGCTGCTGATGAGTACTGATGGTTGTCCTGATAGGAATCAGAATAGTTCCATCAGAACTGTCTGAAAAACATCATTTCAAGTGTCTTGACTTCAGATTGGCAAAATGTCACAACCCAGTCTGAAGCCATTAGAGGGACCAGCCCTGACCCAACATTTAGGAAACACTACTTTACAGGAACAGTACTCATTTCTATGTATCCAGACGGCACATGGAAGATGTACTATGTCTGCAGTACACACATCATACAGATGGGAGTGTTTTATTTAACCTGGGACCATGAAGGGGAAAATAATGAAGGTCTTCACTGCTCCCTCATTGTCAGTCAACTGACACCTCCACTTCCTCCCTCTGTTGTGTCACAGTCAGAGTGATGTCACAGCCAGACGTCTGTGTGATCTGATGCTTGGAGTTTCTCTGCAGCCAGGGCCGGCCCCTCATTAGGCAGGATTAGGTGTCCACCTATGTTGGCAGAATGACGAGGGAGGAATTTCTGAGCTAAACTGACCCAGACGCACCAACAACAACAACACATAAAACCTCACATAATTCTGCCCCAAAACAACAACATTTTCTCTCAACCAGTGACTTATGGGTATTTTAGGTGAGCACTGATGACACACTGTGATAAGCAGTGCCTTCTTTGGTAAAGGCAGGGGCGCAAAATATGTTGCTTGTCCATTCCCATCATGCCCCTCCAGTGTGTTGTTGGAGAGACAGAACGCTGCGGCACTCGACCAACTTTCAGTCCCAAAAAATTATTGAACATCAATCATGTAGCAGATATAACATATGGTAGAAAGAGAGTAGGTGGCCTTTTCTGTAATGTACAGACTGGAGACTAAATGTATGACAATGTAATGAGATGGACACTTTTTACATCATACAAGTTTCTCTGATCAAAAAGCCTAAACTAAATGTCACCCAATCAAATAAAAAATGCACTGACTTGTTAACAGATAACATATCCTAACAACAGGACAGGTCAAAGTTAAATGGACAATATGGAATTGACAATCAGGTTACTGACATCTGCTGAACAGAAGTTTCACCTCATGGGCTAAAATGTCATGATTCAGTGGTTTCAAGTTTGTATCTGTCAATGTTTGACGAGCTGATTATTGTAAAACATAAAATATTTCTGCATTTCCCGCTGTGTAAACACATTGCAAAGGGCTCAGAAGAACTCCTGATGAAGTTGGGTAGCTGATATTCAGAGCTTAAATAGACTAAATGACTAGTCACAGGAATCAGGACTAATAAAGCCAATGCAACGGCCTGTTTTTACAAACGGTGTGTCTACCTCATGGAAGAGCATTCATAACATTCCATTGTGGGCCAACACAGTAGACTACACCCCAGTAAGCACGGACTGGCGCTGATGTCTCTTGGACGTCTTTTTTTGGTGTTTTACAAATGGTAGGCCTACCACATACTGAAGCTCACCACCTGCCTCAATCTGCATCATCCAGTCACAGCCAGCTCAGACTAACATCTTGGTTAATACCTGGGGAACATGTTCTAGTTCTGTCAAATGTGAGCAGAGAGCACCTTAATGTTACTGGTCTGTCAGGCTTCACTGGTGATGAAGAAGAGACTGAAAAAGAGAAATATCTTAATGTACTGCTTATATTGCATATTACCGTAACAACTATACTTTGTGCAGTGAAATTTAAGCTCTGATTGATGACTTGTTCTTGGGTACTACTAGCTAGGTCAGCTGGTGTGTGAGTCTAATATGAATAATAATGGTATGAAAGTTATAATAAATAAATTAGTAATAGTAATAAATTAGTAAATGACATGCTTGTTCTGTCCCTTTTAGAGAAAGATTGCAGACAGAGTTGACGTAGTCTCAGGGACAAGATTCAGAGAGAAAAGAGGGCAGAGAAGGACAAGAAGAGAAGTGGGGCAGCAGTCTCAAATAGTGTTTCATGGACATCTTAGGTTTTTCAGGACCACTGGCCAGGGCGCGTGACACCACTTTGAATGTCCCATTCACAGCTGAAAGAGAGAGCCAGGGAGAGTCAGAGAGAAAAGGAGAAAGACCAACAAGAGGTAGATGAGGAAATGGGAGAAGGAGCCAGATAGGAGGTAGAAGGACCAACTGATGAAGTAGAAGAAGAGTTAGGAGAGAGATTACAATGAAAATTAAGAATGGAGGAAACAGGAGGAGGATAGATATGATATGAAGAGAGGAATGGAGACAGGAAGGACCAGGCTCAAGATAACCAGGTATTCACACCTAGAGCTCCAAACGGAGCCACATCTGTTGTCCCACCTGTAGTCTTACCTGTAGTCCCACCTAGAGTCACACTGTCACGTTCTGACCTTAATTCTGTTATTATATCTTTGTTTTTGAATGGTCAGGACGTGAGTTGGGTGGGTTGTCTATGTTCGTTTTTCCATAATTTGGGATTTCTGTGTTCGGCCTAGTATGGTTATCAATCAGAGGCAGCTGTCAATCGTTGTCCCTGATTGAGAATCATACTTAGGTAGCCTGGTTTCACTTTTGAGTTGTGGGTGTTTATTTTCTGTCTTTGTGTGTGTCGCCAGACAGGACTGTTTCGGTTTTCGTTCATTAACTTTATTGTTTTGTATTTCAGTGTTCATTTTGATTTATTAAAGATTACATCATGAACACTTACCACCCTGTGCATTTGTCCTCCGATCCTTCTCGCTACTCCTCCTCAGAAGAGGAGGACGAGATCCGTTACACACACCTGTAGTCCCACCTGTAGTCCCACCTCTAGTTCCACCTGTAGTCCCACCTGTAGTCCCACCTGTAGTCTAACCTGTAGTCCCACCTGTAGTCATCCCTGTAGTCCCACCTGTAGTCCCACCTGTAGTATAACCTGTAGTCCTACCTGTAGTCCCACCTGTAGTCTAACCAGTAGTCCCAACTGTAGTCTAACCAGTAGTCCCACCTGTAGTCCCACCTGTAGTCTAACCAGTAGTCCCACCTGTAGTCCCACATGTAGTCTAACCAGTAGTCCCAACTGTAGTCTAACCAGTAGTCCCACCTGTAGTCCCACCTGTAGTCTAACCAGTAGTCCCAACTGTAGTCTAACCAGTAGTCCCACCTGTAGTCCCACCTGTAGTATAACCTGTAGTCCCACCTGTAGTCCCACCTGTAGTCTCACCTGTAGTCTAACCAGTAGTCCCACCTGTAGTCCCACCTGTGGTCCCATCTGTGGTCCCGCCTGTAGTCCCACCTGTAGTCTAACCAGTAGTCCCACCTGTAGTCCCACCTGTAGTCCCACCTGTAGTCCCACCTGTAGTCCCACCTGCAGTTCCACCCGTAGTCCCAGCTGTAGTCCCACCTGTAGTCGTACCTGTAGTCCCACCTGTAGTCATGCCTGTAGTCCCACCTATAGTCGTACCTGTATTCCCACCTGTAGTCCCACCTGTAGTCTAACCAGTAGTCCCACCTGTAGTCCCACCTGTAGTCTTACCTGTAGTCCCACCTGTAGTCCCACCTGTAGTCCCACCTGTAGTCTTACCTGTAGTCTTACCTGTAGTCCCACCAGTAGTCCCACCTGAAGTCCCACCTGTAGTCGTACCTGTAGTCTAACCAGTAGTCTTACCTGTAGTCCCACCTGTAGTCCCACCTTTAATCGCACCCAGGGTCACACACAGGGTTTTACTACACACTCGCCCACATAGGGGAACCCAGCCATGATGAGTCTGTTCCAGCCAGACTATTATCTGCCCTGAATGAGGACGTAGGACCAGACGAGTACCGGGATTTCACAAAAACTATTGTCCCCATATTAAACAGGCTCCCCTGCAGAAGAAAAGCTCCACCATCTGCTATTCAAAGTGTAATTCAATTGTACATTTTTTAAAACTCAAGTAGTGTATTCATACCCCTTCACCAAGTGTTGAATGTTATTCATGTTTATTTCTTGTTTGTTCCTCTGAAAATTAACTTTACATTTCTTTTTCAAGTGTTTTTTCATGTCTTTATAACAGAAGTGAGAATACTGGAGAAGAGAAGAAGACAAGGAGATGATGCTGAGTCTTCATTCAGGACACTAGTCTATACACACACACTAACACTCCTCTGCTCTACTCTAATCTATTATGCTGTACTCTCCTATCTACTCTACTCTCCTATCTCCTCTGTTATCCTGTCCTCTCTTCTCTCCTCTCTCTTCTACTCTGCCCTCTACACTTCTCAACTCTCCTCTCTCATCTACTCTCATCTCCTCTCCTCTCTCTACAATCCTTAACCCTCTCCTCTCCTCTCCTCTCCTCTCCTCTCCTCTCCTCTCCTCTACCTCTACTCTACTCTACTCTACTCTACTCTACTCTCCTCTCCTCTCTCTACAATCCTTAACCCTCTCCTCTCCTCTCCTCTCCTCTCCTCTCCTCTCCTCTCCTCTCCTCTCCTCTCCTCTCCTCTCCTCTCCTCTCCTCTCCTCTCCTCTCCTCTCCTCTCCTCTCCTCTCCTCTCCTCTACTCTCCTCTACTCTCTCCTCTACTGTCCTCCGCTCTACTCTCCTCTACTCTCCTGTACTCTCCTCTCCTCTCCTCTCCTCTCTCCTCTATTCTCATTTCTTCTCTCTTCTGCTCTCCATTCCTCTCTCTTCTCTCCTATACTCTCCTCACCTCTCTGCTCTCCTCTCCTATGTCCTCTTCGCTCTACTCTGCTCTACTCTCTCCTCTCCTCTCCTCTCCTCTCTTATTCTCTCCTCTCCTCAGCCATCTCCTCTCCTCTCCTCTCTCCTCTACTCTCCACTCTCCACTACTCAGGGCTCCGGGCAGGGCTCCGGGCAGCCGAGCGGAAATGGAGGAAAACTCGCCTCCCTGCGGACCTGACATCCTTTCACTCCCTCCTCTCTACATTTTCCTCTTCTCTCTCTGCTGCTAAAGCCACTTTCTACCACTCTAAATTCCAAGCATCTGCCTCTAACCCTAGGAAGCTCTTTGCAACCTTCTCCTCCCTCCTGAATCCTCCTCCCCCTCCCCCCCCTCCTCCCTCTCTGCAGATGACTTCGTCAACCATTTTGAAAAGAAGGTCGACGACATCCGATCCTCGTTTGCTAAGTCAAACGACACCGCTGGTTCTGCTCACACTGCCCTACCCTGTGCTCTGACCTCTTTCTCCCCTCTCTCTCCAGATGAAATCTCGCGTCTTGTGACGGCCGGCCGCCCTACAACCTGCCCGCTTGACCCTATCCCCTCCTCTCTTCTCCAGACCATTTCCGGAGACCTTCTCCCTTACCTCACCTCGCTCATCAACTCATCCCTGACCGCTGGCTACGTCCCTTCCGTCTTCAAGAGAGCGAGAGTTGCACCCCTTCTGAAAAAACCTACACTCGATCCCTCCGATGTCAACAACTACAGACCAGTATCCCTTCTTTCTTTTCTCTCCAAAACTCTTGAACGTGCCGTCCTTGGCCAGCTCTCCCGCTATCTCTCTCAGAATGACCTTCTTGATCCAAATCAGTCAGGTTTCAAGACTAGTCATTCAACTGAGACTGCTCTTCTCTGTATCACGGAGGCGCTCCGCACTGCTAAAGCTAACTCTCTCTCCTCTGCTCTCATCCTTCTAGACCTATCGGCTGCCTTCGATACTGTGAACCATCAGATCCTCCTCTCCACCCTCTCCGAGTTGGGCATCTCCGGCGCGGCCCACGCTTGGATTGCGTCCTACCTGACAGGTCGCTCCTACCAGGTGGCGTGGCGAGAATCCGTCTCCACACCACGTGCTCTCACCACTGGTGTCCCCCAGGGCTCTGTTCTAGGCCCTCTCCTATTCTCGCTATACACCAAGTCACTTGGCTCTGTCATAACCTCACATGGTCTCTCCTATCATTGCTATGCAGACGACACACAATTAATCTTCTCCTTTCCCCCTTCTGATGACCAGGTGGCGAATCGCATCTCTGCATGTCTGGCTGACATATCCGTGTGGATGACGGATCACCACCTCAAGCTGAACCTCGGCAAGACGGAGCTGCTCTTCCTCCCGGGGAAGGACTGCCCGTTCCATGATCTCGCCATCACGGTTGACAACTCCATTGTGTCCTCCTCCCAGAGCGCTAAGAACCTTGGCGTGATCCTGGACAACACCCTGTCGTTCTCAACTAACATCAAGGCGGTGGCCCGTTCCTGTAGGTTCATGCTCTACAACATCCGCAGAGTACGACCCTGCCTCACACAGGAAGCGGCGCAGGTCCTAATCCAGGCACTTGTCATCTCCCGTCTGGATTACTGCAACTCGCTGTTGGCTGGGCTCCCTGCCTGTGCCATTAAACCCCTACAACTCATCCAGAACGCCGCAGCCCGTCTGGTGTTCAACCTTCCCAAGTTCTCTCACGTCACCCCGCTCCTCCGCTCCCTCCACTGGCTTCCAGTTGAAGCTCGCATCCGCTACAAGACCATGGTGCTTGCCTACGGAGCTGTGAGGGGAACGGCACCTCAGTACCTCCAGGCTCTGATCAGGCCCTACACCCAAACAAGGGCACTGCGTTCATCCACCTCTGGCCTGCTCGCCTCCCTACCACTGAGGAAGTACAGTTCCCGCTCAGCCCAGTCAAAACTGTTCGCTGCTCTGGCCCCCCAATGGTGGAACAAACTCCCTCACGACGCCAGGACAGCGGAGTCAATCACCACCTTCCGGAGACACCTGAAACCCCACCTCTTTAAGGAATACCTAGGATAGGATAAAGTAATCCCTCTCACCCCCCCCCCTGAAAAGATTTAGATGCACTACTGTTCCACTGGAGGTCATAAGGTGAATGCACCAATTTGTAAGTCGCTCTGGATAAGAGCGTCTGCTAAATGACTTAAATGTAAATGTAATGTAAATGTACTCTGCTCTACTCTCTCCTCTACTCTCCACTACTCTGCTTTACTCTCTCCTCTACTCTCCATTACTCTCTCCTCTAATCTTCAAGCTTCTCTACTCTCCTCTCTCCTCTATCCTCTCCACTCCTCTGCTCTACACTCCTCTCTCTTCAACTCTGCTCTCCTATCCTATCCTATCCTATCCTATCCTATCCTATCATCTTCCCTCTCCTCTCCTCTCCTCTCCTCTCCTCTCCTCCTCCCTCTCCTCCTCTCCTCTCCTCTCCTCTCCTCTCCTCTCCTCTCGTCTGCTCTGCTCTGCTCTGCTCTACTCTACTCTACTCTACTCTGCTCTCCCCTCTACACTCCTCTTCTCTCCTCTACTCTGCTCTATTCTCCTCTCTCCTCTGCCCTCTCCTCTCCTCTCTCCTCTTCTCTCCTCTCTCCTGTACTCAGTTCTACTCTCCTCTCTCTTTTACTCTGCTCTCCTCTCTTATCCTCTCCTCTCTCCTTCTCTCATTATCTATTTCTCTCTCTGCTCAGCAACAGAAAAACAGAAGTGGTCTGAGCTGAAATAACCGCTGAAAGAAGGACCAGTTGCAGAAATAGACATACTTATTATTCTGTTTATGTACATCATTAACTGCAGTTATATTCAGATTTATAACAATGGAAATATTTACATATACATCAAACTCAACAGCCAAAAGCAGGTTGTAACTAGAAGGAGGACAGCTATTGATGGAAGTGACTTTTCTCAGCAGGTTAGGAGATAATTTAAGATAAACCTAACCCCTTTCCCAAACGTATCCTAATTCTCCTAACCTGCTATGTAAGGTCTCCTAACCTGCTACGAGAAATGTATTTCCATCCATAGCTGTATACCATCTAGTAATACCATCTAGTAAAACCCCCAAAACAGTGTCTCTATGTCAACTCCCATACAAACAGTACAGTCCACTGTTCCCATGGTATCTTTGTGTTGTTTTCTACTTCTTTGAAGGTGTGAAATGATCAGATGTGTTATTTTTAGGGTGAAGTAATATTCTGTGGTAAAATGAAAATACAACCCATCACTATGACTTATTTCTCTCTCTCTGCTCAGTCTCAGAAAAACAGAAGTGGTCTGAGCTGAAATAACCACTGAAAAAGGACCAGTTGCAGACATAGACATTAATATTCATTATTCTGTGTATATCTACATCATTGGTTGTAGTTACATTCACCTCTCTAACATTTGAAATTCACTCATCTGTCCTTTTTTAATACTGATTCTTTACAAACACAGTTATGTGCTGCTTCAATAAGCTGGTAAGAGGAATATACCCTGGTATTACAGGAACGTGATTGGATGTCCACTTCAGTACTTGACAGGTTTAGAACATATTGGTACATATGTAGAAACATACATAACATGTGATGTCATACACAACATGGGATGTCATACACAAACAGGTAGAATCTTCCTTAATATACGGACAGTGGGTCATTAAAGTCACACAACAAATAGACACCCCCAAATCAATAAATAGTCATATTAAATGTCTTTAGTGATGGAGAAAACCATTTGAATAATTTGAGAGCTCTTGTGAATGATCTGTGGTGTCTGGTAGTGCAGTGTGTTACATTGAACTCCTCAGATCATACTGTTACTGTGTAGGGGTTAGACACTTGTTCAGAGGACTGGTGGTTGTGCAGGAGCACTTTGAAGGCCTTGGGAGGGAGTTGTAGGAAGTGCCAATGATGTGGCAGCAGCATCTCTGAATGACTTCCAATCCTGGAGAGACAAGAGACTTGATTACACTGATATGTCATGTTGACGTGTTGACTATGTCACTTGACTATGTCACTTGACTTATTTCCGTCCTGTAAACTATTTAGATAGAATTAGGATGTACACAGAATGAGAGGAGTGGAGAAATGCCAAGTCTGATTAACCATTCAAATGAATATGACAGTGGAGGCTCCTCAGAGGAGCAAGGGGAGGAATTGTGAATTTCATAAAACACTTATGAAAAAGTAAATATTTTTTAGATACAACTAAACTAAAAATGTTCACGTCACCAGTTGTTTTGTAATGAAGGTCTACAGTAGCTTCAACAGCACTCTATAGGGTAGGTAGCACCATGGTGTAGCTGGAGCACAGCTAGTTTCCACCCTCCTCTGGGCACATTGACTTCCATACAAAACCTAAGAGGCTTATCGTACTCACCCTCTTCCACAGTAACTATGACAACTTCCGAAAGACGTCCGCCAACCTATCAGAGCTCTTGCAGCATGAACTGACAAATTGTCAGCGGTTACAATATGAAGGTTTGGCTTAGAAGTGTTTTGTTGTCTGGTCACAGACAGCTGAGGTGTTTTGCACTGGATCCCACAAGCGAAGGAAAAAGGTGAGAGGAGGAGAGTCGAGATGTGAGAAGGAATTAACAAGCAAAGTGATCATGCTGTTTGTTTATGGCTACGATGAATGTGACCTGTATTTGCCTGTGATCAGGGGTGTATTCATTCTAGTATCATGTAGTAGCATAAACTTATCAATGTTACACTGAGCTGGGTGACTGGAATATGAATGAATCATCCAATTAAATGGCACCGACCACCACTTGAATATGACCACATTAATGCCAAATCCCTGCATCACTAATACAGACTCTCATACATGTGAAGAAGGCCTTGTCGTGACGTTGTATTAATTAATATGATAACTGTTGCTCATCGAATGATTACAAGTTTCTAATTACGTGATTAACTGAATCAAGCAATTATTGACTCATTAACCTGGGGCACCATGGGAAAACTATTTTTTTATTCAGTTTCTATTTCCCAAATCAACTCAAAGAGTATCAGAATATCGATTTTACAACAGCTGCTAAGGAACCAGTTGCCTCTAACAATCTCGTTCTGAACGTCGAATTTCAAAAGAGAGAGAAAAAGAAAGTACACAAGAGAAATATACATTTGGGTGAATTTGTCAGCTATGCTATTCTAACCCTAGCCTTGCCCCAAACTGCCGCTCTTATGGGTCAGAATATAATGACGTAATTACGTGGGGATGATCTTCGAGGATTCTCTGAGTGGACCGTTCCGCTGTTCGATGACGCACTTCTCCTGCGCACCTCCCTGCTCGTCCTCCCGGTGTCAGTGTCCTTTTTGGCTTAGGAGTCTGTACCCTCACCCTTGCTCTGGAAGGGGTCTTCTGAGGACAGACAGCTCTGTAGCTCAGAGCTCACAGCATAGGAATGAAACCCTTTAGATACCACGATTCGATGGTATCTAGGTGGTTCGACTTGAATTCACCCGCTTAGACACAGCTACTCATCCGTAGCTTGGGTAGAAAAATATTTCTTTGTCCTCAAGCTTGCGTTGCGTTCTGGGTTCGTTTACTTTTTCAGGCCCTGCTGCAGCTGGGGTCACTTAGTCCTCATGTAAATTCTATACTCACAGGTTTTATGCCCTTGGGTCAGAAGTGGGCGTAGCCGCCTTTAGGGCAATTCTCTGGGCGTACCAAGTTAATGAGGCAAGGTCCAGATTTGACTCAAATCCAATTTTAGACTACCTTAACATTTCATCTTCCCCAAAACATTCTCTTTGATTTTTATATTTTCCATACAACGTACAATGTATAAACATCAGACATATACTAGGAAAACCCTTCACATTACAATGTTTTCATAATAACGTCATCTATTATCCTTTAATAACAGAACAAAAATGACATACATTTTCATATTCCATCTATCGTCCACCATTGACCACCATTGTGGCTGAAGAAAACCATTGTTCCAAAGTCCCTTTATTTCATGTTTAATGTTCTGAGGCTGGTTCTCCATAGTAACAGGACAAAGGAATTTGTCTGTGGCCTGAGATTTACCAGGGGAGTGAGGGGCCATAAAACTCCCCACATCTTCAGACCCCTAGATCTCTCCTCCTCTGTTGGGGTTGAGAGATAATCTGTAGGGTTGTGGTCTCCTGTAACCTGACCTGATCAGGACAGTCATGACAGCCTTCAACTGCTGGTGAGCTGGAGGATTCTCACCAAGGTGTCAGAAACTAGATTAAAACCATGACCACTTTGAGGAAGTGATGCTATAGTGATGAATAGAGATGCTGCTGTATGGTGAGAAACTCATAGTGCTGAGACACTCTGAAAGAGGAAAGAGACAGAAACAGAGCAGAGAGAGAGAGAGAGACAGAGAGAGAGATAGACACAGAGACAGACCAGAGAGAGAGAGAGGATATCATGGCTGACATCCCTCAATCATTTTTGGGATTGCTTATGACCGTTTTGTACCTGCTAACAGGTAAGACAGAGGAGAGAGAGTAAGAATATGTCATTAGAGATCATAGAACACATTTATTTCACACGGCCAAACTAGTTCAGTTTACATTTGACTAATATTATGATGACATTTCTGTTGTGTATCTGTTTACTCTTATCTTCACTATTGTATAATAGACAGTATATTACACTATTATTCACACTGAAGAATATCAATAAGAATACCTATGAAATATAATGTCATCTGTATTACCAGTTAATAATTATCTGATGTCATACTCTTTCCAGGTGTCAGTGGAGAAACTCTCTCTATGTTCTCCAGAATGGGAGATAATGTCAGTCTGCCGTGTAACAATGTGGTTTATCCAAACTGTTCCTCTACTACATGGCTCTATAACAGAGATGGATCTACTGGTGATATTGAAGAGGTCACATTGGGGAAGATCAAAGTTGACCAGACAGAGAGAGCAGAGCGACTGAGTTTAGGGTCTAACTGTTCTCTACATGTTAGTGATGTCAGAGCTGAGGATGTTGGACTCTACACCTGTCGACAGTACCTTACAGAGACTGGACCACAACATGGAGGTGATGCTCCTGTTCATCTGTCTGTTCTAACTAGTGAGTATTACTGTTTAAATCAGAGTTTAAATGTCACTGTGTATAAGTGTGGTGTTAATAATCATATGTAATGTGAAAACAACCAACAAGTACTGTATACCTTTTTCTCTTTCTCAGTCTCCTCTACCACAGCAGTGACAGATCTGAAGCCTAATGTAATTATGACATTACGGTGTTCTCTGCTCACCTATACACAACATGGAACGTGCCGGTCAGGATTTAGTCTCAGCTGGGTCCCTAAAACAGGTACTAATTCCCAGAACACACAGGATTCTTCCTGTGACATCACTCTGACTGTGACACTCCAGAAGAAGGACAACAACAGGAAGTGGACGTGCACGCTGACCGAAAAGGGAAACATGAAGATCTCCATTGACTTCACCTCCACATTCTCAGGTATGTGTTCTTGTTATGTTCCTATAATCTGAATAAGTTCACAAGATCTGTGATGATATTAAAGTTAATATCAAATCTGATTCATTCTCCTGGTATTTCTGATATTAGTGATGCATTTGAATCCTACTGCTGTGTCTGATGATGATGATGATGATGATGGGTTATTTAATAAACTAAAAGAGGATGTTCATCTCCTACTGAATTAGATATAGAAGAAAAGACCACTGATAACGATGATGTCATCTCTACTCTCCCAGGTAAAATACTCTCATCTGTATGATGTGTGCAGATATAGTAAAAGTTTTATCTGTCCTCTGGATACATATAACTGGGTATTGTGTTTTCCTTACTGTGTCAGGGTTTGAGACTGGGTCCAGAAAGATTATATGTTTTTCAGACAGTTCTGGTGTAACTTCTCTAATTCCCGTCAGGACAACCAGCAGTACTCCACAACAGTATAAGACTGGTCATGTAAAAACAGGCCCAAACATATTAATATATTAATAGGAAGTACTGCTTGTCTAGTGCTCTAGACATTGGAGTAGAGAAAGATGTAACAGATGGAGTAGAGAACTCTACAGGCAACACAGAGTGAGTTGTGGATCCATTCTGTACTGTGATGTCACCAGTATTCACCAATGAAAAGTGGTCACTCTGTTTTCAACTACTATCCAGGAAGTACAGCCTCTACTACAAGACCAGCCTTGTCAACCACCTCCCCATCTTCTGCTGGTATTGTATTTAATACTATTTCCCTTCTCAGTTGTATTGTAGATTGTATGAGTGGTACAACATGGGGCCAAAGTCAGATGTATTACCTTGGTCAACACAAAGCATTTACAGTATGTGTATATGCAGTCTAACTTATGTCTAACTTGTGTTTTGATCTTCACATTTGCTGTGGTGCATTTCACACTTCTCTGTTCCCATATGAATCCCTGCTTGTCTATGTAACTCTGCCAGTGCTAAAATTGAATGACGTTAAAGTAAACTCCTGATATCAGTGATGAGTGAACAAGCACCCTGCTCTCTACTGTATGTGTCTGATGATGAAGAGTTATTTTAAAAGAGGATGTTTTTCTCCTCCTGAACTAGATATTAAAGGGCACTGAAGATGGTGGTGACATCACCTTCAACGCCTCAGGACAAATTCAATCAGAAATAGTACATCTTCCATTTAGCATCTAGATACATATATGAGTACTCTTCCTGTAAAGTAGTGTTTCCCAAATGTTGGGTCAGATGCGCTGGTCCCTCATTCTTCAGACTGGTTTATAATTATTATTTTTTTAATCTACCAAAGTCAAGACACGTGAATTAATATTTTTCAGATGGTTCTGATGGGACAACTCTGAATCCTGTCAAGACAACCACTCAGGACCATAACAGCCCCAAACATATTTATAGGAAGTACTGATTGTCTCCTGATTCAGAGATTGTTGTAGAGAAAGATTTAGCAGATTGAGTAGAGAAAACTCTATAGGCAACACAGAGTCAGTGGATGTGGATCCATTCTGTACTGTGATGTCGCCATTATTGTCACGTTCTGACCTTAGTTCCTCTCTTTTGTCTTTTGTTTTAGTATGGTCAGGGCGTGGGTTGGGGTGGGCAGTCTATGTTGGTTTTTCTATGTTGGTTTTTTGAGTTTGGCCTGGTATGGTTCTCAATCAGAGGCAGGTGTCATTAGTTGTCTCTGATTGAGAATCATACTTAGGTAGTCTTTTTCCACCTGTGTTTCGTGGGTGTTTGTTTTCTGTTTTGTGTTTTCACTAGACAGGACTGTTTCATTTGTTCGTTCTTCCTAGTTATTTTTTTTGTTTAGTGTTCAGTTTTGATTATATTAAAAATCATGAACACTTACCAAGCTGCACCTTGGTCCTCACCTTCTTCCACCAACGACAGCCATTACAATTATTCATGAAACGTGGTCACCTTGTTTGTTTTCAACTACTATGCAGGGAGTACATAGGCTAAGTACCAGTCTCTTTAGCTAACGTGCCACTCCTTGTCATTGCCAAAGAGACTGGCCTTTCGGGAATATCAACATTCAATAGAGTAGCACAGTGTGAGTCATCCTACCCATTAAACCTAGTGGTCGAACACGGAAATGGTTCCAATCCTTTTTGCACCATTCATTTCTCCCGTAGGGGATTTGAGATACACTTCAAATAAGGGCTGTGTTTCCTGTAGGCTTACTCTGGCATGATGGTTTGATAACCGTGTAATTCTCTCAGACAAGGAGACTTCAAAACAAAATCTATTTTATTGGTCACATACACATGGTTAACAGATGTTAATGCGAATGTAGTGAAATGCTTGTGCTTCTAGTTCTGACCATGCAGTAATATCTAACAAGTAATCTAACAATTTCACAACAACTACCTTATACACACAAGTGTAAAGGAAGGATTAATATATGTACATATAAATATATGGATGAGTGATTCCTTTGCGTCATAGGCAAGATGCAGTAGATGGTGTAGAATACAGTATATACATATGAGATGAGTAATGTAGGATATGTAGACATTTTTAAAGTGCCATTATTTAAAGTGACTAGTGATACCTTTATTAAATCAATTCATTAAATGTATTACAGTGGCTGAAGTTGAGTCAGTATGTTGGCAGCAGCCACTCAATGTTAGTGGTGGCTGTTTAACAGTCTGATGGCCTTGAGATAGAAGCTGTTTTTCAGTCCGTCGAGTCTGACTCCAAGTCTGAGTCACAAGTCGAGTCACGAGTACATCAATTTATATTAGGTCTTATTATGCAGTTGTTTATAGTTGCCACCAAATGGCGCCAATCCCACTAATTTACTCTTCATCACTACATCACACGTTCTACCTAATACCTGTAGTTCTTTACTTATTTACTACATACAGTGCCAGTCAAAAGTTTGGCCACAGCTGCTCATCCGAAGGGTTTTCTCTATTTTTACTATTTTCTACATTGTAGAATAATAGTGAAGACATCAAAACTATGAAATAAGTCAATATGTTGGCAGCAGCCACTGTATGTTAGTGAGAGCTGTTTAACAGTCTGGCCTTGAGATAGAAGATAGATAGACTCTTGGTCCCAGCTTTGATGCACCTGTACTGACCTCGCCTTCTGGATGATAGCGGGGTGAACAGGCAGTATTTTGGGTGGTTGTTGTTCTTTATGTTCTTTTTGGCCTTCCTGTGACATTGGGTGGTGTAGGTGTCCTGGAGGGCAGGTAGTTTGCCCCCGGTGATGCGTTGTGCAGACTGCACCACCCTCTGGAGAGCCTTAAGGTTGTGGCCGGAGCCCGACAGCCCGACAGGATGCTTTCAATTGTCCATCTGTAGTAGTTTATGAGGGTTTTAGGTGACAAGCCAAATTTCTTCAGCCTCCTGAGGTGGAAGAGGCACTTTTGCGCCTTCTTCACCACGCTGTCTGTGTGGGTGGACCATTTAAGTTTGTCCGTGATGTGAAAGCCAAGGAACGTAAAACTTTCCACCTTCTCCACTGCTGTCCCGTCGATTTGGATGGGGGGATGCTCCCTCTACTGCATCCTGAAGTGCACGATCATCTCCTTTGTTTTGTAGACATTGAGTGAGAGTTTATTTTCCTGACACCACACTCCAATTGATTACAGACAGATTATTTCACTTATAATTCACTGTATCACAAGTCCAGTGGATCAGAAATCAAACTAAGTTGACTGTGCCTTTAAACAGCTTTGAAAATTCCAGATTCCATGATGTCATGGCTTTAGAAGCTTCTGATAGGCTAATTGACGTAATTTGAGTCAATTGGAAGGGTACCTGTGGATTTATTTCAAGGTCTACCTTCAAACTCAGTGCCTCTTTGTTTGACATCATAGGAAAATCAAAAGAAATCAGCCAAGACAATTGGACAATTGGAGACCTCCACAAGTCTGGTTCATCCTTGGGAGAAATTTCTAAATGCCTGAAGGTATCCCGTTCATCTGTACAAACAATAGTATGCAAGTATAAACATAGTGGGACCACGCAGCCGTCAAACCGCTCAGGAAGGAGACGTGTTCTGTCTCCTAGAAATGAACGTACTTTGGTGTGAAAAGTGCAAATCAATCCCAGAACAACAGCAAGTTTTAAGTTCCTCGGCATACACATCACAGACAAACTGAATTGGTCCACTCACACAGACAGCATCGTGAAGAAGGCGCAGCAGCGCCTCTTCAACCTCAGGAGGGAGGCTGAAGAAATTCGGCTTGTCACCAAAAGCACTCACAAACTTCTACAGATGCACAATCGAGAGCATCCTGGCGGGCTGTATCACCGCCTGGTACGGCAACTGCTCCGCCCTCAACCGTAAGGCTCTCCAGAGGGTAGTGAGGTCTGCACAACGCATCACCGGGGGCAAACTACCTGCCCTCCAGGACACCTACACCACCCGATGTTACAGGAAGGCCATAAAGATCATCAAGGACATCAACCACCCGAGCCACTGCCTTGTTCACCCCGATATCATCCAGAAGGCGAGGTCAGTACAGGTGCATCAAAGCTGGGACCGAGAGACTGAAAAACAGCTTCTATCTCAAGGCCATCAGACTGTTAAACAGCCACCACTAACATTGAGTGGCTGCTGCCAACACACTGACATTGACACTGGCTCAACTCCAGCCACTTTAATAATGGGAATTGATGGGAAATGATGTAAATATATCACTAGCCACTTTAAACAATGCTACCTTATATAATGTTACTTACCCTACATTATTCATCTCATATGCATACGTATATACTGTACTCTATATCATCGACTGCATCCTTATGTAATACATGTATCACTAGCCACTTTAACTATGCCACTTTGTTTACATACTCATCTCATATGTATATACTGTACTCGATACCATCTACTGTATGCTGCCCTGTACCATCACTCATTCATATATCCTTATGTACATATTCTTTATCCCCTTACACTGTGTATAAGACAGTAGTTTTGGAATTGTTAGTTAGATTACTTGTTGGTTATTACTGCATTGTCGGAACTAGAAGCACAAGCATTTCGCTACACTCGCATTAACATCTGCTAACCATGTGTATGTGACAAATAAAATTTGATTTGATTTGATTTGATTTGAAGATGCTGGAGGAAACAGGTACAACAGTATCTATATCCACAGTAAAACGAGTCCTATATCGACATAACCTGAAAGGCCGCTCAGCATGGAAGAAGCCACTGCTCCAAAACCACCATAAAAAAGACAGACTACAGATTGCAACTGCACATGGGGCCAAAGATCGTACTTTTTGGTGAAATGTCCTCTGGTCTGATGAAACAAAAATGTAACTGTTTGGCCATAATGACCTTTATGTTTGGAGGAAAAAGGGGGATGCTTGCAAGCCGAAGAACACCATCCCAACCGTGACAACATCATGTTGTGGGGGTTTGCTGCAGGTTGGACTGGTGCACTTCACAAAATAGATGGCATCATGAGGAAAGAAAAAGATGTGGATATTTTGAAGCAACATCTCAAAACATCAGTCAGGAAGTTAAATCTTGGTCGCAAATGGGTCTTCCAAATGGACAATGACCCCAAGCATACTTCCAAAGTTGTGGCAAAATGGCTTAAGCACAACAAAGTCAAGGTATTGGAGTGGCCATCACAAAGCCCTGACCTCAATCCTATAGAACATTTGTAGGCATAACTGAAACCGTGTGTGCGAGCAAGGAGGCATACAAACCTGACCCAAGTTTCAAAAGCTCTGTCAGGAAGAATGAGCCAAAATTCACCCAACTTATTGTGGGAAGCTTGTGGAAGGCTACCCGAAATGTTTGACCCAAGTTAAACAATTTAAAGGCAATGATACCAAATACTAATTGAGTGTATGTCAACTTCTGACCTATTGGGAATGTGATGAAAGAAATAAAAGCTGAAATAAATAATTCTCTCTACTATTATTCTGACATTTCACATTCTTAAAATAAAGTGGTGATCCTATCTGACCTAAGACAGGGCATTTTTACTAGGATTAAATGTCAGGAATTGTGAAAAACTGAGTTTTAATATATTTGGCGAAGGTTTATGTAGACTTCCGACTTCAACTGTAAATAACTGCAGGAGGGTGAATGTGTCTTTCAGAGTCTGTTGGAAAGCAGACAACCAGGTTTTCCTCTAGGATTTTCCCTGTGCTGAGCAATATTTTGTTTCTTTTTCCCCTCAAAAACGTCCTAGTCTTTGCTGATGACAAGCATACCCATAACATGATGAAGCCACCACAATGTTTTTGATAATATGAAGAGTGTTACTCAGAGATGTGTTGGATGTGCCCAAAACATAATGCTTTGTATTCAGGACATGAAGGTAATTTCTTTGCCACATTTCTTGCAGTTTTACTTTAGTGCCTTATTGCAAACAGGATGCATGTTTTGGGATGTTTTCTTCCTGACAGGCTTCCTTTTTTTCACTCTGTCATTTAGGTTAGTACTCTGTGGTAACTACAATGTTGTTGATCCATTGTGAGTTTTCTCCTATCCGAGCCACTTCAGGATCCGACCCTTTTTTTTTCTATTTTCGCCTAAAATGACTAACCCAAATCCAACTGCCTGTAGCTCAGGCCCTGAAGTAAGGATATGCATATCCTTGATACCAATTCAAAGTAAACACTTTGTAGCTTGTGGAAATGTGAAAGGAATGTAGGAGAATATGACACATTAGATAAAACAAAGTGTTTTTGTATTTTTGTTGTACCATCTACTTTGAAATGCATGAGAAAGAGCATGATGAATTATTCTACAATACCTCTTTTGCCAATCGGCCTGGACCCTTTTACTGCCGACACGGAGCCCCGGGGATCCATTTCGACTGGTTTGCCGACGAAACCGTCCGAGGTGGTTTAACCGGCTCTTCCGTTGCGACATCGCCTGATGCCCATCTGCTAGCCCCGGCCTGCTAGCTGTCTGAATCGCTTTGTCTCCAGCTCGCCTAGCGTAGCAGCGGCTACTGAATTGGCTCCCTGACTCATCTAGTGCTACTCATTGGACCCTATGATCACTCGGCTACACATGCCTCTCCCTTATGTAAATATCTCTTGTCTATAGCTGTTTTGGTTAGTGATTATTGTCTTATTCTAACCCAGGACTGTTTCAATAACACGGTACCTCATTTTGTTTACCTGTCGGCCCCAGCCTCGAACTCAGGACTTGTTTGTACCTAACTGACCCCCTCTTCCCATTCATCGCCATTTACCCGTTGTTGTCTTAGCTCTCCTGATCAACACCTGTGATATTGCTTTATGCCTCTCTCTAATGTCAATATGCCTTGGCTACTGCGGTCTTGGCTACTTCTTATTGTTCTATTTCAATGTAGATCCCTCAGTCCTGCTCATAATGCCTTAGATAGCTATTTTGTCCCACCCCACACACATGCAGAGACCTCACCTGGCTTAACTGGTGCCTCCAGAGATGAAACCTCTCTCGAAACGCCTATGTTTATCTCCACTGTACTCACATCCTACCATACCATTGTCTGTACATTATGCCCTGAATCGATTCTACCATGCCCAGAAATCTGCTCCTTTTTTTCTCTGTCCCCAACGCAGTAGACAACCAGTTCTTATAGCCTTTATCCGTACCCTTATCCTACTCCTCCTCTGTTCCTCTGGTGATTTAGAGGTTAACTCAGGCCCTGTAGCCCCCAGCACCACTCTTTGGTTTCATGCATGTTAACATCAGAAGATCAACAAAAACGCTGAAATGTCCATCCCCAACTACAACATTTTACACCAAGATAGAACTGCCAAAGGGGGTGGAGTTGCAATATACTGCAGAGTTAGACTGCAGAGTTCTGTCATGCTATCCAGGTCTGTGCCTAAACAGTTTGAGCTTCTACTTTTAAAAATCCACCTTTGCAGAAATAAGTCTCTCACTGTTGCCGCTTGTTATAGACCCCCCTCAGCCCCCAGCGGTGGCCTGGACACCATATGTGATTTAATTGCCCCCCATTTATCTTCAGAGTTTGTACTGTTAGGTGACCTATACTGGGATATGCTTAACACCCCGGCCATCTTACAATTTAAGATACCCTCAATCTCACACAAATTATCAAGGAACCTACCAGGTAAAACCCTAAATCAGTGAACACGGGCACCCTCATAGATCTCATCCTGACCAACCTGCCCTTTAAATACACCTCTTCTGTCCTCAACCAGGATCTCAGTGATCACTGCCTCATTGCCTGCGTCCGTGGTCAAACGACCACCCCTCATCACTGTCAAACGCTCCCTAAAACACTTCAGCGAGCAGGCCTTTCTAATCGACCTGGCCCGGGTATCCTGGGTGCATATTGACCTCATTCCGTCAGTAGAGGATGCCTGGTTATTCTTTAAAAGTGCTTTACTCACCATCTTAAAAAAGCATGCCCCATTCAAAAAATGTTGAACTAAGAACAGATTCCCTTGGTTCACTCCAGACTTAACTGCCTTGACCAGCACAAAAACATCCTGTGGCGTACTGCATTAGCATCGAATAGCCCCCGCAATATGAAACTTTGCAGGCAAGTTAGGAACCAATATACAAAGGCAGTTAGGAGAGCAAGGGCTAGCTTTTTCACGCAGAAATTCGCATCCTGTAGCACAAACTCAAAAAGGTTCTGGGACACTGTAAAGTCCATGGAGAATAAGAGCACCTCCACCCAGCTTCCCACTGCACTGAGGCTAGGAAACCCTGTCACCACTGATAAATCTACGATATTCGAGAATTACAATAAGCATTTTTCTACGGCTGACCATACTTTCTACCTGGCTACCCCTATCACGGTCAACAGCTCTGCACCCCCCACAGCAACTTGCCCAAGCCTCCCTCATTTCGCCTTCACCATCATATGCAATCTGGTTTTCGAGCTGGTCATGGGTGCACATCAGCCACGCTCAAGGTGCTAAACGATATCATAACCACCATCGATAAAAGACAATACTGTGCAGCCGTCTTCATCAAAACCTGGCCAAAGCTTTCGACTCTGTCAATCAACTCATTCTTATCGGCAGACTCAACAGCCTTGGTTTCTCAAATGACTGCCTCGCCTGGTTCACCAACTACTTCTCAGATAAAGTTCAGTGGGTCAAATCAGAGGGCCTGTTGTCCGTTCAATTCTCAATTCTCAAGACTCTTTTCTCTGTATACATCAATGATGTTGCTCTTGCTGCTGGTGATTCTCTGATCCACCTCTGATCCACCTCTATGCAGATGACATCATTTTGTTTACCTGTGGCCCTTCTTTTGACACTGTGTTAACAAACCTCCAGACAAGCTTCCATGCCATACAACACTCCATACAACACTCCTTCTGTGACCTCCAACTGCTCTTAAATACAAGTAAAACTATATGCATGCTCTTCAACAGATTGCTGCCCGCACCCGCCCGCCTGTCCATCATCACTACTCTGGCAGGTTCTGACTTAGGTATTTGTAGTTGTCCACATATTCTATGTGTCTGGTTAGACTGTAAACTCTCCTTCCAGACTTACATTAAGCATCTCCAATCCAAAATGAAATCTTCCCATCTTCCCATTAAATCTTCCCAATCAGCTTCCCATTTCGCAACAAAGCATCCTTCACTCATGCTCACTCAAACATACCCTCGTAAAATGGAATATCCTACCGATCCTTGACTTCGGCGATGTCATTTTCAAAATAGCCTCCAACACTCTAGTCAGCAAATTGGATGCAGTCTATCACAATGCCATCTATTTTGTCACCAAAGCCCCATATACAACCCACCACTGCGACCTGTATGTTCTCGTTGGCTGGCCCTCACTCCATATGAATTGCCAAACCCAATGGCTCCAGGTCATCTATAAGTCTTTGCTAGATAAAGCCCCGCCTTATCTCAGCTCACTGGTCATCATAGCCGCACCCACCCGTAGCATTCGGGAAATAAGGCATATTTCACTGGTCATCCCCAAAGCAACTCCTCGTTTGTCCGCCTATCCTTCCAGTTCTTTGCTGCCAATGACTGGAATGAATTGCAAAAATCACTGAAGCTGGAGACATATCTCCCTCACTAACTTTAAGCATCAGCTGTCAGAGCAGCTTACTGATCATTGCACCTGTACACAGCCCATCTGTAGATAGCCCACCCAACTCCTTATCCCGATATTGTTCTTGTTTTTCTCCTTTGCACTCCAGTATCTCTACGTGCAGAATCATCTTGTGCACATCGATCACTTCAGTGTTTAATTGCTAAATTGTAATTATGTTGCCACTATGGCCTATTTATTGCCTTACCTCTCTAATCTTACTACATTTGCACACACTGTATATGAATATTTCTATTGTGTTATTGACTACATTTGTTTATCCCATGTGTTACTCTGTGCTGTCATTTCATAATCTGTTAATTTAATTTTCTTGCACTCTGACAGGTAAACATTTAGCCTGTAGTCCTAATATTTAGCTAGTGAATGGCCTAATATTTAGCTAATATTTAGCTTTTTACTTCAGCTACACATCACTTGCCTCTCTCTTCCAGCTGTTTCCATAGGCAACAGGCTACTCAAGCCTCTCCAGAATAGGCCATTCTTCTTCTCGTGAAATCCCAGGAAAAGCTATAGGCCACAAAAGCTATATGATATTTATTTGTATCATTGTTTATACTATAAAGCAGGCTTGCTCTTGCTAATTACTGAATGTAAAACAGGCCTACAGCATAGAAAATGCATGTTGAGGAGAGAGTGGGTTGGTGTGATCCCTTTTGGCCAGTCATGACAACATTGTTGCACTGATGAATTGCAAATAGTTTCACAGGACATGCAGAAATGTTCACAGTGAAAAAGAAGAACCAAAGGAATTGACAACCACTAGAAAAATGGAAATCACTTGCAAACCACTTGAACAACGATACAACGACATGCTGTAAAATATTATTTTAATTGCTACATTTAAATACAAGTTACTATATTATTTTTCATTAGGCCTACATGTACATTGAAGTATTATTTGCAGTTGTCACTATGACAATGAACACACCATGAAAGCACTGAATGGTCTGACCCAGTATCTGTGTGTTAAGAGACCTTGTGAAAGGTCCTGTTTATATAGGAAGCTCTGCAGTAGGATGCGTTGATCAGTCGACTGACAGGAGTAGGACTGTAGAACGATACATGATCAACTTTCATCTAGTGTGGATGCTCACCAACGTTTTATAGTTATGTAGCCTATATTTTATCATAATCGTTACAGGTATTGACTTGGTGGACGGCCCAGGCCTTAACTCTGACACAACACAACTAACGTCATTATCACAACAGAACTACATTATCGATACTTCAATGAAATAAATCTAAAATTACACACACACACTTGTGTACTTGACTTTTATGCTCTATAAATTGACTCTTTCAAATGATTTACTCTGGCAAGTTTGCTACCAGGGCGCTGCAGTAGGCAAGTAAAGCAGGAGTCGAATCCATCAGTATGTATTTTAGTTTGAGAGTTTTAGTTTGAGAATGTACAAACAAAAAAGGTTGCTTAGCAACCAGATGCCAACTGTGATATGTGGTGGAAAAAAGTGATGGAGTTCCAATATTTGCATAATCGTTGTGATTTGAGGATAGCTGCGAGGGCAATGTAATCAGGATCAATTCTCTGTCCTCCGTTTGCTCATTAATGATAGAATGTTCATATTTGAAGATGTCATATGACATGAAGTACAGGGAGTGGATTAGCTAAAGAGACTGTACTCAGGCTAGGGAGTACAGCCTCTACTGCAAAACCACCTCTCTGTTACTGACCCAAAGCTCTTAACCACTAAGCTATAAGCATCCTTGTCACGCCCTGGTCTTAGTATTTTGTGTTTTCTTTATTATTTTGGTCAGGCCAGTGTGTGACATGGGTTTATTATGTGGTGTGTTTTATCTTGTTTTTTTTGTAGGTATTAGGATTGTGTATTAGTAGGGTTATCTAGAAAAGTCTATGGTTGCCTGAAGTGGTTCTCAATCAGAGGCTGGTGTTTATCGTTGTCTCTGATTGGGAACCATATTTAGGCAGCCATATTCTTTGAGTAGTTTGTGGGTGATTGTTCCTGTCTCTGTGTTAGTTTGCACCAGATAGGCTCAGTCACTTTGGTTTTTCTTTTTTCCTGGTTTTTGAAGAGAACGTGAGCCGGGTGCGCCATTCTCCTTGCGGAGATGGTGCAAAATCCATCAACACGGTCGGTCCCTGGGATTGGGCTGGCCAACACGATTCGGTTTGCTTGGAAGGAAAAGGAGTTGGAGCCTTTAGGACAGGAAACTTTTGGAAGGACAATCTTGATGGGGATTCTAAAGCTGACGGTGAAGGACGTGTTTTGCTTCCAAGGCAACTCGTTGGAGGGAGCATACGACGTGGCACTAAATACAGAGGAGAAACATGATGATATCCTGAGAAGGGCAAGAGCAGTGAGAGGTGAGAGGCCGATGAGCCACTATGAAATAACAAGCCTGGCGAAGAACAACTTTAGGGTTGTAACTGTCAACATTTACAACCCATACGTTAAGGACGAAGAGGTGAGGGCCTTTTTGGGGAGATACATGGATAACGTCTCCTCAGTAAGGCACCTCAAAGACTCCCTTGGGTTTTGGAATGGGAGGAGAGGCTTCCAGGCCCTCTTCAGAGAGGACCCAAAGGGACATGGTGGCTACCTCCATCCTCCTACTATGTTCTCCCTAGGGGCTGACAGGGGGACGTTGTTTTATGCATGTCAGCCCCCATTTTTGCAGGCGCTGTATGGCCTACGGACACATATTCGCATCGTGTAGCACAAGAAAATGCAGATTTTGTGGATCTGAGGAACACGAGGCGAGGGATTGTGACAAGCCTAAGACGTGCCACGGGCTCGTCAGCACACCTGTGGCGGGGGTGCCCGGCTCGTCAGAGGTCATATGCGTCTGCGGCTGGGGGGGGAGCAGGAGCGGGGGATGGGGGAAGAAGAGGAGGGGAAGGAAGCACACCTCATGACCAGAGTACAGGTCCAGATGGGAAGGCCGCAAGGAAGGAGGAGGAGCAAGAAGCAGCGGATGGAAGAGAGAAGGAAACGGAAGGCACGGGAGTAGGAGAACCAGGAAAAGCGGCGGAAGAAGGCAACCGAGTGGAGGAGCATGAGAGAGAAGAAAGCGAGGGAGGAGTGTTGGAGAAGGAGACGGTGGAATAGCAAGTGGACTGGGGGGAAAGTGCCCTGGTGGAAGAGATGAGGGGTATGGTGGAGGAGCTGGCGGGGGAGGGTGGTATCTCTCCACTGCCGCCATCACCAAAGAAGAGAATGAAGAGGAGGGTGCGATTGGCCGACAGTGAGAGGGAAGGGATGGCCAAGAGAGTGATGGGGGTGGGAGAAACCTCTGGTTTGCTGCTGGTTTCCCCAGGCCCTCAACTTCTGTTGGGTGGGGACACACCTAACAAGACTGAGGACTGGGTACAGGAGGAGGTGGGGAGTTTTTTGTTTGGGGACTCAGCCTCCCCGATTTTTTTTTCCCAATCCAGCTGCAGCACTGGGGAGGGGGAGGATTGTGGGGGTAGACCCAGGGTGCAGGGCACCCCGGAGCCAAACACTATTCCTGCATCCTGGGTTGGTGAGATGGAGGAAGAGGGGGGAATGTCGGGAGTACGGATGGTGTTCTCACAGGTAGATATGGAGCAGGGGAGCATCGGGTGAGTCTCCTGTTTTAGTTTTTTTCTGTCTGGGTTTAGAATTTGAGTGTATTACATGTTTTTATTTTATTCTTTCATGGGGTCTAATTTTACTTTTGTTAGTTTAAATGTAAGGGGTTTAAGGTATTGTGTTAAGAGGAGGGCGGTTTTTAGTTATTTGGAGGGTGTGGGGTTTGATTTTTGTTTTTTACAGGAGGTTCACCTGAGGGATGGAGGGGATGTTAATAGGTTTAAGAGGGAGTGGGACAAGGGGGAGTCGGTTTGGGGTATTGGGGGTGCACTCATCGGGGTAGGGATTTTGTGTGGGCACAGGGAGGTAAAAGTGGAGGATTCTTTTGTGGTAATGCAGGGGAGGGTTATAGGGGTGGATGTCACAATAAGGGATTGTAAATTTAGATTAGTGGTGGTGTATGGGCCACAGGTGGTGGCAGACAGGAGGGAGATGGTGGACTGTCTGACGCCCCTGTGTGTCACAAATAGGAAATTAGTGATGGGGGGGATTTTAATACAGATTTAAGAATGGGGGGGATAGCAGTGCAGGCGCCATTGCCGGGCTAATGGCTTGCCATGATCTGGTAGATGGTGGTCTGCACACTACTCCGAAAATGGCCGGTCCTACATGGCACAACTCCAGGGGGTTGAGCGGAGGCTCGACTATATTTTTGTACCCAGGTCTTTGTCTGGGCGGCTGTTGCCTGTTTTCTTTTCGGATCACGACGGGGTGCTCCTGCAGGTGGGGTCGCCAGTCTGCCTCTTTGGTAGGGGGTACTGGAAGTTAGATCGGGATGTGCTGGAGGAGCAGGCTTTTGTTGACGGGTTTTATGGTTTCTTTTGGAGGCTTGAAGGCCTCCGGTCCATGTGCGAGGGGGTGTTAGAGTGGTGGGAATTAGTTAAGGTGAGGATTAGGGCTTTTATAATAGGGTATTGCAAGAGGAAAAAAAGGGAGGAGAGGAGGGAGGTGGATCGTATCCAAAGGTTAATTGAACTCGAATACGAGGCAGGCAACCTCGGCGGGTCGTTTGACTGGGAGAGATCCGCAACCCTAAAGGCGCAGCTCAGGGAGTTGCAGGAGCGGAAGGCTCGAGCTTTCCTGGAGCGTGCGCATAGTGGCTTTCTAGAACATAATGAGACTTGTTCTGCTATGTTCTTGAAGTCGGTTAGGGCCAGACAGAGTAGGAAGAAAATGGTAGTATAGTTAGAGAACCAGAGGATATGGTCAGGGTGACAACTGATCATTTCCAAGGTTTATTTAAGGAAAGGGAAATAGATGTAGAGCAGGGAAATGTGTTTTTAGAACACTTGTCCAGGCGGTTGCCGGAGGACATTAGAGAAGTGATGGAGGCCCAGATTTCACTAGAAGAGGTTGAGAGCGCTCTTAGGAGGATGGGAAAAGGGAAGGTGCCTGGGATGGATGGGCTGCCGGCTGAGTTTTATCTCAAGTTTTGGGGTATACTTGGACCAGTGGTCCTCGAAGTCTTGAAGGCCATCCTTGAGACGGGGGTCCCGGGGGGATCAATGGCTGTTGGTGTGCTGTCACTTTTATATAAGAAGGGGGAAGTAACAGACCTTGGCAACTGGCGGCCGTTGACCATGCTGTGTGTAGATTACAAGCTACTTGCAAAGGTTTTAGCAGACCGGTTGCGCACAGCCCTTCCCTACGTCGTCCATGAGGATCAGACGTGCGGGGTAGAGGGCCGCTCTATTAGATGGAACCTACAGTTAATCAGGGACTACATCGCTTGGGTTGAAGATAGAGGACTGCCTTTAATGGTAGCAGCGCTAGATCAGGCGAAAGCCTTTGATCGCGTGAATAGATCCTTTTTATTCAGAGTGTTAGGTCGATTAGGATTTGGGGGGAAGTTCATAGGATGGATTCGTACATTATATGTCGGAGCGGGGTGCCGAGTTAGTGTAAATAGTCACTTGGGTGACGTTTTTGACCTCTCGTCTGGGGTCAGGCAGGGGTGCCCACTCTCGGCTCTCCTCTTCGTTCTGTACATGGAGCCTCTGGGGGCTGCCATAAGGTCAGACACAGGGGTGGAAGGATTGTTGATCCCTGGAAGTGGTGGGCTGTGTGTTAAGATGACGCAGTACGCCGATGACACTTCCTTGCTGCTGTGCAAGGACTCGTGCCTGACAAGGTCCCTTGCCATCTTTGGGGATTTCACCCGAGCGTCGGGAGCAGTTCTGAACCATGCAAAGTCTTCCGTCAAGTTTTTTGGAAGATGGCGCGGTAGAACGGATGTGCCTGGGGGGTTATCTCTCTGTGAGGGGGCCCTGAGGATTCTCGGGGTCCATTTTGAGACCTCCGGCTCAGCGACGCTAAACTGGAACATGCGTATCGCAGTGGTACAGAGGAAGCTAGCAATGTGGAAGGCTAGGTATTTGTCTTTTATGGGCAAAGTCCTGGTCCTAAAGGTGGATTTGTTGCCGTCTCTTTTGTATTTGGCGTACATCTACCCATTGCCGGCTTGTCTGAGGAGGCCTCTAGTGAGGCTTGTGTTTCAGTTTATGTGGAGTGGCAGGTGCGAGTGGGTCGCCAGGGCACGCATGATGTGTCCCATCGGGAGGGAGGTAGGGGGTACCACATTTCCCCTCAAGCTGGACACAATTTTTGTTTCTTTCTTGTTAACGGAGCTTGCTCATCCAGTGATAGACCCGTCCGGTTACCTCCTGCGGGTGTTCTTCTCGTATCAGGCGAGAAGCGTAATGGTGTGGTCTAACACGGGTCCTCGGGCGGAACAGCTGCCGTGGCACTTTGGTCATGCGGCCAAGTGGCTGCGTGCGCACCCTGAGGTTGAAGTTGCCCGAGTAGGTTTAGATCACAGGCACCTGTACGAGGAGGTCAGAAAGGCAGGGAGTCCGGCGTCTGTAGTGGGCATCTCGGAAGTGGTCTGGGAGGGAGTGGAGGTGCGGGGTCTGGACAACAGGCTCAAGGACCTGAATTGGTTGAGCCTCCATAAGTGCTTGCCGGTACATTCCATCATGTACCGGTATAGTTTGGTGCAATCCCCCACCTGTCCAATATCCTCTTGTGGCAGGGAGGAGACTGTGCACCATGTCTTTTGGGACTGTGCCTTTGCCGGAGTAGTATGGGCTAGGGCACGGGTGTTGTTAGGTTTGGTAAGGGGGGATTTTGTATTGACGTGGGCCAGGTTAGAGAGAGGTGTAGGGAGAGCGAGAGGGACGGATAGGGACAGGTTTCTGCTCTGGCTTCTCATGAGTCTCTTTAAACGGGGGCTGTGGGAAGCCAGGCAGAACATGGTGAAGACAGGGAAAGATTGGGGGGTGGAAAGGATAGTGTGGAGGGTGGAAGGAGATTTGAGGGGGAGGATGAAGAGGGAGGAGAGGAAGTGGGGGCAGCATGCTGCTCGGGAGAGGTGGAAGGGGGGTTTAGGGCTGGGTGTCATTTAGATTTGCAAGGGGATAGATTAGGGGCGGGGAGATAGGGAAAGGTATTTTGTAGTGTGACGGGGAGGGAAGATGCTCCCCTGAGGTTTTGTTTGGGGTTTATGTTTAGTTAAATTAGTTTAATTAAAATACCATTATTTGAGTATGTATGAAAATTATGAGTTGTAAAGAATGAATGGTATTGAAGATAATAAATAATTTTTTATAAAATAAAATAAAAATAGGCTGTTTCGGTTTCTGTGTTACGTTTTTGTATTGTTCGTGTTTATTCGTTATTAAAAATGTATGAAAATTACGACGCTGCATTTTGGTCCGATCCTTGCTACAACTCTTCGTCAGAGGAGGAGATAGAAGAAAACCGTGACAATCCTCTACTTCACACTTCTCTCTTCCTGTGTGAATTTCTGCTTGTCTGTGAAACGCTGATGTCTTTTTCTGCTAAATGACGTGCAAGTAAACAGCTCTGCATCCCCTCTCTGGTTCTCAACTAAACCAGACCCCTCTCTTGTTATGTCAGTTACTGAGCTAACACGTTTTAGATAAGTAGTTAGTAATCATGGCTGAATAGGGGGCCCCCATTCATTTTGTTAGTCATTCTCACTCAGATATCCAATTAACATGGCATGTCATTATAAAATGTGTAGAATTCTAGCTGAAAAAATTGTCTCTCCACCCCATGGCAAAATGGGTAAAATTGCTTAAAATTGGCTGCAAAATGGACAGAAATTGATATTAAAGGTGCTAAATGCAGCTGTTTTTATCTCAATATCAAATAATTTATGGGTAACAATTATGTACCTTACTGTGGTTGTTTTATGTATTTAACTAGGCAAGTCAGTTAAGAACAAGTTCTTATTTTCAATGACGGCCTAGGAACAGTGGGTTAACTGCCTGATCAGGGGCAGAACGACAGACCTTGTCAGCTCGGGGATTTGAACTTGCAATCTTCCAGTTACTAGTCCAATGCTCTAACCACTAGGCTACCCTGCTGCCCCAATTCAATTAAAGAAACAAAAACAGCTTCTTAGCAAATAGCAATTTCCCAAGCAACAATTTTGTAAAAACTGTCTGGAAGTGGTGTGAGAGGGGAGGGACAAACTGAAAAATGTCTACTATTAGCAGAAAGGTTTGGAACTCTGTCTATGAACTATTTTACAGCATGGTGATGTCACTATGGACGGCTAAAAGTATCCCACCAAACACAGGCAGAAATGTCAGGCTGTCTTTCATTTTAATAATAATAGCAATAAATATATTTTACACATGAGATATAAACATACGAACAACACAAACAACGACGACATCTCATCTGTTAAAACACTGTATCCCATGCTTGTTCAATGAACCATAAACAATTAATGAACATGCACCTGTGGAACGGCCGTTAAGACACTAACAGTTTACAGATGTTAGGCAATTAAGGTCACAGTTATGAAAACTTAGGACACTAAAGAGAGATTTTGACTGTCTCTGAAAAACACCAAACGAAAGATGCCCAGGCTGCTTGCTCATCTGCGTGAACGTGCCTTAGGCATGCTGCAAGGAGGCATGATGACTGCAGATGTGGCCAGGGCAATAAATTGCAATGTCAGTACTGTGAGACGCCTAAGACAGCGCTACAGGGAGACAGGACGGACAGTGGCAGACCACGTGTAACAAAACCCTGCACAGGATGGGTACACCCGAATATCACACCTGTGGGACGAGTACAGGAAGGCAACACCAACTCCCCGAGTTACACCAGGAACACACAATCCCTCCATCAGTGCTCAGACTGTCCACAATAGGCTGAGAGAAGCTGGACTGAGGGCTTGTAGGCCTGTTGTAAGGCAGGTCCTCACCAGACATCACCGGCAGCAGCGTCGCCTATGGGCACAAAGCCACCATCGCTGGACCAGATTGGACTGGCAAAAAGTTCTCTTCACTGACGAGTCACGGTTTTGTCTCACCAGGGGTGATGGTCGGATTCGCGTTTATCGTCGAAGGAATGAGTGTTACACCGAGGCCTGTACTCTGGAGCAGGATCGATTTGGAGGTGGAGGTCCATCATGGTCTGGGGCGGTGTGTCACAGCATCATCGGACTGAGCTTGATGTTATTGTAGGCAATCTCAACACTGTGCGTTACAGGGAAGACATCCTCCTCCCTCATGTAGTACCCTTCCTGCAGGCTCATCCTGACATTTCCCTCCAGCATGACAATACCACCAGCCATACTGCTCGTTCTGTGTGTGATTTCCTGTAAGACAGGAATGTCAGTGTTCTGCCATGGCCAGCGAAGAGCACAGATCTCAGTCCCATTGAGCACGTCTGGGACCTGTTGGATCGGAGGTTGAGGGCTAGGACTATTCCCCCCAGAAATGTCCGGGAACTTGCAGGTGCCTTGGTGGAAGAGTGGGGTAACATCTCACAGCAAGAACTGGCAAATCTGGTGCAGTCCATGAGGAGGAGATGCACTTACTTTTGATTTTGACCCCCCCTTCGATCAGGGACACATTAATCCATTTCTGTTGTTCACGTCTGTGTAACTTGTTCAGTTTGTGTCTGTTGTTGAATCTTGTTATGTTAATACAAATATTTACACATGTTAAGTTTGCTGAAAATAAACACAGTTGACAGTGAGAGAATGTTTCTTTATTGCTGAGTTTATATAAAACACAGGAAATCATGTTTTTGACTGCACTGGGCCTTTAAAACGGCAACGTTTTCTCTCCACCCCACAGAAAAATGTGTATAATTGCAGGAAATGAACTTTAAAACGTAGATGTTTCTCTCCACCATCAGGAGGGGGGTCTGCTGTAAGGTCCCCAACTAACCAGACCCTTCTCCCCTCTCTGGTCGTCTCAGGCTCTCAGGACCTCTTCCTCACGGTGACTGTAGGAGTGGCTTTGGCAGCAGTGGTGTGTGTCACTGCTGTTGTCATCATAGTACGCAGGAGGAGAGACAGTAAGGACTTACATTTGTCTCTGAGTTTAATGGAGTGCATTAATTACACAGTAATACATGGACACAGACAGTTGTTTCATTGAAATTCTTCTGATTTCTTTTATTTGTTCTTGTCAGAGAATCAAGTGCCAACTGATAACAGCATTGTGAGTGAACTGTGACTTAATTAACACAGTTATTTGACTTTAATAATAGTATAATACACCAAGAGTTTGCACTATCATTCTATTGTTTTTAATTTTAAATTACATTTGTTATTAATTGATTAAGGGTCTGAATGCAGTAAACCACTCCACCCCACCAACCAATGAGGACCAGGTTAGTGCATCAACACTCTAATGGAGTTTGAAACATGATTAATATGAAACATAATTTGACCCAGTTGTTATCATGCAATCAGACTAATGTCCAGTTTAAATTATTCATGTTTCAATAACAATTTTGACCCTTTTAGAGTCAACCTGCTGACACAATCACCTATGCCTCCATTGACCACTTCAATCAATATCCCCCTGAGAGAGTTGATGTAAGATACGCTACACTGAACATATTGTGATGGTATCACTCTCCCTCATACACACTTTTTAAAGCCTTTACTTTGTTGTGTGTGTGTTGTCTCTGTAGGCCCAAGGTGAAGATGCAGTGATGTATGCCTCAGTTATGCCCTATTCTGGCAGAGCGAGAGAGACAGAGAAGCATGCTGACCCCAGCTCCCTCTACTCCACTGTCAAGTAACCTCAGGGAGCCAAGACATAAGGAGAGACGGAGAACCCTGCTGACCACAGCTCCCTCTACTCCACTGTCAAGTAACCTCAGGGAGACAAGACACAAGGAGAGACAGAGACCCTGCTGACCCCAGCTCCCTCTACTCCACTGTCAACTAACCTCAGGGAGACAAGACATATGGAGAGACAGAGAACCCTGCTGACCCCAGCTCCCTCTACTCCACTGTCAAGTAACCTCAGGGAGACAAGACATAAGGAGAGACAGAGAACCCTGCTGACCCCAGCTCCCTCTACTCCACTGTCAAGTAACCTCATGGAGACAAGACATAAGGAGAGACAGAGAACCCTGCTGACCCCAGCTCCCTCTACTCCACTGTCAAGTAACCTCATGGAGACAAGACATAAGGAGAGACAGAGAACCCTGCTGATCCCAGCTCCCTCTACTCCACTGTCAACTAACCTCAGGGAGACAAGACATAAGGAGAGACAGAGAACCCCTGCTGACCCCAGCTCCCTCTACTCCACTGTCAAGTAACCTCAGGGAGACAAGACATAAGGAGAGACAGAGAACCCTGCTGACCCCAGCTCCCTCTACTCCACTGTCAAGTAACCTCAGGGAGACAAGACACAAGGAGAGACAGAGAACCCTGCTGACCCCAGCTCCCTCTACTCCACTGTCAAGTAACCTCAGGGAGCCAAGACATAAGGAGAGACGGAGAACCCTGCTGACCCCAGCTCCCTCTACTTCACTGTCAAGTAACCTCAGGGAGACAAGACACAAGGAGAGACAGAGAACCCTGCTGACCCCAGCTCCCTCTACTCCACTGTCAACGAACCCCAGGGAGACAAGACACAAGGAGAGACAGAGAACCCTGCTGACCCCAGCTCCCTCTACTCCACTGTCAACTAACCTCAGGGAGACAAGACATAAGGAGAGACAGAGAACCCTGCTGACCCCAGCTCCCTCTACTCCACTGTCAAGTAACCTCAGGGAGACAAGACATAAGGAGAGACAGAGAACCCTGCTGACCCCAGCTCCCTCTACTCCACTGTCAAGTAACCTCATGGAGACAAGACATAAGGAGAGACAGAGAACCCTGCTGACCCCAGCTCCCTCTACTCCACTGCCAAGTAACCTCAGGGAACCAAGACATAAGGAGAGACAGAGAACCCTGCTGACCCCAGCTCCCTCTACTCCACTGCCAACTAACCTCATGGAGACAAGACATAAGGAGAGACAGAGAACCCTGCTGACCCCAGCTCCCTCTACTCCACTGTCAAGTAACCTCAGGGAACCAAGACATAAGGAGAGACAGAGAACCCTGCTGACCCCAGCTCCCTCTACTCCACTGTCAACTAACCTCATGGAGACAAGACATAAGGAGAGACAGAGAACCCTGCTGACCCCAGCTCCCTCTACTCCACTGTCAACTAACCTCAGGAAGCCAATACATCCACATGAAGACTACACTCTCTCATTCACACCCTGATTGCAGACCTGATTTGGTTCTAGGACTATACATTTTTGTGCTATTAATTAAAAGGGACAATCTGCACTAGTTACATAATTTCTGGACATATTAATTAATGATATGCACCCACTGACTCTAGAAAAATAAAACGTAGAAATGCCTCATGAGTTTAATTAAACTGTCATAACCCATCAGAACCCAAAATAGATGCTTGTTTTACTCCAATGTTTGTAATCAAATTAATGTAAACAAACACAATGTATAGCCTCAAAACATGGTTTAAACTATAATATTGATATCATGGATGGCCAGTCCTTGCATCTATAGCTCTGTCTATGAGAGTGGTTCTCCAGCCCCATCCCTCAGCTCTTCAGCAAAACAATGGCGGAGAGTGTGATAGCTTAATGTTTCAACTGCTGATTTCCTCTTTAAGATGTGTATATTTGATTGATATGGACCAATGTGTTGGGAGACAGGAAAAGTGGAAGAGTCTGAGAGTCAGAAAGGCATGCTTCAGATTCAAATTCATGCTGACTCTGATAGCCTACAGTAATATACTGCATATGCACATATACACTATTACTGCCCAATGTTACACACTACTATCCAGTGTGTACAACTTCTACTACAAGACCAGAGTGTGGCTACTTTGCAAGAATCTCAAATGTAAAATATTGTTTTGGTTACTACATGATTCTTTATGTGGTATTTTATAGTTTTGATGTCTTCACTATTATTCTACAATGTAGACAATATTCAAAATAAGGAAAAACCCTTGAATGAGTAGGTGTGTCCAAACTTCTGACTGGTATTGTATGTGAATGAGTTTGCTAAAATATCAAAAAAATATGAGAGACCCTCTACCTGTAGACCCACCTGTAGTCCCACCTGTAGTCTAATCAGTAGACCCACCTGTAGACCCACCTGTAGTCCCACCTGTAGTCTAATCAGTAGACCCACCTGTAGACCCACCTGTAGTCCCACTTGTAGTCCCACCTGTAGTCTAACCAGTAGACCCACCTGTAGACCCACCTGTAGTCTCACGTGTAGTCTAACCAGTAGTCCCACCTGTAGTCCCACCTGTAGTCCCAACTAGAGTCCCACCTGTAGTCCCACCTGTAGTCCCAAATAGAGTCCCACCTGTAGTCCCAACTAGAGTCCCACCTGTTGTCCCACCTGTAGTCCCACCTGTAGTCTAGCCAGTAGTCCCACCTGTAGTCTAACCAGTAGTCCCACCTGTAGTTCCACCTGTAGTCCACCTGTAGTCTAACCAGTAGTCCCACCTGTAGTCCCACCTGTAGTCCCACCTGTAGTCTAACCAGTAGACCCACCTGTAGTCCCACCTGTAGTCCCACCTGTAGTCCCACCTAGAGTCCCACCTGTAGTCCCACCTGTAGTCCCACCTGTAGTCCCACCTGTAGTCCCACCTGTAGTCTAACCAGTAGTCCCACCTGTAGTCCCACCTGTAGTAGTCCCACCTGTATTCTAACCAGTAGTCCCACCAGTAGACCCACCTGTAGTCTAACCAGTAGTCCCACCTGTAGTCCCACCTGTAGACCCACCTGTAGTCTAACCAGTAGTCCCATCTGTAGTCTAACCAGTAGTCCCACCTGTAGTACCACCTGTAGTCTAACCAGTTCTCCCACCTGTAGTCCCACCTGTAGTCCCACCTGTAGTCTAGCCAGTAGTCCCACCTGTAGTCTAACCAGTAGTCCCACCTGTAGTTCCACCTGTAGTCCACCTGTAGTCCCACCTGTAGTCCCACCTGTATTCTAACCAGTAGTCCCACCAGTAGACCCACCTGTAGTCTAACCAGTAGTCCCACCTGTAGTCCCACCTGTAGACCCACCTGTAGTCTAACCAGTAGTCCCATCTGTAGTCTAACCAGTAGTCCCACCTGTAGTACCACCTGTAGTCTAACCAGTTCTCCCACCTGTAGTCCCACCTGTAGTCCCACCTGTAGTCTAACCAATTGCCCCACCTGTAGTCTAACCAGTAGTTCCACCTGTAGTCTTACTTGTAGTCTAACCAGTTACCCCAACTGTAGTCCCACCTGTAGTCCCACCTGTCGTCTAACCAATAGTCCCACCTGTAGTCCCACCTGTAGTCTGACCTGTAGTCTAACCAGTTCTCCCACCTGTAGTCCCACCTGTAGTCTAACCAATAGTCTCACCTGTAGTCTTACTTGTAGTCTAACCAGTTCTCCCACCTGTAGTCCCACCTGTAGTCTACCGGCAGTTCATCCCAGAGTCACACACAGGGTTTGACTACACACTCGCCCACAAAAGGGAAACCAGCCATGATGACTCTGTCACTAAAACTATTGTCCCCATATTAAACAGGCTCCCCTGCCGAAAAAAGCTGCTGTGAAGCTGCAAATCCAACATCTGTAATTCAAAGTGGAATTCATTTGTACATTTTTTTAAACTCAAGTAGTGTATTCATAGCTCTTGACCAAGTGTTGAATGTTATTCATGTTTATTTCTTGTTTGTTCCTCTGAAAATGAACTTTACATTTATTTTTCAAGTTTTTTTTCTTGTCTTTTATAACAGAAGTGAGAATACTGGAAAAGAGAAGAAGACAAGGAGATGGTGCTGAGTCTTCATTCAGGACACTAGTCTGTACATATACACATAAACTCCTCTGCTCTACTCTAATCTATTATGCTGTACTCTCCTATCTACTCTACTCTCCTATCGCCTCTGTTATCCTGTCCTCTCTTCTCTCCTCTCTCTTCTACTCTGCCCTCTACACTTCTCAACTCTCCTCTCTCCTCTCCTCTCCTCTCCTCTCCTCTCCTCTCCTCTCCTCTCCCTCTCCCTCTCCTCTCCTCTCCTCTCCTCTCCTCTGCTTTCCCCTCTACACTCCTCTCCTCTCCTCTACTGTAATCTCCACTCTCCTGTACTCTCTCCTCCTCTTCGCTCTTCTCTTCTCTCCTCTCTACTCTCCTATCTCCTCTCCTTTCTGCTCTCTCCTCTACAGTCATCTCTCCTCTGCTCTCCTCTCTCCTCTACTGTCCTCTCTCCTCTGCTCTCCTCGCTCGTCTCTCCTCCACTCTCCTCTCTCCCCTCCTCTACTCTCTCAGCTCCCCTCCTCTTCTCTCCACTCTGCTCTCCTCCTCCTCTTTAAAATTAAGTCATTAAAACGCAAACTTTTTTCCAAATTAACTCCATAATATCGACAGAAACATGGCAAACGTTGTTTAGAATCAATCCTCAAGGTGTTTTTCACATATCTATTCGATGATAAGTCATTCGTGGCAGTTTAGTTAATTCTCTGAAGAAATGGAACGCGCCTTCAGAATCTGGGGCATTTCCTGTATGAAACTTCATCTTGGTTTCGCCTGTAGCATTAGTTCTGGGGCACTCACAGATAATATCTTTGCAGTTTTGGAAACGTCAGAGGTTTTCCTTTCCAAAGCTGTCAATTACATGCATAGTCGAGCATCTTTTCGTGACAAAATATCTTGTTTAAAACGGGAACGTTTTTTATCCAAAAATTAAAAGAGCGCCCCCTATCTCGAAGAAGTTAACCTTTAATAACAGAACAAAAATGACATACATTTTCATAATCCATCTATCGTCATGATGTAACGGATATTGTCCTCTTTGCTGTGGTGCATTTCATATTCGTCTGTTCCCATATGAATCCCTGCTTGTCTATGTTTGTCTATATGTTTGTCTGCTTGTCTATATTTAGATGCACTATTGTAAAGTGGCTGTTCCACTGGATGTCATAAGGTGAACGCACCAATTTGTAAGTCGCTCTGGACAAGAGCGTCTGCTAAATGACTTAAATGTAAATGTATGTAACTCTGACATCCCACGACAGTGCTAAACTTTAATGACGTTAAAGTAAACTCCTGATATCAGTGATGAGTGAACAAGCACCCTGCTCTCTACTGTATGTGTCTGATGATGAAGAGTTATTTTAAAAGAGGATGTTTTTCTCCTCCTGAACTAGATATTAAAGGGCACAGAAGATGGTGGTGACGTCACCTTCAACGCCCCAGGAACAATTTAATCAGAAATAGTACATCTTCCATGTGCCATCTAGATACATAAATGAGTGCTGTTCCTGTAAAGTAGTGTTTCCCAAATGTTGGGTCAGATGCGCTGGTCCCTCATTCTTCAGACTGGTTTATAAAAAAAATCAAAAAAATCTACCAAAGTCAAGACACTTGAATGAATATTTTTCAGATGGTTCTGATGGGACAACTCTGAATCCTGTCAAGACAACCACTCAGGACCATAACAGCCCCAACCATATTTATAGGAAGTACTGCTTGTCTCGTGATTCAGAAGTTGTTGTAGAGAAAGATTTAGCAGATTGAGTAGAGGAAACTCTATAGGCAACACAGAGTCAGTGGATGTGCTGTGATGTCACCATTATTGTCACGTTCTGACCTTAGTTCCTCTGTTTTGTCTTTTGTTTTAGTATGGTCAGGGCGTGTGTTGGGTGGGTTGTCTATGTTCGTTTTTCTATGTTGGTTTTTTGAGTTTGGCCTGGTATGGTTCTCAATCAGAGGCAGGTGTCGTTAGTTGTCTCTGATTGAGAATCATACTTAGGTAGCCTTTTTCCACCTGTGTTTCGTGGGTGTTTGTTTTCTGTTTTGTGTTTTCACTAGACAGGACTGTTTCATTTGTTCGTTCTTCCTAGTTATTATTTTTGTTTAGTGTTCAGTTTTGATTATATTAAAAATCATGAATACTTACCAAGCTGCACCTTGGTCCTCACCTTCTTCCACCGACGACAGCCATTACAATTATTCATGAAAAGTGGTCACCTTGTTTGTTTTCAACTACTATGCAGGGAGTACATAGGCTAAGTACCAGTCTCTTTAGCTAACGTTCCACTCCTTGCCACTCCTTGTCATTACCAAAGAGACTGGCCTTTCGGGAATATCAACATTCAATAGAGTACCACAGTATGAGTCATCCTACACATTAAACCTAGTGGTCGAACACGGAAATGGTTCCAATCCTTTTTCCACCATTCATTTCTCCCGTAGGGGATTTGAGATACACTTCAAATAAGGGCTGTGTTTCCTGTAGGTTTACTCTGGCATGATGGTTTGATAACCGTGTAATTCTCTCTCAGACAAGGTGACTTCAAATCAAAACAAATCACATTTTATTGGTCACATACACATGGTTAGCAGATGTTAATGCGAATGTAGTGAAATGCTTGTGCTTCTAGTTCTGACCATGCAGTAATATCTAACAAGTAATCTAACATTTTCACAACAACTACCTTATACACACAAGTGTAAAGGAAGGATTAAGAATATGTACATATAAATATATGGATGAGTGATGGCCATGCGGCATAGGCAAGATGCAGTAGATGGTGTAGAATACAGTATATACATATGAGATGAGTAATGTAGGATATGTAGACATTATTAAAGTGCCATTATTTAAAGTGACTGGTGATACATTTATTAAATCAATTCATTAAATGTATTAAAGTGGCTGGAGTTGAGTCAGTATGTTGGCAGCAGCCACTCAATGTTAGTGGTGGCTGTTTAACAGTCTGATGGCCTTGAGATAGAAGCTGTTTTTCAGTCCGTCGAGTCTGACTCCAAGTCTGAGTCACAACTCTGAGTCACAAGTCGAGTCACGAGTACATCAATTTATATTAGGTCTTATTATGCAATTGTCTATAGTTGCCACCAAATGGCGCCAATCCCACTAATTTACTATTCATCACTACATCACACGTTCTACTTAATACCTGTAGTTCTTTACTTATTTACTACATACAGTGCCAGTCAAAAGTTTGGCCACAGCTGCTCATTCGAAGGTTTTTCTCTATTTTTGCTATTTTCTACATTGTAGAATAATTGTGAAGACATCAAAACTATGAAATAAGTCAATATGTTGGCAGCAGCCACTGTATGTTAGTGAGAGCTGTTTAACAGTCTGGCCTTGAGATAGAAGCTGTTTTTTAGACTCTCGGTCCCAGCTTTGATGCACCTGTACTGACCTCGCCTTCTGGATGATAGCAAGGTGAACAGGCAGTATTTTGGGTGGATGTTGTTCTTTATGTTCTTTTTGGCCTTCCTGTGACATCGGGTGGTGTAGGTGTCCTGGAGGGCAGGTAGTTTGCCCCCGGTGATGCATTGTGCAGACTGCACCACCCTCTGGAGAGCCTTAAGGTTGTGGCCGGAGCCCGACAGCCCGACAGGATGCTTTCAATTGTCCATCTGTAGAAGTTTATGAGGGTTTTAGGTGACAAGGCAAATTTCTTCAGCCTCCTGAGGTGGAAGAGGCACTTTTGCGCCTTCTTCACCATGCTGTCTGTGTGGGTGGACCATTTCAGTTTGTCCGTGATGTGAAAGCCAAGGACCGTAAAACTTTCCACCTTCTCCACTGCTGTCCCGTCGATTTGGAAGGGGGGATGCTCCCTTTGCTGCATCCTGAAGTACACGATCATCTCCTTTTTTTTGTAGACATTGAGTGAGAGTTTATTTTCCTGACACCACACTCCAAGGGCCCTTACCTCTTCCCTGTAGGCTGTCTTGTCGTTGTTGGTAATCAAGCCTACTACTCTAATGTCATCTGCAAACTTGATGATTGAGTTGGAAGCGTGCATGGCCACGCAGTCATGGGTGAACAGAGACTACAGGGGGGAGCTGAGAACGCACCCTTGTGGGGCCCCAGTGTTGAGGATCACCGGGATGGAGATGTTGTTTCCTACCCTCACCACCACCATCAGATAGTCCAGGACCCAGTTACACAGGGCGGGGTCAAGACCCAGGGTCTCAAGCTTAATGACAAGTTTGGAGGGTACTATGGTGTTAAATGCTGAGCTGTAGTCAATGAACAGCATTCTTACATAGGTATTCCGCTTGTCCAGATGGGATAGGCCAGTGTGCAGTGTGATAGCGATTGCATCGTCTGTGGACCTATTAGGGCAGTAAGCAAATTGGAGTGGGTCTAGCTTATCAGGTAGGGTGGAGGTGATATGATCCTTGACCCGATATTGTTCTTTTTTTTTCTCCTTTGCACTCCAGTATCTCTACATGCACAATCATCTTCTGCACATCGATCACTTCAGTGTTTAATTGCTAAATTGTAATTATTTTGCCACTCTGGCCTATTTATTGCCTTACCTCTCTAATCTTACTACATTTGCACACACTGTATATGCATTTTTCTATTGTGTTATTGACTACATTTGTTTATCCCATGTGTAACTCTGTGCTGTCATTTCATAATCTGTTAACTTATTTTTCTTGCACTCTGACAGGTAAATATTTAGCCTGTAGTCCTAATATTTAGCTAATATTTAGCTTTTTACTTCAGCTACACATCACTTGCCTCTCTCTTCCAGCTGTTTCCATAGGCAACAGGCTACTCAAGCCTCTCCAGAATAGGCCATTCCTCTTCTCGTGAAATCCCAGGAAAAGCTATATGATATTTATTTGTATCATTGTTTATACTATAATGCAGGCTTGCTTTAGCTAATTACTGAATGTAAAACAGGCCTACAGCATAGAAACTGCATGTTGAAGAGAGAGTGGGTCGGTGTGATCCCTTTTGGCCAGTCATGATAACATTGTTGCACTGATGAATTGCAAATAGTTTCACAGGACATGTAGAAATGTCCACAGTGAAAAAGAAGAACCAAAGGAATTGACAACCACTAGAAAAATGGAAATCACTTGCAAACCACTTGAACAACGATACAACGACATGCTGTAAAAGATGAGCAGGCTAAAATTATTATGTATTTTTTTACCTTTATTTTACTAGGCAAGTCAGTTAAGAACAAATTCTTATTTTCAATGACGGCCTAGGAACAGTGGGTTAACTGCCTGTTCAGGGGCAGAACGACAGATTTGTACCTTGTCAGCTCGGGGATTTGAACTTGCAACCTTCCGGTTACTAGTCCAACACTCTAACCACTAGGCTACCCTGGCATTGGTTGTTGAATTGCTACATTTAAATACAAGTTACTATATTATTTTTCATTAGTCCTACATGTACATTGAAGTATTATTTGCAGTTGTCACTATGACAATGAACACACCATGAAAGCACTGAATGGTCTGACCCTGTATCTGTGTGTTAAGAGACCTTGTGAAAGGTCCTGTTTATATAGGAAGCTCTGCAGTAGGATGCGTTGATCAGTTGACTGACAGGAGTAGGACTGTAGAACGATACATGATCAACTTTCATCTAGTGTGGATGCTCACCAACGTTTTATAGTTATGTAGCCTATATTTTATCATAATCGTTACAGGTATTGACTTGGTGGACGGCCCAGGCCTTAACTCTGACACAACACAACTAACGTCATTATCACAACAGAACTACATTATCGATACTTCAATGAAATAAATCTAAAATTACACACACACACTTGTGTACTTGACTTTTATGCTCTATAAATTGACTCTTTCAAATGATTTACTCTGGCAAGTTTGCTACCAGGGCGCTGCAGTAGGCAAGTAAAGCAGGAGTCGAATCCATCAGTATGTATTTTAGTTTGAGAATTTTAGTTTGAGAATGTACAAACAAAAAGGTTGCTTAGCAACCAGATGCCAACTGTGATCTGTGGTGGAAAAAGTGATGGAGTTCCAATATTTGCATAATCGTTGTGATTGGAGGATAGCTGCGAGGGCAATGTAATCAGGATCAATTCTCTGTCCTCCGCATGCTCATTAATAATAGAATGTTCATATTTGAAGATGTCATATGACATGAAGTACAGGGAGTGGATTAGCTAAAGAGACTGTACTCAGGCTAGGGAGTACAGCCTCTACTGCAAAACCACCTCTCTGTTACTGACCCAAAGCTCTTAACCACTAAGCTATAAGCATCCTTGTCACGCCCTGGTCTTAGTATTTTGTGTTTTCTTTATTATTTTGGTCAGGCCAGGGTGTGACATGGGTTTATTATGTGGTGTGTTTTATCTAGTTTTTTTTGTAGGTATTAGGATTGTGTATTAGTAGGGTTATCTAGAAAAGTCTATGGTTGCCTGAAGTGGTTCTCAATCAGAGGCAGGTGTTTATCGTTGTCTCTGATTGGGAACCATATTTAGGCAGCCATATTCTTTGAGTGTTTTGTGGGTGATTGTTCCTGTCTCGGTGTTACTGTGCACAAGTATAGGCTGTTTCGGTTTCTGTGTTACTTTTTTTGTATTGTTCGTGTTTATTGGTTATTAAACATGTATGAAAATTACCACGCTGCATTTTGGTCCGATCCTTGCTACAACTCTTCGTCAGAGGAGGAGATAGAAGAAAACCGTGACAATCCTCTACTTCACACTTCTCTCTTCCTGTGTGAATTTCTGCTTGTCTGTGAAACGCTGATGTCTTTTTCTGCTAAATGACGTGCAAGTAAACAGCTCTGCATCCCCTCTCTGGTTCTCAACTAAACCAGACCCCTCTCTTGTTATGTCAGTTACTGAGCTAACACGTTTTAGATAAGTAGTTAGTAATCATGGCTGAATAGGGGGCCCCCATTCATTTTGTTAGTCATTCTCACTCAGATATCCAATTAACATGGCATGTCATTATAAAATGTGTAGAATTGTAGCTGAAAAAATTGTCTCTCCACCCCATGGCAAAATGGGTAAAATTGCTTAAAATTGGCTGCAAAATGGACAGAAATTGATATTAAAGGTGCTAAATGCAGCTGTTTTTATGTCAATATCAAACAATTAATGGGTAACAATTATGTACCTTACTGTGATTGTTTTAAATTCAATTAAATAAACAAAAACAGCTTCTTAGCAAAGAGCAATTTCCCAAGCAACAATTTTGTAAAAACTGTCTGGAAGTGGTGTGAGAGGGGAGGGACAAACTGAAAAATGTCTACTATTAGCAGATAGGTTTGGAACTCTGTCTATGAACTATTTTACAGCATGGTGATGTCACTATGGAAGGCTAAAAGTATCCCACCAAACACAGGCAGAAATGTCAGGCTATCTTTCATTTTAATAATAATAGTAATAAATATATTTTACACATGAGATACAAACATAAACATACGAACAACAGCTTACTCACACAAACAACGACTACATCTCATCTGTTAAAACACTGTATCCCATGCTTGTTCAATGAACCATAAACAATTAATGAACATGCACCTGTGGAACGGCCGTTAAGACACTAACAGTTTACAGATGTTAGGCAATTAAGGTCACAGTTATGAAAACTTAGGACACTAAAGAGAGCTTTTGACTGTCTCTGAAAAACACCAAACGAAAGATGCCCAGGCTCCTTGCTCATCTGCGTGAAGGTGCCTTAGACATGCTGCAAGGAGGCATGATGACTGCAGATGTGGCCAGGGCAATAAATTGCAATGTCAGTACTGTGAGACGCCTAAGACAGCGCTACAGGGAGACTGGGCAGACAGTGGCAGACCACGTGTAACAAAACCTGCACAGGATGGATACACCCGAACATCACACCTGTGGGACAAGTACAGGAAGGCAACACCAACTGCCCGAGTTACACCAGGAACGCACAATCCCTGCATCAGTGCTCAGACTGTCCGCAATAGGCTGAGAGAGGCTGGACTGAGGGCTTGTAGGCCTGTTGTAAGGCAGGTCCTCACCAGACATCACCGGCAACAACATCGCCTATGGGCACAAAGCCACCTTCGCTGAACCAGATTGGACTGGCAAAAAGTTCTCTTCACTGACGAGTCGCGGTGTTGTCTCACCAGGTGTGATGGTCGGATTCGCGTTTATCGTCGAAGGAATGAGTGTTACACCGAGGCCTGTACTCTGGAGCAGGATCGATTTGGAGGCGGAGGGTCCGTCATGGTCTGGGGCGGTGTGTCACAGCATCATCGGACTGAGCTTGTTGTTATTGTAAGCAATCTCAACGCTGTGAGTTACAGGGAAGACATCCTCCTCCCTCATGTAGTACCCTTCCTGCAGGCTCATCCTGACCTTTCCCTCCAGCATGACAATGCCACCAGCCATACTGCTCGTTCTGTGCGTGATTTCCTGTAAGACAGGAATGTCAGTGTTCTGCCATGGCCAGCGAAGAGCACAGATCTCAGTCCCATTGAGCACGTCTGGGACCTGTTGGATCAGAGTGTGAGGGCTAGGGCCATTCCCCCCAGAAATGTCCGGGAACTTGCAGGTGCCTTGGTGGAAGAGTAGGGTAACATCTCACAGCATGAACTGGCAAATCTGGTGCTGTCCATGAGGAGGAGATGCACTTACTTTTGATTTTGACCCCCGCTTCGATCAGGGACACATTAATCCATTTCTGTTGTTCACGTCTGTGGAACTTGTTCAGTTTGTGTCTGTTGTTGAATCTTGTTATGTTCATACAAATATTTACACATGTTAAGTTTGCTGAAAATAAACACAGTTGACAGTGAGAGAACGTTTCTTTTTTGCTGAGATTATATAAAACACAGGAAATCATGTTTTTGACTGCACTGGGCCTTTAAAACGGCAACGTTTTCTCTCCACCCCACAGAAAAATGTGTATGATTGCAGGAAATGAACTTTAAAACGTAGATGTTTCTCTCCACCATCAGGAGGGGGGGCTGCTGTAAGGTCCCCCACTAACCAGACCCTTCCCCCCTCTCTGGTCGTCTCAGGCTCTCAGGACCTCTTCCTCATGGTGACTGTAGGAGTGGCTGTGGCAGCAGCGGTGTGTGTCACTGCTGTTGTCATCATAGTACGCAGGAGGAGAGACAGTAAGGACTTACATTTGTCTCTGAGTTTAATGGAGTGCATTAATTACACAGTAATACATGGAGACAGACAGTTGTTTCATTGAAATTCTTCTGATTTCTTTTATTTGTTCTTGTCAGAGAATCAAGTGCCAACTGATAACAGCATTGTGAGTGAACTGTGACTTAATTAACACAGTTATTTGACTTTAATAATAGTATAATACAACAAGAGTTTGCACTATCATTCTATTGTTTTTAATCTATTACATTTGTTATTAATTGATAAAGGGTCTGAATGCAGTTAACCACTCCACTCCACCAACCAATGAGGACCAGGTTAGTGCATCAACACTCTAATGGAGTTTGAAACATGATTAATATGAAACATAATTTGACCCAGTTGTTATCATGCAATCAGACTAATGTCCAGTTTAAATTATTCATGTTTCAATAACAATTTTGACCCTTTTAGAGTCAACCTGCTGACACAATCACCTATGCCTCCATTGACCACTTCAATCAAAATCCCCCTGAGAGAGTTGATGTAAGATAAGCTATACTGAACATATTGTGATGGTATCACTCTCCCTCATACACACTGTTTAAAGCCTTTACTTTGTTGTGTGTGTGTTGTCTCTGTAGGCCCAAGGTGAAGATGCAGTGATGTATGCCTCAGTTATGCCCTATTCTGGCAGAGGGAGAGAGACAGAGAAGCATGCTGACCCCAGCTCCCTTTACTCCACTGTCAAGTAACCTCAGGGAGACAAGAAATAAGGAGAGACAGAGAACCCTGCTGACCCCAGCTCCCTATACTCCACTGTCAAGTAACCTCAGGGAGACAAGACATAAGGAGAGACAGAGAACCCTGCTGACCCCAGCTCCCTCTACTCCACTGTCAACTAACCTCAGGGAGACAAGACATAAGGAGAGACAGAGAACCCTGCTGACCCCAGCTCCCTATACTCCACTGTCAAGTAACCTCAGGGAGACAAGACATACGGAGAGACAGAGAACCCTGCTGACCCCAGCTCCCTCTACTCCACTGTCAAGTAACCTCAGGGAGACATAAGGAGAGACAGAGAACCCTGCTGACCCCAGCTCCCTCTACTCCACTGTCAAGTAACCTCAGGGAGACAAGCCATAAGGAGAGACAGAGAACCCTGCTGACCCCAGCTCCCTCTACTCCACTGTCAAGTAACCTCAGGGAGACAAGACATAAGGAGAGACAGAGAACCCTGCTGACCCCAGCTCCCTCTACTCCACTGTCAAGTAACCTCAGGGAGACAAGACATCAACATGAAGACTACACTCTCTCATTCACACCCTGATTCCAGACCTGATTTGGTTCTAGGAATAGAGATTTTTGTGCTATTAATTAAAAGGGACAATCTGCACTAGTTACATCCATTTCTAGACATATTAATTAATGATATGCACCCATTGACTCTTAGGAAAATAAAACGTAGAAATGCCTCATGAGTTTAGTTAAACTGTCATAACCCATCAGAACCCAAAATAGATGCTTGTTTTACTCCAATGTTTGTAAACAAATGAAATGTATACAAACACAATGTATAGCCTCAAAACAATGTTTAAACTATAATATTGATATCATGGATGGCCAGTCCTTGCATCTATAGCTCTGTCTATGAGAGTGGTTCTCCAGCCCCATCCCTCAGTTCTTCAGCAAAACAATGGCGGAGAGTGTGATAGCTTAATGTTTCAACTGCTGATATCAGCAAAATAACAGCAAAATATCAACTGTATTTTTGATTGATGTAGACCAATGAGTTGGGAGACAGGAAAAGTGGAAGAGTCTGAGAGTCAGAAGGGCATGTTTCAGATTCAAATTCATGCTGACTCTGATAGCCTAGGCTATACAGTAATATACTGCATATGCACATATACAATATTACTGCCCAATGTTACACACTACTATCCAGTGTGTACAACTTCTACTACAAGACCAGAGTGTGGCTACTTTGCAAGAATCTCAAATGTAAAATATTGTTTTGGTTACTACATGATTCCATATGTGGTATTTTATAGTTTTGATGTCTTCACTATTATTCTACAATGTAGACAATATTCAAAATAAGGAAAAACCCTTGAATGAGTAGGTGTGTCCAAACTTCTGACTGGTATTGTATGTGAATGAGTTTGCTAAAATATCTAAAAATATGAGGTATTGTGAGAATAATTAGTTATTTTTAATCCATTTGGATTTCAGGCTGTAAAAAAACAAACTTTGGAAAAGGTCAAAGGGTATGAATAATTTCTGAAGGCACTGTAGAAATACATGCTCTGTGTGTTGACCAAGGCAACACATATGACTTTGGCCCAATGCTGTATCAGTCATATAATCTACCATAGAACTGAAATAGTATATTAAACAATACTAGAATAAGGTGGGGAAGATGGTCCTGCAGTTGAGGACTTCCTCCCTGGATAGTAATAGAAAACACACAAGATTAGCAGAGGTGAGTCCAGCATGACAGAACAGTACACATCATATTTACTAACTCACTCTGTAAAGTTATAGAGTGAAAAGTCTGTAAAGTTTTCCCCCACTGTAATCTCTAAAAGACGTGTCTCTCTAGACAATAGTTCCTATAAATATGTATGGGGCTGTTTTGACGTTACCAGTCTTAGGCTGCTGATGAGTACTGATGGTTGTCCTGATAGGAATCAGAATAGTTCCATCAGAACTGTCTGAAAAACATCATTTCAAGTGTCTTGACATCAGTATGGCAAAATGTCACAACCCAGTCTGAAGCCATTAGAGGGACCAGCCCTGACCCAACATTTACTTTACAGGAACAGTACTCATTTCTATGTATCCAGACGGCACATGGAAGATGTACTATGTCTGCAGTACACACATCATACAGATGGGAGTGTTTTATTTAACCTGGGACCATGAAGGGGAAATTAATGAAGGTCTTCACTGCTCCCTCATTGTCAGTCAACTGACACCTCCACTTCCTCCCTCTGTAGTGTCACAGTCAGAGTGATGTCACAGCCAGACGTCTGTGTGATCACAGCTGAAAGAGAGAGCCAGGGCGAGTCAGAGAGACAAGGAGAGAGACCAACATGAGTAGGATGAGGAAATGGGAGAAGGAGCCAGATAGGAGGTAGAAGGACCAACTGATGAAGTAGAAGAAGAGTTAGGAGAGAGATTACAATGATAATTAAGGATGGAGGACACAGGAGGAGGACAGATATGATATGAAGAGAGGAATGGAGACAGGAAGGACCAGGCTCAAGATAACCAGGTATTCGCACCTAGAGCTCCAAACGGAGCCTCACCTGTTGCCCCACCTGTAGTCTTACCTGTAGTCCCACCAGTAGTCCCACCTGTAGTCCCCACCTAGAGTCCCACCTGTAGTCCCACCTAGAGTCCCACCTGTAGTCCCACATAGAGTCCCACCTGTAGTCCCACATAGAGTCCCACCTGTAGTCCCCACCTAGAGTCCCACCTGTAGTCCCACCTAGAGTCCCACCTGTAGTCCCATCCATAGTCCCACCTAGAGTCCCACCTGTAGTCCCACCTAGAGTCCCACCTGTCGTCCCACCTGTCGTCCCACCTAGAGTCCCACCTGTAGGCCCATCTGTAGTCCCACATAGAGTCCCACCTGTAGTCCCACATAGAGTCCCACCTGTAGTCCCACCTAGAGTCCCACCTGTAGTCCCATCCATAGTCCCACCTGTTGTCCCACCTGTAGTCCCATCCATAGTCCCACCTGTCGTCCCACCTGTAGTCCCACATAGAGTCCCACCTGTAGTCCCACATAGAGTCCCACCTGTAGTCCCATCCATAGTCCCACCTGTCGTCCCACCTGTAGTCCCACATAGAGTCCCATCTGTAGTCCCACATAGAGTCCCACCTGTAGTCCCATCCATAGTCCCACCTGTAGTCCCATCCATAGTCCCACCTGTCGTCCCACCTGTCGTCCCACATAGAGTCCCACCTGTAGTCCCATCCGTAGTCCCACCTGTCGTCCCACCTGTAGTCCCACATAGAGTCCCACCTGTAGTCCCACATAGAGTCCCACCTGTAGTCCCACCTGTAGTCCCATCTGTAGTCCCACATAGAGTCCCACCTGTAGTCCCACATAGAGTCCCACCTGTAGTCCCACCTAGAGTCCCACCTGTAGTCCCATCCATAGTCCCACCTGTAGTCCCACATAGAGTCCCACCTGTAGTCCCATCCATAGTCCCACCTGTCGTCCCACCTAGAGTCCCACCTGTAGTCCCATCCATAGTCCCACCTGTCGTCCCACCTAGAGTCCCACCTGTTGTCCCACCTGTAGTCCCATCCATAGTCCCACCTGTCGTCCCACCTGTAGTCCCACAGAGTCCCACCTGTAGTCCCACATAGAGTCCCACCTGTAGTCCCACCTAGAGTCCCACCTGTAGTCCCACCTAGAGTCCCACCTGTAGTCCCACCTAGAGTCCCACCTGTAGTCCCACATAGAGTCCCACCTGTCGTCCCACCTGTAGTCCCACATAGAGTCCCACCTGTAGTCCCACATAGAGTCCCACCTGTAGTCCCACATAGAGTCCCACCTGTAGTCCCATCCATAGTCCCACCTGTCGTCCCACCTGTCGTCCCACATAGAGTCCCACCTGTCGTCCCACCTGTCGTCCCACCTGTAGTCCCACCTAGAGTCCCACCTGTAGTCCCATCTGTAGTCCCACATAGAGTCCCACCTGTAGTCCCACATAGAGTCCCACCTGTCGTCCCACCTGTAGTCCCACCTAGAGTCCCACCTGTAGTCCCATCTGTAGTCCCACATAGAGTCCCACCTGTAGTCCCACATAGAGTCCCACCTGTAGTCCCACCTGAGTCCCACCTAGAGTCCCACCTGTAGTCCCACCTAGAGTCCCACCTGTCGAGTCCCACCTGTAGTCCCACCTAGAGTCCCACCTGTGTAGTCCCACCTAGAGTCCCACCTGTAGTCCCACCTGTAGTCCCACCTAGAGTCCCACCTGTAGTCCCACTGAGTCCCACCTGTCGTCCCACCTGTAGTCCCACCTAGAGTCCCACCTGAGTCCCACCTGTCGTCCCACCTGTAGTCCCACCTAGAGTCCCACCTGTAGTCCCACCTGTAGTCCCACATAGAGTCCCACCTGTAGTCCCACATAGAGTCCCACCTGTCGTCCCACCTGTCGTCCCACCTGTAGTCCCACCTGTCGTCCCACCTGTAGTCCCACATAGAGTCCCACCTGTAGTTCCACATATAGTCCCACATATAGTCCCACCTGTAGTCCCATCCATAGTCCCACCTGTCGTCCCACCTGTCGTCCCACATAGAGTCCCACCTGTCGTCCCACCTGTAGTCCCACCTAGAGTCCCACCTGTAGTCCCATCTGTAGTCCCACATAGAGTCCCACCTGTAGTCCCACATAGAGTCCCACCTGTCGTCCCACCTGTAGTCCCACCTAGAGTCCCACCTGTAGTCCCATCTGTAGTCCCACATAGAGTCCCACCTGTAGTCCCACATAGAGTCCCACCTGTCGTCCCACCTGTAGTCCCACCTAGAGTCCCACCTGTAGTCCCACATAGAGTCCCACCTGTAGTCCCACATAGAGTCCCACCTGTCGTCCCACCTGTAGTCCCATCTGTAGTCCCACCTGTAGCCCCATCTGTAGTCCCACATAGAGTCCCACCTGTAGTCCCACATAGAGTCCCACCTGTCGTCCCACCTGTAGTCCCACATAGAGTCCCACCTGTAGTCCCACATAGAGTCCCACCTGTCGTCCCACCTGCCGTCCCACCTGTCGTCCCATCTGTAGTCCCACAAAGAGTCCCACCTGTAGTCCCACATAGAGTCCCACCTGTCGTCCCACCTGTCGTCCCACCTAGAGTCCCACCTGTAGTCCCATCTGTAGTCCCACATAGAGTCCCACCTGTAGTCCCACATAGAGTCCCACCTGTCGTCCCACCTGTAGTCCCACCTAGAGTCCCACCTGTAGTCCCACATAGAGTCCCACCTGTCGTCCCACCTGTCGTCCCACCTGTCGTCCCACCTGTAGTCCCACCTGTAGTCCCACCTGAGTCCCACCTGAGTCCCACCTGTCGTCCCACATAGAGTCCCACCTGTCCACCCCCCCACCTGAGTCCCACATAGAGTCCCACCTGTCGTCCCACCTGTCGTCCCACATAGAGTCCCACCTGTAGTCCCACATAGAGTCCCACCTGTCGTCCCACCTGTCGTCCCACCTGTCGTCCCACCTGTAGTCCCACCTAGAGTCCCACCTGTAGTCCCATCTGTAGTCCCACATAGAGTCCCACCTGTAGTCCCACATATAGTCCCACATATAGTCCCACCTGTAGTCCCATCCATAGTCCCACCTGTCGTCCCACCTGTCGTCCCACATAGAGTCCCACCTGTCGTCCCACCTGTAGTCCCACCTAGAGTCCCACCTGTAGGCCCATCTGTAGTCCCACATAGAGTCCCACCTGTCGTCCCACCTGTAGTCCCACCTAGAGTCCCACCTGTAGTCCCACCTAGAGTCCCACCTGTAGTCCCACATAGAGTCCCACCTGTCGTCCCACCTGTCGTCCCACCTGAGTCCCACCTGTAGTCCCATCTGTAGTCCCACATAGAGTCCCACCTGTAGTCCCACATAGAGTCCCACCTGTCGTCCCACCTGTAGTCCCACATAGAGTCCCACCTGTCGTCCCATCTGTAGTCCCACAAAGAGTCCCACCTGTAGTCCCACATAGAGTCCCACCTGTCGTCCCACCTGTCCCACCTAGAGTCCCACCTGTAGTCCCACATAGAGTCCCACCTGTAGTCCCACATAGAGTCCCACCTGTAGTCCCACATAGAGTCCCACCTGTCGTCCCACCTGTAGTCCCACCTAGAGTCCCACCTGTAGTCCCACATAGAGTCCCACCTGTAGTCCCACCTGTCGTCCCACCTGTAGTCCCACCTAGAGTCCCACCTGTAGTCCCACCTAGAGTCCCACATAGAGTCCCACCTGTCGTCCCACCTGTCGTCCCACCTGTAGTCCCACATAGAGTCCCACCTGTCGTCCCACCTGTAGTCCCACCTGTCGTCCCACCTGTAGTCCCACCTAGAGTCCCACCTGTAGTCCCACCTGTAGTCCCACATAGAGTCCCACCTGTAGTCCCACATAGAGTCCCACCTGTAGTCCCACCTGTAGTCCCACCTGTAGTCCCACCTGTAGTCCCACATAGAGTCCCACCTGTCGTCCCACCTGTCGTCCCACCTGTAGTCCCACCTGTAGTCCCACCTGTAGTCCCACCTGTCCCACCTGTCCCACCTGTAGTCCCACATAGAGTCCCACCTGTAGTCCCACCTAGAGTCCCACCTGTCGTCCCATCTGTAGTCCCACATAGAGTCCCACCTGTAGTCCCACATAGAGTCCCACCTGTCGTCCCACCTGTAGTCCCACCTGAGTCCCACCTGTAGTCCCACATAGAGTCCCACCTGTAGTCCCACATAGAGTCCCACCTGTCGTCCCACCTGTAGTCCCACCTGTAGTCCCACCTGTAGTCCCACCTGTAGTCCCACATAGAGTCCCACCTGTAGTCCCACATAGAGTCCCACCTGTCGTCCCACCTGTCCCCACCTGAGTCCCACCTGTCGTCCCCTGTACCCACCTAGAGTCCCACCTGTAGTCCCACATAGAGTCCCACCTGTCGTCCCACCTGTAGTCCCACCTAGAGTCCCACCTGTAGTCCCACCTGTAGTCCCACCTAGAGTCCCACCTGTAGTCCCATCTGTAGTCCCACATAGAGTCCCACCTGTAGTCCCACATAGAGTCCCACCTGTAGTCCCACCCATAGTCCCACCTGTAGTCCCACCATCCCCACCTAGTCCCACCTGTAGTCCCACCTGTAGTCCCACATAGAGTCCCACCTGTCGTCCCACCTGTAGTCCCACCTGTAGTCCCACCTGTAGTCCACCTGTAGTCCCACATAGAGTCCCACCTGTAGTCCCATCCATAGTCCCACCTGTAGTCCCACCTGAGTCCCACCTGTAGTCCCATCTGTAGTCCCACATAGAGTCCCACCTGTAGTCCCACCTAGAGTCCCACCTGTAGTCCCACCTGTAGTCCCACCTAGAGTCCCACCTGTCGTCCCACATAGAGTCCCACCTGTAGTCCACCTGTAGTCCCACCTGTCCCACCTGTAGTCCCACCTAGAGTCCCACCTGTCGTCCCACCTGTAGTCCCACCTGAGTCCCACCTGTAGTCCCACATAGAGTCCCACCTGTAGTCCCACCTAGAGTCCCACCTGTCGTCCCACCTGAGTCCCACCTGTAGTCCCATCTGTAGTCCCACATAGAGTCCCACCTGTAGTCCCACATAGAGTCCCACCTGTGTAGTCCCACCTAGAGTCCCACCTGTAGTCCCACATAGAGTCCCACCTGTAGTCCCACCTGTAGTCCCACCTGTCGTCCCACCTGTCCTGTCCCACCTGTAGTCCCACATAGAGTCCCACCTGTCCCCACCTGTAGTCCCACATGTAGTCCCACCTGTAGTCCCATCCAGAGTCCACCTGTCGTCCCACCTGTAGTCCCACATAGAGTCCACCTGTCGTCCCACCTGTAGTCCCACCTGTAGTCCCACATAGAGTCCCACCTGTCGTCCCACCTGTAGTCCCACCTGTAGTCCCACCTGTAGTCCCACATAGAGTCCCACCTGTAGTCCCATCCATAGTCCCACCTGTCGTCCCACCTGTCGTCCCACATAGAGTCCCACCTGTCGTCCCACCTGTAGTCCCACCTAGAGTCCCACCTGTAGTCCCACCTAGTCCCACATAGAGTCCCCTGTAGTCCCACCTAGAGTCCCACCTGTAGTCCCACCTGAGTCCCACCTGTAGTCCCATCTGTAGTCCCACATAGAGTCCCACCTGTAGTCCCACCTGAGTCCCACCTGTCCCACCTGTAGTCCCACCTGTCGTCCCACCTGTAGTCCCACCTCCACCTGAGTCCCACCTGTAGTCCCACCTGAGTCCCACCTGTAGTCCCATCTGAGTCCCACCTGTAGTCCCACCTGTAGTCCCACCTGTAGTCCCACCTGTCCCCACCCACCTGTAGTCCCACCTGTAGTCCCACCTGAGTCCCACCTGTAGTCCCACATAGAGTCCCACCTGTCGTCCCACCTGTAGTCCCACCTGTCGTCCCACCTGTAGTCCCACCTAGAGTCCCACCTGTAGTCCCACATAGAGTCCCACCTGTCCACCTGTCCCACCTGTAGTCCCACATAGAGTCCCACCTGTCGTCCCACCTGTAGTCCCACCTGTCGTCCCCTGTACCTGTAGTCCCACCTAGAGTCCCACCTGTAGTCCCACCTGTAGTCCCACATAGAGTCCCACCTGTAGTCCCACCCATGTCCCACCTGAGTCCCACCTGTAGTCCCACCTGTAGTCCCACCTGTGAGTCCCACCTGTCGTCCCACCTGTAGTCCCACCTGAGTCCCACCTGTAGTCCCACCTGTAGTCCCACCTGAGTCCTGTCGTCCCACCTGTAGTCCCACCTAGAGTCCCACCTGTAGTCCCACCTAGAGTCCCACCTGTCGTCCCACCTGTAGTCCCACCTGAGTCCCACCTGTAGTCCCACCTGAGTCCCACCTGTAGTCCCACCTGTAGTCCCACCTGAGTCCCACCTGTAGTCCCACCTGTAGTCCCACCTGTAGTCCCACCTGTCGTCCCACCTGTAGTCCCACCTGTAGTCCCACCTGAGTCCCACCTGTAGTCCCACCTGTAGTCCCACCTGTAGTCCCACCTGTAGTCCCACATGTAGTCCCACCTGTAGTCCCACCTGAGTCCCACCTGTAGTCCCACCTGTAGTCCCACCTAGAGTCCCACCTGTAGTCCCATCTGTAGTCCCACATAGAGTCCACCTGTAGTCCCACATAGAGTCCCACCTGTCGTCCCACCTGTAGTCCACCTGTAGTCCCACCTGTAGAGTCCCACCTGTAGTCCTGTAGTCCCACATGAGTCCCACCTGTCCCACCTGTAGTCCACCTGTAGTCCCACATAGAGTCCCACCTGTCCCCACCTGTAGTCCCACATGTAGTCCCACCTGTAGTCCCACCTGTAGTCCCACCTGTAGTCCCACCTGAGTCCCACCTGTAGTCCCACATAGAGTCCCACCTGTCGTCCCACCTGTAGTCCCACCTGTGTAGTCCCACCTGTAGTCCCACCTGTAGTCCCACATAGAGTCCACCTGTAGTCCCATCCAGTAGTCCCACCTGTCGTCCCACCTGTAGTCCCACATAGAGTCCCACCTGTCCCACCTGTAGTCCCACCTGAGTCCCACCTGTAGTCCCACCTGTAGTCCCACCTAGAGTCCCACCTGTAGTCCCATCTGTAGTCCCACATAGAGTCCCACCTGTAGTCCCACATAGAGTCCCCTGTACCTGAGTCCCACCTGTCGTCCCACCTGTAGTCCCACCTCCCACCTGTAGTCCCACCTGAGTCCACCTGTAGTCCCACCTGAGTCCCACCTGTAGTCCCACCTGAGTCCCACCTGTCCCCACCTGTAGTCCCACCTGTAGTCCCACCCACCTGTAGTCCCACATAGAGTCCCACCTGTCGTCCCACCTGTAGTCCCACCTGAGTCCCACCTGTAGTCCCACCTAGAGTCCCACCTGTAGTCCCACCTGTCCCACATAGTCCCACCTAGAGTCCCACCTGTAGTCCCACCTGTAGTCCCACATAGAGTCCCACCTGTAGTCCCACATGTCGTCCCACCTGTCGTCCCACCTGTAGTCCCACCTGTCCCACCTGTAGTCCCACATAGAGTCCCACCCACCTGTAGTCCCACATAGAGTCCCACCTGTCGTCCCACCTGTAGTCCCACCTAGAGTCCACCTGTAGTCCCACATAGAGTCCACCTGTAGTCCCACATAGTCCCACCTGTAGTCCCACCTGTAGTCCCACCTGTCGTCCCACCTGTCGTCCCACCTGAGTCCCACCTGTCCCTGTCCCACCTGTAGTCCCACCTGTAGTCCATCTGTAGTCCCACCTGTAGTCCCACCTGTAGTCCCACCTAGAGTCCCACCTGTAGTCCCACCTGTAGTCCCACATAGAGTCCCACCTGTAGTCCCACATAGAGTCCACCTGTAGTCCCACCTGTAGTCCCACCTAGAGTCCCACCTGTAGTCCCACCTGTAGTCCCACACCTGTAGTCCCACCTGTAGTCCCATCTGTAGTCCACATAGAGTCCCACCTGTAGTCCCACCTGAGTCCCACCTGTCGTCCCACCTGTAGTCCCACCTGTAGTCCCATCTGTAGTCCCACATAGAGTCCCACCTGTAGTCCCACATAGAGTCCCACCTGTCGTCCCACCTGTAGTCCCACCTGAGTCCCACCTGTAGTCCCACCTAGAGTCCCACCTGTAGTCCCACCTGTAGTCCCACCTGAGTCCACCTGTAGTCCCACCTGTAGTCCCACCTGAGTCCCATCTGTAGTCCCACATAGAGTCCCACCTGTAGTCCCACCTAGAGTCCACCTGTCGTCCCACCTGTAGTCCCACCTAGAGTCCCACCTGTAGTCCCACCTAGAGTCCCACCTGTAGTCCCACCTGTCGTCCCACCTGTAGTCCCACCACCTGTAGTCCCACCTGTAGTCCCACCTGTAGTCCCACCTGTAGTCCCACCTGTAGTCCACCTCAGAGTCCCACCTGTAGTCCCACCTGTAGTCCCACCTGTAGAGTCCCACCTGTAGTCCCACCTAGAGTCCCACCTGTAGTCCCACCTGTAGTCCCACCTGTCGAGTCCACCTGTAGTCCCATGTAGTCCCACATAGAGTCCCACCTGTAGTCCCACATAGAGTCCACCTGTAGTCCCACATAGAGTCCCACCTGTAGTCCCACATAGAGTCCACCTGTAGTCCCATAGAGTCCTGTAGTCCATCCATAGTCCCACCTGAGTCCCACCTGTCGTCCCACATAGAGTCCCACCTGTCGTCCCACCTGTCTTCCCACCTGTCGTCCCACCTGTCGTCCCACCTGTAGTCCCACCTGTAGTCCCACCTGTAGTCCCACCTGTAGTCCCACATAGAGTCCCACCTGTAGTCCCACATAGAGTCCCACCTGTCGTCCCACCTGTCGTCCCACCTAGAGTCCCACCTGTCGTCCCACCTGTCGTCCCACCTGTAGTCCCACCTAGAGTCCCACCTGTAGTCCCATCTGTAGTCCCACATAGAGTCCCACCTGTAGTCCCACATAGAGTCCCACCTGTAGTCCCACCTAGAGTCCCACCTGTAGTCCCACCTGTAGTCCCACCTAGAGTCCCACCTGTAGTCCCACATAGAGTCCCACCTGTCGTCCCACCTGTAGTCCCACCTAGAGTCCCACCTGTAGTCCCACATAGAGTCCCACCTGTAGTCCCACCTGTAGTCCCACCTAGAGTCCCACCTGTAGTCCCACCTGTAGTCCCACATAGAGTCCCACCTGTAGTCCCACATAGAGTCCCACCTGTAGTCCCACCTGTAGTCCAGTCCCACCTGTCGTCCCACCTGTAGTCCCACCTGTAGTCCCTGTACCTAGTCCCACCTGTAGTCCCACCTGTAGTCCCACCTGAGTCCCACCTGTAGTCCCACCTAGAGTCCCACCTGTAGTCCCACCTGTAGTCCCATCTGTAGTCCCACATAGAGTCCCACCTGTAGTCCCACATAGAGTCCCACCTGTCGTCCCACCTGTAGTCCCACCTAGAGTCCCACCTGTAGTCCCACCTGAGTCCCACCTGTAGTCCCACCTGTACCTGTCCCAGTCCCACCTGTAGTCCCACCTAGAGTCCCACCTGTAGTCCCATCTGTAGTCCCACATAGAGTCCCACCTGTAGTCCCACCTAGAGTCCCACCTGTAGTCCCATCTGTAGTCCCACCTAGAGTCCCACCTGTAGTCCCATCTGTAGTCCCACATAGAGTCCCATCTGTAGTCCCACATAGAGTCCCACCTGTAGTCCCACATAGAGTCCCACCTGTCGTCCCACCTGTAGTCCCACCTAGAGTCCCACCTGTAGTCCCACCTGAGTCCCACCCACATAGAGTCCCACCTGTCGTCCCACCTGTAGTCCCTAGAGTCCCACCTGTAGTCCCACACCCACCTGTCGTCCCACCTGTAGTCCCACCTAGTCCCACCTGTAGTCCCACCCTGTAGTCCCACCTGTAGTCCCACCTGTAGTCCCACCTGTAGTCCCACCTGTAGTCCCACCTGTCGTCCCACCTGTAGTCCCACCCACCTGTAGTCCCACATAGAGTCCCAGTCCCACCTGTAGTCCCACAGAGTCCCACCTGTAGTCCCACAAGTCCCACCTGTCGTCCCACCTGTAGTCCACCTGTAGTCCACCTGTAGTCCCACCTGTAGTCCCACCTGTAGTCCCACATGAGTCCCACCTGTAGTCCCACCTGTCCAGTCCACCTGTCCCACCTGAGTCCCACCTGTAGTCCCAGTCCCACCTAGAGTCCACCTGTCCCAGTCCCACCTAGAGTCCACCTGTACCTGTAGTCCCACCTGTAGTCCCATAGTCCCACCTGTAGTCCCACCTAGAGTCCCACCTGTCGTCCCACCTGTAGTCCCACCTGTAGTCCCACCTGTCGTCCCACCTGTAGTCCCACCTGTAGTCCCACCTGTAGTCCCACCTGTAGTCCCACCTAGAGTCCCACCTGTAGTCCCACATAGAGTCCCACCTGTAGTCCCACATAGAGTCCCACCTGTCGTCCCACCTGTAGTCCCACCTAGAGTCCCACCTGTAGTCCCACATAGAGTCCCACCTGTAGTCCCACATAGAGTCCCACCTAGAGTCCCACCTGTAGTCCCACCTAGAGTCCCACCTGTAGTCCCACCTGTAGTCCCACCTGTAGTCCCACATAGAGTCCCACCTGTAGTCCCACATAGAGTCCCACCTGTCGTCCCACCTGTAGTCCCACATAGAGTCCCACCTGTAGTCCCACATAGAGTCCCACCTGTCGTCCCACCTGTCTTCCCACCTGTCGTCCCACCTGTAGTCCCACCTAGAGTCCCACCTGTAGTCCCACCTGTAGTCCCACATAGAGTCCCACCTGTAGTCCCACATAGAGTCCCACCTGTCGTCCCACCTGTAGTCCCACATAGAGTCCCACCTGTAGTCCCACATAGAGTCCCACCTGTAGTCCCACCTGTAGTCCCACCTGTCGTCCCACCTGTAGTCCCACCTAGAGTCCCACCTGTAGTCCCCACCTGTAGTCCCACCTGTAGTCCCACCTGTAGTCCCACCTGAGTCCCACCTGTCGTCCCACCTGTAGTCCCACCATAGAGTCCCACCTGTAGTCCCACATAGAGTCCCACCTGTCGTCCCACCTGTAGTCCCACCTGTAGTCCCACCTAGAGTCCCACCTGTAGTCCCACCTGTAGTCCCACCTGAGTCCCACCTGTAGTCCCACATGAGTCCACCTGTCGTCCCACCTGTCGTCCCACCTGTAGTCCCACATGTCGTCCCACCTGTAGTCCCACCCCACCTGTAGTCCCACCAGAGTCCCACCTGTCCCCACCTGTCCCACCTGTCCCACATAGAGTCCCACCTGTCGTCCCACCTGTCGTCCCACATAGAGTCCCACCTGTCGTCCCACCTGTCGTCCCACCTGTAGTCCCACCTGTCGTCCCACCTGTAGTCCCACCTAGAGTCCCACCTGTAGTCCCATCTGTAGTCCCACATAGAGTCCCACCTGTAGTCCCACATAGAGTCCCACCTGTCGTCCCACCTGTAGTCCCACCTAGAGTCCCACCTGTAGTCCCACATAGAGTCCCACCTGTAGTCCCACCTGTAGTCCCACCTAGAGTCCCACCTGTAGTCCCACCTGTAGTCCCACCTGTCGTCCCACCTGTAGTCCCACCTGTAGTCCCACCTAGAGTCCCACCTGTAGTCCCACCTGTAGTCCCACCTAGAGTCCCACCTGTAGTCCCACATAGAGTCCCACCTGTCGTCCCACCTGTCCCACCTGAGTCCCACCTGTAGTCCCACCTGAGTCCCACCTGTAGTCCCACATAGAGTCCCACCTGTCGTCCCACCTGTAGTCCCACCTAGAGTCCCACCTGTAGTCCCACATAGAGTCCCACCTGTCGTCCCACCTGTAGTCCCACCTGTCGTCCCACCTGTAGTCCCACATAGAGTCCCACCTGTCGTCCCACCTGTCGTCCCACCTGTAGTCCCACCTGTAGTCCCACCTAGAGTCCCACCTGTAGTCCCACCTGTAGTCCCACCTGAGTCCCACCTGTAGTCCCACATAGAGTCCCACCTGTCGTCCCACCTGTGTCCCACATAGAGTCCACCTGTCGTCCACCTGTCGTCCCACCTGTAGTCCCCACCTAGAGTCCCACCTGTAGTCCCATCTGTAGTCCCACATAGAGTCCCACCTGTAGTCCCACATAGAGTCCCCTGTGGTCCCTGTAGTCCCACCTGAGTCCCACCTGTCGTCCCACCTGTAGTCCCATCTGTAGTCCAACCTGTCGTCCCACATAGAGTCCCACCTGTCGTCCCACCTGTAGTCCCACCTAGAGTCCCACCTGTAGTCCCACCTAGAGTCCCACCTGTAGTCCCACCTGTAGTCCCACCTAGAGTCCCACCTGTAGTCCCATCTGTAGTCCCACATAGAGTCCCACCTGTAGTCCCACCTGAGTCCCACCTGTCGTCCCACCTGTAGTCCCACCTGTAGTCCCACCTGTAGTCCCACATAGAGTCCCACCTGTAGTCCCACCTGAGTCCCACCTGTCGTCCCACCTGTAGTCCCACCTAGAGTCCCACCTGTAGTCCCACATAGAGTCCCACCTGTCGTCCCACCTGTCGTCCCACCTGTCGTCCCACCTGTAGTCCCACCTGTAGTCCCACCTGTCGTCCCACATAGAGTCCCACCTGTAGTCCCACCTGTAGTCCCACCTGTCGTCCCACCTGTAGTCCCACCTAGAGTCCCACCTGTAGTCCCATCTGTAGTCCCACCTAGAGTCCCACCTGTAGTCCCACCTGTCGTCCCACATAGAGTCCCACCTGTCGTCCCACCTGTAGTCCCACCTGAGTCCCACCTGTAGTCCCACATAGAGTCCCACCTGTAGTCCCACCTGAGTCCACCTGTCGTCCCACCTGTAGTCCCACCTGTAGTCCCACCTGTAGTCCCACATAGAGTCCCACCTGTCGTCCCACCTGTAGTCCCACCTGTAGTCCCACCTAGAGTCCCACCTGTCCCACCTGTAGTCCCACCTGAGTCCCACCTGTAGTCCCACATAGAGTCCCACCTGTCCCACCTGTCCCCACATAGAGTCCACCTGTAGTCCCACCTGTCCCCACCTGTAGTCCCACCTGTAGTCCCACCTGTAGTCCCACCTGTAGTCCCACATAGAGTCCCACCTGTAGTCCCACATGTAGTCCACCTGTCGTCCCACCTGTAGTCCCACCTGAGTCCCACCTGTAGTCCCACCTGTAGTCCCCACCTGTAGTCCCACATAGAGTCCCACCTGTCGTCCCACCTGTAGTCCCACCTAGAGTCCCACCTGTAGTCCCACCTGAGTCCCACCTGTAGTCCCCTGTAGTCCCACCTGTCGTCCCACCTGTCGTCCCACTGTAGTCCCACATAGAGTCCCACCTGTAGTCCCACCTGAGTCCCACCTGTAGTCCCACCTGTAGTCCCACCTAGAGTCCCACCTGTAGTCCACCTGTAGTCCCACATAGAGTCCCACCTGTAGTCCCACATAGAGTCCCACCTGTAGTCCCACCTAGAGTCCCACCTGTCGTCCCACCTGTAGTCCCACATAGAGTCCCACCTGTAGTCCCACATAGAGTCCCACCTGTCGTCCCACCTGTAGTCCCACCTGTAGTCCCACCTGTAGTCCCAGTCCCACCTGTAGAGTCCCACCTGTCGTCCCACCTGAGTCCCACCTGTCGTCCCACCTGTCCCACCTAGAGTCCCACCTGTAGTCCCATCTGTAGTCCACCTGTCCCCACCTGTAGTCCCACCTAGTCCCACCTGTAGTCCCACCTGTCCCACCTGTAGTCCCACCTGTAGTCCCACCTGAGTCCCACCTGTAGTCCCACATAGAGTCCCACCTGTAGTCCCACCTGTAGTCCCACCTGTAGTCCCACCTGTAGTCCCACCTAGTCCCACCTGTAGTCCCACATAGAGTCCCACCTGTAGTCCCACCTGTAGTCCCACCTGAGTCCCACCTGTAGTCCCACCTGTAGTCCCACCTGTGAGTCCACCTGTAGTCCCACTGTAGTCCCACCTAGAGTCCCACCTGTAGTCCCACCTGTAGTCCCACATAGTCCCACCTGTAGTCCCACATAGAGTCCCACCTGTAGTCCCACCTGAGTCCCACCTGTCGTCCCACCTGTAGTCCCACCTGTCGTCCCACCTGTAGTCCCACATCCCACCTGTAGTCCCACATAGAGTCCACCTGTCGTCCCACCTGTGGTCCCACCTGTAGTCCCACCTAGTCCACCTGTCCCACCCACCTGAGTCCACCTGTAGTCCCACCTAGAGTCCCACCTGTAGTCCCACCTGTAGTCCACCTGTAGTCCCACCTGTCGTCCCACATAGAGTCCCACCTGTAGTCCCACCTGTCCCACCTGAGTCCCACCTGTAGTCCCATAGAGTCCCACCTGAGTCCCACCTGTAGTCCCACCTGTAGTCCCACCTGTCGTCCCACCTGTAGTCCACCTGAGTCCCACCTGTAGTCCCACATAGAGTCCACCTGTCGTCCCACCTGTAGTCCACCTATAGAGTCCACCTGTAGTCCCACCTGAGTCCCACCTGTAGTCCCACCTGTCCCAGTCCCACATGTAGTCCCACCTGTCGTCCCACCTGAGTCCCACCTGTCCCACCTGTCCCACCTGTAGTCCCACCTGTAGTCCCACCTAGAGTCCCACCTGTAGTCCACATAGAGTCCACCTGTCGTCCCACCTGTAGTCCCACCTGTCGTCCCACCTGTAGTCCCACCTAGAGTCCACCTGTAGTCCCACCTGTCGTCCCACCTGTAGTCCCACCTGTCCCACCTGTAGTCCCACCTGTAGTCCCACCTGTAGTCCCACATAGAGTCCCACCTGTAGTCCCCTAGAGTCCCACCTGTCGTCCCACCTGTAGTCCCACCTAGAGTCCCACCTGTAGTCCCATCCCTAGTCCCACCTGTAGTCCCACCTAGAGTCCCACCTGTCGTCCCACCTGTAGTCCCACCTGAGTCCCACCTGAGTCCCATCCAGAGTCCCACCTGTCCCACAGTCCCACCTGTAGTCCACCTGTCCAGTCCCACCTGTCCCACATAGAGTCCCACCTGTAGTCCCACCTGTAGTCCCACCTAGAGTCCCACCTGTAGTCCCACTGTAGTCCCACCTGTCGTCCCACCTGTAGTCCCACCTGTAGTCCCACCTGTAGTCCCACCTGTAGTCCCACCTGTCGTCCCACCTGTAGTCCCACCTGTAGTCCCACCTGTAGTCCCACACCTGTCGTCCCACCTGTAGTCCCACCTAGAGTCCACCTGTCCCACACCCACCTGTAGTCCCACCTAGAGTCCCACCTGTCGTCCCACCTGTAGTCCCACATAGAGTCCCACCTGTAGTCCCACGTCCCACCTGTAGTCCCACCTGAGTCCCACCTGTAGTCCCACCTGTAGTCCCACCTAGAGTCCCACCTGTAGTCCCACCTGTAGTCCCACCTAGAGTCCCACCTGTAGTCCCACATAGAGTCCCACCTGTAGTCCACATAGAGTCCACCTGTAGTCCCACCTGTAGTCCCACCCCCACCTGTAGTCCCACATCCCACCTGTAGTCCCACCTGTAGAGTCCCACCTGTACCCCACCTGTAGTCCCACCTAGAGTCCCACCTGTAGTCCCACCTGTAGTCCCACCTGTAGTCCCACAGTCCCACCTGTAGTCCCACATAGAGTCCCACCTGTCGTCCCACCTGTAGTCCCACCTAGAGTCCCACCTGTAGTCCCACATGAGTCCCACCTGTCGTCCCACCTGTCGTCCCACCTGTAGTCCCACCTGAGTCCCACCTGTAGTCCCACCTGTAGTCCCACATGAGTCCCACCTGTAGTCCCACATGTAGTCCCACCTGTCGTCCCACCTGTAGTCCACCTGAGTCCCACCTGTAGTCCCACCTGTAGTCCCACCTGTCGTCCCACCTGTCCCCACCTGTCCACCTGTCCCACCTGTCTCACCTGTAGAGTCCCACCTGTAGTCCCACCTAGAGTCCCACCTGTAGTCCCACATAGAGTCCCACCTGTCCCACCTGTCCCACCTGTAGTCCCACCTGAGTCCCACCTGTAGTCCCACATAGAGTCCCACCTGTGGTCCAGTCCCACCTGTAGTCCCACCTGTCCACCTAGAGTCCCACCTGTAGTCCCAGTAGTCCCACATAGAGTCCACCTGTAGTCCCACATAGAGTCCCACCTGTCGTCCCACCTGTGACCTGTAGTCCCACATAGAGTCCCACCTGTAGTCCCACCTGTCGTCCACCTGTAGTCCCACCTGTCGTCCCACCTGTAGTCCCATCTGTAGTCCCACCTGAGTCCCACCTGTAGTCCCATAGAGTCCCACCTGTCCCACCACCTGTAGTCCCACCTGTCGTCCCACCTGTAGTCCCACCTAGAGTCCCACCTGTAGTCCCACCTGTAGTCCCACCTGTAGTCCCACCTTGTAGTCCCACCTGTAGTCCCACCTGTAGTCCCACCTGTAGTCCCACCTGTAGTCCCACCTGTAGTCCACCTGTAGTCCCACCTGTAGTCCACCTGTAGTCCCACCTGTAGTCCCACCTAGAGTCCCACCTGTAGTCCCACATAGAGTCCCACCTGTAGTCCCACCTGTAGTCCCACCTGTGAGTCCCACCTGTAGTCCCACCTGTAGTCCACCTGTCGTCGTCCCACCTGTCGTCCCACCTGTAGTCCCACCTGTCGTCCACCTGTAGTCCCACCTAGAGTCCCACCTGTAGTCCCACCTAGAGTCCCACCTGTAGTCCCACCTGTAGTCCCACCTGTAGTCCCACCTGTAGTCCCCTGTAGTCCCATGTAGTCCCACCTGTAGTCCCACCTGAGTCCCACCTGTAGTCCACCTGTGAGTCCACCTGTAGTCCCACCTGTAGTCCCACCTGTCGTCCCACCTGTAGTCCCCTGTAGTCCCACCTGTAGTCCCACCTGTCCACCTGGTCCCACCTAGTAGTCCCACATAGAGTCCCACCTGTCGTCCCACCTGTAGTCCCACCTAGAGTCCCACCTGTAGTCCCACCTGTGGTCCACCATAGTCCCACCTGTCGTCCCACATAGAGTCCACCTGTAGTCCACATGAGTCCACCTGTCGTCCCACCTGTCCCACCTGTCGTCCCACCTGTCGTCCCACCTGTAGTCCCACCTGGTCTCATATAGGTCCACCTGTAGTCCCACCTGTAGTCCCACATAGAGTCCCACCTGTAGTCCCACATAGAGTCCCACCTGTCCCACATGTCCCACCTGTAGTCCCACCTGTAGGTCCCACCTGTAGTCCCACATAGAGTCCCACCTGTAGTCCCACCTGTAGTCCCACCTGTCGTCCCACCTGTAGTCCCACGTCCCACCTGTCGTCCCACCTGTAGTCCCACCTGAGTCCACCTGTCCCACCTGTAGTCCCACCTGTAGTCCCACCTAGAGTCCCACCTGTAGTCCCACCTGTAGTCCCACCTAGAGTCCCACCTGTAGTCCACCTGTAGTCCCACCCACCTGTAGTCCCACATAGTCCCACCTGTAGTCCCACCCCCCACCTGTAGTCCCACCTGTAGTCCCACATAGTCCACCTGTGGGTCCACCTGTAGTCCCACCTGTAGTCCCACCTGTCGTCCCACCTGTAGTCCCACCTGTAGTCCCACCTGTAGTCCCACCTAGTCCACCTGTCCCACCTGTAGTCCCACATCCAGAGTCCACCTGTAGTCCCACCTGAGTCCACCTGTCGTCCACCTGTAGTCCCACCTAGAGTCCCACCTGTAGTCCCATCTGTAGTCCCACCTGTCCCACCTGTAGTCCCACCTGTAGTCCACCTGTCGTCCCACCTGTAGTCCCACCTGTAGTCCCACATAGAGTCCCACCTGTCGTCCCACCTGTCGTCCCACCTGAGTCCCACCTGTCGTCCCACCTGTAGTCCCACCTGAGTCCCACCTGTAGTCCCATCTGTAGTCCCACATAGAGTCCCACCACCTGTAGTCCCACCTAGAGTCCCACCTGTCGTCCCACCTGTAGTCCCACCTAGAGTCCACCTGTAGTCCCACATAGAGTCCCACCTGTAGTCCCACCTGAGTCCCACCTGTAGTCCACCATAGTCCCACCTGTCCCCACCTGTAGTCCCACATGTAGTCCACCTGTCCCACCTGTCCCACCTGTAGTCCCACCTGTAGTCCCACCTGAGTCCTACCTGTCCACCTGTAGTCCCACCTGTAGTCCCACCTAGAGTCCCACCTGTAGTCCCACCTAGAGTCCCACCTGTAGTCCCACCTGTAGTCCCACCTGTCCACCTGTAGTCCCACCTGTAGTCCCACATAGAGTCCACCTGTAGTCCCACATAGTCCCACCTGTCGTCCCACCTGTAGTCCCACCTGTAGTCCCACCCACCTGTAGAGTCCCACCTGTCGTCCCACCTGTAGTCCCACCTGTAGTCCCACCTGTAGTCCCATCTGTAGTCCCACATAGAGTCCCACCTGTAGTCCCACATAGAGTCCCACCTGTCGTCCCACCTGTAGTCCCACCTAGAGTCCACCTGTAGTCCCATCTGTAGTCCCACATAGAGTCCCACCTGTAGTCCCACATAGAGTCCCACCTGTAGTCCCACCTGTAGTCCACCTAGAGTCCCCTGTACCTGTAGTCCCACCTAGAGTCCCACCTGTAGTCCCACCTAGAGTCCCCTGTACCTGTCGTCCCACCTGTAGTCCCACCTAGAGTCCACCTGTCCCACCTGTAGTCCCACCTGAGTCCACCTGTAGTCCCACCTGTAGTCCCACCTGTGGTCCCACCTGTAGTCCCACCTGTAGTCCCACCTGTAGTCCCACCTGTAGTCCCACATAGAGTCCCACCTGTAGTCCCACCTGTAGTCCACCTGTAGTCCACCTGTAGTCCAGTCCCACCTGTAGTCCCACCTGTCCCACCTGTAGTCCCACCTGTAGTCCCCTGTCGTCCCACCTGTAGTCCCACCTGTAGTCCCACCTACCTGTAGTCCCACCTGTAGTCCCACATAGAGTCCACCTGTAGTCCCACATAGAGTCCACCTGTCGTCCACCTGTCCCACCTGTAGTCCCACCTGTAGTCCCACCTGTAGTCCCACCTGTAGTCCACATAGAGTCCACCTGTCGTCCCACCTGTAGTCCCATCCACCTGTAGTCCCACCTGTCGTCCCACCTGTAGTCCCACCTGTAGTCCCACCTGTAGTCCACCTAGTCCACCTGTAGTCCCATCTGTAGTCCCACCTGTCCCACCTGTAGTCCCACATCCACCTGTAGTCCCACCTGTAGTCCACCTGTCCCAGTCCCACCTGTAGTCCCACCTAGAGTCCACCCACCTGTAGTCCCACCTGTAGTCCCATCTGTCCCACATCCACCTGTAGTCCCACCTGAGTCCCACCTGTCGTCCCACCTGTAGTCCCACATAGAGTCCCTGTCGTCCACCTGTCCACCTGTAGTCCCACCTAGAGTCCCACCTGAGTCCACCTGTAGTCCCACCTGTAGTCCCACCTGTAGTCCCACCTGTAGTCCCATCTGTAGTCCCACATGAGAGTCCCACCTGTAGTCCCACCTAGAGTCCACCTGTAGTCCCATCTGTAGTCCCACATAGAGTCCCACCTGTCGTCCCACCTGTAGTCCCACCTGAGTCCCACCTGTAGTCCCACCTAGAGTCCCACCTGTCCCACCTGTCGTCCCACCTGTAGTCCCACCTGTAGTCCCACCTGTGTCCCAGTCCCACCTGTAGTCCCACCTGTAGTCCCCCACCTGTAGTCCCACCTGTAGTCCCACCTGTAGTCCCACCTGTAGTCCCACCTGTAGTCCACATGAGTCCACCTGTCGTCCCCTGTGGGTCCCAGTAGTCCCACCTGTCGTCCCACCTGTAGTCCACCTGTCCCACCTGTAGTCCCACCTGTAGTCCACCTGTAGTCCACCTGTATCCCACATAGTCCCACCTGTAGTCCCACCTGTAGTCCCACCTGTAGTCCCACCTGTAGTCCCACCTGTAGTCCCACATAGAGTCCCACCTGTAGTCCCACATAGAGTCCCACCTGTCGTCCCACCTGTAGTCCACATCTGTGAGTCCACCTGTCGTCCCACCTGAGTCCCACCTGTCGTCCACCTGTAGTCCCACCTGAGTCCCACCTGTAGTCCACCTGTAGTCCCACCTGTCCCACCTGTAGTCCACCTGTCGTCCCACCTGTAGTCCCACCTAGAGTCCACCTGTAGTCCCACCTGTAGTCCCACCTGTAGTCCCACCTGTCCCACCTGTGAGTCCACCTGTAGTCCACCTGTAGTCCCACCTAGTCCACCTGTCCACCTGTAGTCCCACCTGTCCCACCTGTAGTCCCACATAGAGTCCCACCTGTAGTCCACATAGAGTCCCACCTGTCCCACCTCCCCACCTGTCGTCCCACCTGTCGTCCCACCTGTAGTCCCACCTAGAGTCCCACCTGTAGTCCCACCATAGAGTCCACCTGTAGTCCCACCTGTCCCACCTGTCGTCCCACCTGTACCCACCTGTAGTCCCACCTGTAGTCCCACCTGTAGTCCCACCTGTAGTCCCACCTGAGTCCCACCTGTAGTCCCACATAGAGTCCACCTGTAGTCCCACCTAGAGTCCCACCTGTCTCCCACCTGAGTCCCCCACCTGTAGTCCCACATAGAGTCCACCTGTCGTCCCACCTGTAGTCCCACCTGTGTCCACCTGTAGTCCCACCTGTAGTCCCACCTGTAGTCCCACCTGTAGTCCCACCTGTAGTCCCACCTGTAGTCCCACATAGAGTCCACCTGTCCCACACTGTCGTCCCACCTGTAGTCCCACCTGTAGTCCCATCTGTAGTCCCACATAGAGTCCACCTGTAGTCCCACATGTAGTCCCACCTGTCCCACCTGTCCCACCTGTCGTCCCACCTGTAGTCCCACCTAGAGTCCCCTGTAGTCCCATCTGTAGTCCCACATAGAGTCCCACCTGTAGTCCCACCCCACCTGTAGTCCACCTGAGTCCACCTGTAGTCCCACCTGTAGTCCCACCTGTAGTCCCACCTGTAGTCCCACCTGAGTCCCACATAGTCCCACCTGTAGTCCCACATAGAGTCCCACCTGTCGTCCACCTGTAGTCCCACCTGTAGTCCCACCTGTAGTCCCCTGTAGTCCACATAGAGTCCACCTGTAGTCCCATAGAGTCCACCTGTAGTCCCACCTGTAGTCCCACCTGTAGTCCACCTGTAGTCCCACCTGTAGTCCCACCTGTAGTCCCACCTGTAGTCCCACCTGTAGTCCCACATGAGTCCCACCTGTCGTCCCACCTGTGGTCCCACCTGTCGTCCCACCTGTAGTCCCACCTAGAGTCCCACCTGTAGTCCCATCTGTAGTCCCACATGAGTCCCACCTGTAGTCCCACATAGAGTCCACCTGTAGTCCCACCTGTAGTAGTCCCACCTGTGTCCCAGTCCCACCACCTGTAGTCCCACCTGTAGTCCCACCTGTAGTCCCACCTGTAGTCCCACCTGGGTCCACCTGTAGTCCATCTGTAGTCCCACCCCACCTGTAGTCCCACATAGAGTCCACCTGTAGTCCCACCTAGAGTCCACCTGTAGTCCCACCTGAGTCCCACCTGTAGTCCCACCTGTAGTCCCACCTAGAGTCCCACCTGTAGTCCCACATAGAGTCCCACCTGTCGTCCCACCTGTAGTCCCACCTGTCGTCCACCTGTAGTCCCACCTAGAGTCCCCTGTACCTGTAGTCCCACCTGTAGTCCCACATAGAGTCCCACCTGTAGTCCCACCTGTAGTCCCACCTGTCGTCCACCTGTCGTCCCACCTGTAGTCCCACCTGTAGTCCCACCTGAGTCCCACCTGTAGTCCCACATAGAGTCCCACCTGTAGTCCCACCCACCTGTAGTCCCACCTGTAGTCCCACCCCACCTGTAGTCCCACCTGTAGTCCCACCTGTAGTCCCACCTGTAGTCCCACCTGTGGTCCACCTGTAGTCCCACCTGTAGTCCACCTGTCCCATAGTCCCACCTGTAGTCCCACATAGAGTCCACCTGTCGTCCCACCTGTAGTCCCACCTGTAGTCCCACCTGTAGTCCCACCTGTAGTCCCACCTAGAGTCCCACCTGTAGTCCCACCTGTAGTCCCCTGTAGTCCACCTGTCCCACATAGTCCACCTGTAGTCCGTGGAGTCCCACCTGTCGTCCCACCTGTAGTCCCACCTGTAGTCCCACCTGTGTCCCACCTGTAGTCCCACCTGTAGTCCCACCTGTAGTCCCACCTGAGTCCCACCTGTCGTCCCACCTGTGTCCCACCTGTCCCCACCTGTAGTCCCACCTGTCTGTAGTCCCACCTGTAGTCCCACCTGTCCCACCTGTCCCACCTGTAGTCCCACATAGAGTCCACCTGTAGTCCCACATAGAGTCCACCTGTAGTCCCACCTGTAGTCCCACATAGAGTCCCCACCTGTCGTCCCACCTGTAGTCCCACCTGTAGTCCCACCTGTAGTCCCATCTGTAGTCCCACCTGTAGTCCCACCTGTAGTCCCACCTAGAGTCCCACCTGTCGTCCCACCTGTAGTCCCACCTGTAGTCCCACCTGTAGTCCCACCTGTAGTCCCACCTGTCCCACTGTCCCTGTAGAGTCCACCTGTCGTCCCACCTGTAGTCCCACATAGAGTCCACCTGTGTCCACCTGTCCCACCTGTAGTCCCACCTGTAGTCCCACCTGTAGTCCCTGTACCTAGAGTCCACCTGTAGTCCCACCTGTAGTCCACCTGTAGTCCCACCTGTAGTCCCACCTGTAGTCCCACATAGAGTCCCACCTGTAGTCCCACCTGTAGTCCCACCTGTAGTCCCCACCTGTAGTCCCACCTGTAGTCCCATCTGTAGTCCCACATAGAGTCCCACCTGTAGTCCCACACCTGTAGTCCCACCTGTAGTCCCACCTGTCGTCCCACCTGTAGTCCCACCTGTAGTCCACTGAGTCCCACCTGTAGTCCCACCTGTAGTCCCACATGAGTCCCACCTGTAGTCCCACATAGAGTCCACCTGTCGTCCACCTGTAGTCCACCTGTAGTCCCACCTGAGTCCACCTGTAGTCCACCTGAGTCCACCTGTAGTCCCACCTGTCGTCCACCTGTACCCACCTAGAGTCCCACCTGTAGTCCCACCTGTGGTCCCACCTGAGTCCCACCTGTAGTCCCACCTGTAGTCCCACCTAGATAGTCCCACCTGTAGTCCCACATAGAGTCCCACCTGTCGTCCCACCTGAGTCCCACCTCCCACCTGTAGTCCACCTAGTCCACCTGTAGTCCCACCCCACCTGTAGTCCCACCTGTAGTCCCACCTGAGTCCCACCTGTAGTCCCATAGAGTCCCCTGTACCTCCACCTGTCCCCCACCTGTAGTCCCACCTAGAGTCCCACCTGTAGTCCCACCTGTAGTCCCACCTGTCGTCCCACCTGTAGTCCCACCTGTCCACCTGTAGTCCCACCTGTAGTCCCACCTGTAGTCCCACCTCCCACCTGTAGTCCCTGTAGTCCCACCTGTAGTCCCACCTGTCGCCCCACCTGTAGTCCACACCTGTAGTCCCAGTCCACCTGTCCCACCCCACCTGTCGTCCCACCTGTCGTCCCACCTGTCCCCACCTGTAGTCCCACCTGAGTCCCACCTGTAGTCCCACCTGTCGTCCACCTGTACCCACCTGTCCCACATAGAGTCCACCTGTAGTCCCACACCTGAGTCCCACCTGTAGTCCCACCTGTAGTCCCACCTGTCGTCCCACCTGTCGTCCCACCTGTAGTCCCACATAGAGTCCCACCTGTCCCACCTGTAGTCCACATGAGTCCCACCTGTAGTCCCACCTGAGTCCCACCTGTAGTCCCACCTGTCGTCCCACCTGTAGTCCCACCTGTAGTCCCACCTGTAGTCCCACCTGTAGTCCCACCTGTAGTCCCACCTGTCCCAGTCCCACCTGTAGTCCCACCTGTAGTCCCACCTGTGTCCCACCTGTAGTCCCACCTGTAGTCCCACCTGTAGTCCCACCTGTAGTCCCACCTGTAGTCCCACCTGTCGTCCCACCTGTAGTCCCACCTAGAGTCCCACCTGTAGTCCACCTAGAGTCCCACCTGTAGTCCCACCTGTAGTCCCACATAGAGTCCCACCTGTAGTCCCACCATAGTCCCACCTGTCGTCCCACCTGTAGTCCCACATAGAGTCCACCTGTCGAGTCCCACCTGTCGTCCCACCTGTAGTCCCACCTGAGTCCCACCTGTAGTCCTGTAGTCCCATCCACCTGTAGTCCCACATGTAGTCCCCTGTAGTCCCACCTAGAGTCCCACCTGTCGTCCCACCTGTAGTCCCACCTAGAGTCCCCTGTCGTCCCACCTGTAGTCCACCTGTACCCATCTGTAGTCCCACCTGAGTCCACCTGTAGTAGTCCCACCTGTGAGTCCCACCTAGAGTCCCACCTGTAGTCCCACCTGTAGTCCCCCACCTGAGTCCCACCTGTAGTCCCACATAGAGTCCACCTGTAGTCCCACCTGTCGTCCCACCTGTCGTCCCACCTGTAGTCCCACCTGTAGTCCCACCTGTAGTCCCACCTGTGTCCCACATAGAGTCCCACCTGTAGTCCCACCTGAGTCCACCTGTCGTCCCACCTGTAGTCCACCTAGAGTCCCACCTGTAGTCCCACCTGTAGTCCCACCTGTCGTCCACCTGTAGTCCCACCTGTAGTCCCACCTGTAGTCCCACCTGTAGTCCCACCTGTAGTCCCATAGAGTCCACCTGTAGTCCCACCTGAGTCCCACCTGTAGTCCACCTGTAGTCCCACCTGTGTCCACATGTCCCACCTGTAGTCCCCCACCTGTAGTCCCACCTGTAGTCCCACCTGTAGTCCCACCTGTAGTCCCACATAGAGTCCCACCTGTCGTCCCACCTGTAGTCCCACCTGTAGTCCCCACCTGTAGTCCCACATGTAGTCCCACCTGTAGTCCCACCTGTAGTCCCACATGTAGTCCCACCTGTAGTCCACCTGTGTCCCACCTGTAGTCCCACCTGTAGTCCACCTGTAGTCCCACCTGTGAGTCCACCTGTGGTCCACCCTGTAGTCCCACCTGTAGTCCACCTGTCCCCACCTGTGAGTCCCACCTGTAGTCCCACCTAGAGTCCCACCTGTGTCCCACCTGTCCCACCTGTAGTCCCACCTAGAGTCCCACCTGTAGTCCCACATGAGTCCCACCTGTCGTCCCACATAGAGTCCCACCTGTAGTCCCACAGAGTCCCACCTGTAGTCCCACCTGAGTCCCACCTGTAGTCCCACCTGTAGTCCCACCTGTAGTCCCACCTGTAGTCCACCTGTAGTCCCACCTGTCGTCCCACCTGTCCCCACCTGTCGTCCCACCTGTAGTCCCACCTGTCCCACCTGTAGTCCCACCTGTAGTCCACCTGTAGTCCCACCTGAGTCCACCTGTAGTCCCACATGAGTCCCACCTGTAGTCCCACCTGTCCCAGTCCCACCTGTGTCCCACCTGTAGTCCCACCTGTAGTCCCACATAGAGTCCCACCTGTAGTCCCACATAGAGTCCCACCTGTCGTCCCACCTGTAGTCCCACCTGTGTCCCACCTGTCGTCCACCTGTAGTCCCACATAGAGTCCCACCTGTAGTCCCACATAGAGTCCCACCTGTAGTCCCACCTGTAGTCCCACCTGTACCACCTGTAGTCCCACCTGTAGTCCCACATAGTCCCACCTGTAGTCCCACCTGTAGTCCCACATAGAGTCCCACCTGTAGTCCCCTGTATCCATAGTCCCACCTGTAGTCCCACCTGTCCCACCTGTACCTGTCCCACCTGTCGTCCCACCTGTCGTCCCACATCCCACCTGTAGTCCCACCTGTAGTCCCACCTGTCGTCCCACCTGTAGTCCCACCTGTCCCACCTGTAGTCCCACCTGTAGTCCCACCTGAGTCCCACCTGTAGTCCCACCTGTAGTCCCACCTGTAGAGTCCCACCTGTAGTCCCACCTGTAGAGTCCCACCTGTGTCCCACCTGTAGTCCCACCTGAGTCCCACCTGTAGTCCCACCTAGAGTCCACCTGTCGTCCACCTGTAGTCCCACCTGTAGTCCCACCTGAGTCCTGTAGTCCCACATACCTGTAGTCCCACCTGTCGTCCCACCTGTCCCACCTGTAGTCCATCTGTGGTCCACATAGAGTCCCACCTGTAGTCCCACCTGTAGTCCCACCTGAGTCCCACCTGTAGTCCCACATCCCACCTGTAGTCCACCTGTCCCACCTGTCCCACCTGTCGTCCCACCTGTCGTCCCACCTGTAGTCCCACCTGTAGTCCCACCTAGAGTCCCACCTGTAGTCCCACATAGAGTCCCACCTGTCCCACCTGTCCCACCTGTCCCACCTGTCCCACCTGTCCCACATAGAGTCCCACCTGTCGTCCCACCTGTAGTCCCACCTGTAGTCCCACCTGTAGTCCCACCTGTAGTCCACCTGTAGTCCCACCTGTAGTCCCACCTAGAGTCCCACCTGTAGTCCCACATAGAGTCCCACCTGTCGTCCCACCTGTAGTCCCACCTGTAGTCCCACCTGTAGTCCCACCTGTAGTCCCACCTGAGTCCACCTGTCGTCCCACCTGTAGTCCCACCTAGAGTCCCACCTGTAGTCCCACCTGAGTCCACCTGTCCCACCTAGAGTCCCCCACCTGTAGTCCCACCTGTAGTCCCACCTGTAGTCCCACCTGTGAGTCCCACCTGTCGTCCCACCTGTAGTCCCACCTGTCCCACATAGAGTCCCACCTGTAGTCCCACCTGAGTCCCACCTGTAGTCCCATCTGTTGTCCCACCTGTAGTCCCACATAGAGTCCACCTGTAGTCCACCTGTGTCCCACCTGTCGTCCCACCTGTAGTCCACTGAGTCCCACCTGTAGTCCCACCTGTGAGTCCCACCTGTCGTCCCACCTGTGAGTCCCACCTGTAGTCCCACCTGTAGTCCCACCTGTGAGTCCCACCTGTAGTCCCATCTGTAGTCCCACATAGAGTCCCACCTGTAGTCCCACATAGTCCCACCTGTCGTCCCACCTGTCGTCCCACCTAGAGTCCCACCTGTAGTCCCACCTGTAGTCCCACCTGTCGTCCCACCTGTAGTCCCACATAGAGTCCCACCTGTCCCCACCTGTAGTCCCACATAGAGTCCCACCTGTAGTCCCACATAGAGTCCCACCTGTGTCCCACCTGTAGTCCCACCTGTAGTCCCACCTGTAGTCCCACCTGTAGTCCCACCTGTAGTCCCACCTGTAGTCCCACTAGAGTCCCACCTGTAGTCCCACCTGTAGTCCCACCTGTCGTCCCACCTGTAGTCCCACCTGAGTCCCACCTGTAGTCCCACCTGTAGTCCCACATAGAGTCCCACCTGTAGTCCCACCTGTAGTCCACCTAGAGTCCCACCTGTAGTCCACATAGAGTCCCACCTGTGGTCCCACCTGTCGTCCCACCTGTCCCACCTGTGGTCCACCTGTAGTCCACCTGTCGTCCACCTGTAGTCCCACCTAGTCCCACCTGTAGTCCACATAGAGTCCACCTGTCCCACCTGTAGTCCCACCTGTAGTCCCACCTGTAGTCCCCCACCTGAGTCCCACATGAGTCCCACCTGTAGTCCCACCTGAGTCCCACCTGTAGTCCCACCTGAGTCCCACCTGTAGTCCCACCTGTAGTCCCACCTGAGTCCCACCTGTAGTCCCACCCCACCTGTAGTCCACCTGTAGAGTCCCACCTGTAGTCCCACCTAGAGTCCCCTGTAGTCCCACCTGTAGTCCCACATAGAGTCCCACCTGTAGTCCCACCTGTAGTCCCACCTGTAGTCCCACCTGTCCAGTCCCACCTGTGGTCCCACCTGGTCCCACCTGTGGTCCCACCTGAGTCCCACCTGTCCCACCTGTAGTCCCACCTGTGAGTCCCACCTGTGTCCACATAGAGTCCCACCTGTAGTCCCACCTGTGAGTCCCACCCACCTGTAGTCCCATCCTGTAGTCCCACCTGTCGTCCCACCTGTAGTCCCACCTGAGTCCCACCTGTCCCCACCTGTAGTCCCACCTGAGTCCACCTGAGTCCCACCTGTAGTCCCACCTGTAGTCCCACCTGTAGAGTCCCACCTGTAGTCCCACCTGTAGTCCCACCTGTAGTCCCACCTGTCCCACCTGTAGTCCCAGTCCACCTGTGCCCCACCTGTAGTCCCACCTAGAGTCCCACCTGTAGTCCCATCCACCTGTAGTCCCACCCCCTGTAGTCCCACCTAGAGTCCCACCTGTCGTCCCACCTGTAGTCCAGTCCCACCTGTAGTCCCACCTGTAGTCCCACACCCCTGTCCTGTAGTCCCACCTGAGTCCCACCTGTCGTCCCACCTGTAGTCCCACAGAGTCCCACCTGTAGTCCCACATAGAGTCCCACCTGTCGTCCCACCTGTAGTCCACCTGTAGTCCCACCTGTAGTCCCACCTGTAGTCCACATAGAGTCCCACCTGTCGTCCCACCTGAGTCCCACCTGTCGTCCCACCTGTAGTCCCACCTAGAGTCCCACCTGTAGTCCCACCTGTAGTCCCACCTGTCCCACCTGTCCCACCTGTCGTCCCACCTAGAGTCCCACCTGTAGTCCCACCTGAGTCCACCTGTCGTCCCACCTGTCAGTCCACCTGTAGTCCCACCTGTGTCCACCTGTAGTCCCACCTGTAGTCCCATCCACCTGTAGTCCCACCTGTGGTCCACCTGTGGTCCCACCTGTCGTCCCACCTGTACCCACCTGTAGAGTCCCACCTGTAGTAGTCCCACATGTAGTCCCACCTGTAGTCCCACCTGTCGTCCCACCTGTAGTCCCACCTGTAGTCCCACCTGTAGTCCCACCTGTGAGTCCTACCTGTCGTCCACCTGTCGTCCCACCTGTAGTCCCACCTGTAGTCCCACCTGTAGTCCCAGTCCCACCTGTAGTCCCACATAGAGTCCCACCTGTAGTCCCACCTGTCCCACCTGTCGTCCCACCTGTAGTCCCACCTGTGAGTCCACCTGTAGTCCATAGAGTCCCACCTGTAGTCCCACCTGTCCCACCTGTAGTCCACATAGAGTCCACCTGTCCCCACCTGTAGTCCCACCTGTAGTCCCACCTGTAGTCCCACCTGTAGTCCCACCTGTCGTCCCACCTGTAGTCCCACCTGTGTCCCACCTGTAGTCCCACATAGAGTCCCACCTGTAGTCCCACCTAGAGTCCCACCTGTCGTCCCACCTGTAGTCCCACCTAGAGTCCCCCTGTAGTCCCACCTGTAGTCCACATAGAGTCCCACCTGTAGTCCCACATAGAGTCCCACCTGTCGTCCCACCTGTAGTCCCAGAGTCCCACCTGTAGTCCTGGAGTCCACCTGTAGTCCCACCTGTAGTCCCACCTGTGAGTCCCACCTGTCGTCCCACCTGTGGTCCCACATAGTCCCACCTGTGGTCCCACCTGTAGTCCCACCTGTAGTCCCACCTGTAGTCCCACATAGAGTCCCACCTGTAGTCCCACCTGTAGTCCCACCTGTAGTCCCATCCACCTGTCCACCTGTAGTCCTGTAGTCCCACCTGTCCCACCTGTCGTCCCACCTGTAGTCCCACCTGTCGTCCTGTAGTCCCACCTGTCCCACCTGAGTCCCACCTGTCGTCCCACCTGTAGTCCCACCTAGAGTCCCACCTGTAGTCCCATCTGTAGTCCCACCTAGAGTCCCACCTGTAGTCCCACATAGAGTCCCACCTGTCGTCCCACCTGTAGTCCCACCTGTCGTCCCACCTGTCGTCCCACACCTGTAGTCCCACCTGTAGTCCCACCTAGTGTCCCACCTGTAGTCCCACCTGTAGTCCCACCTGAGTCCCACCTGTAGTCCCACCTGTAGTCCCACATAGAGTCCCACCTGTAGTCCCACCATAGAGTCCACCTGTCGTCCCACCTGTAGAGTCCCACCTGTCCCAGTCCCACCTGTCCCACACTGTCCCACCTGTAGTCCCACCTGTCCCACCTGTAGTCCCACCTGTAGTCCCACCTGTAGTCCCACCTGTAGTCCCACATAGAGTCCCACCTGTAGTCCCACCTGTAGTCCCACCTGTCGTCCCACCTGTAGTCCCACCTGTAGAGTCCCACCTGTAGTCCCACCCTGTCCCACCTGTCCCACCTGTGAGTCCACCTGTGTCGTCCCACCTGTAGTCCCACCTGTCGTCCCACCTGTAGTCCCACCTGTAGTCCCACCTGAGTCCACCTGTAGTCCCACCTGTAGTCCACATAGAGTCCACCTGTCGTCCCACCTGTAGTCCACCTGTAGTCCCACCTGTAGTCCCACCTGTGGTCCCACATAGAGTCCACCTGTCGTCCCACCTGTCGTCCCACCTGTCGTCCACCTGTCCCCCTGTCGTCCCACCTGTAGTCCCAGTCCCACCTGTAGTCCCACCTGTAGTCCCACATAGAGTCCCACCTGTAGTCCCACATAGAGTCCCACCTGTAGTCCCATCCATAGTCCCACCTGTAGTCCCACCTGTCCCTAGTCCCACCTGTAGTCCCACCTGTGGTCCCACCTGTAGTCCCACCTGTGTCCCACCTGTAGTCCCACCTGTAGTCCCACCTGTAGTCCCATCTGTAGTCCCACATGAGTCCACATAGACCTGTCCCACCTGTAGTCCCACCTAGAGTCCCACCTGTAGTCCCACCTAGAGTCCCACCTGTAGTCCCACCTAGAGTCCCACCTGTAGTCCCACCTGTAGTCCCACCTAGAGTCCCACCTGTAGTCCCACCTAGAGTCCCACCTGTAGTCCCACCTGAGTCCCACCTGTCGTCCCACCTGTAGTCCACACCTAGTCCCACCTGTGGTCCCACCTAGAGTCCCACCTGTAGTCCCACATAGAGTCCCACCTGTAGTCCCACCTAGAGTCCCACCTGTGGTCCCACCTGAGTCCACCTGTCCCACATAGAGTCCCACCTGTCCCCACCTGTCGTCCCACCTATAGTCCCACCTGTCCCACCTGTAGTCCCACCTGTAGTCCCACCTGTAGTCCCATCTGTAGTCCCACATAGAGTCCACCTGTAGTCCACCCCACCTGTAGTCCCACCTGTGAGTCCCACCTGTAGTCCCACCTGTAGTCCCACCTAGGTCCACCTGTAGTCCCACCTGAGTCCCACCTGTAGTCCCACATAGAGTCCCACCTGTAGTCCACCTGTAGTCCCACCTGTCGTCCCACCTGTAGTCCCACCTGTAGTCCCACCTGTAGTCCCACATAGAGTCCCACCTGTCGTCCCACATGTCGTCCCACCTGTCGTCCCACCTGTAGTCCCACCTGTAGTCCCACCTGTCCCCACCTGTCGTCCCACCTGTAGTCCACCTGTCGTCCCACCTGTAGTCCCACCTGTAGTCCCACCTGTAGTCCCACCTGTAGTCCCACATAGAGTCCCACCTGTAGTCCCATCCACCCACCTGTAGTCCCATCCCCACCTGTAGTCCACATAGAGTCCCACCTGTAGTCCCACCTAGAGTCCCACCTGTAGGTCCCACCTGTCGTCCCACCTGAGTCCACCTGTCCCACATCCCACATAGAGTCCCACCTGTAGTCCCACATAGAGTCCCACCTGTCGTCCCACCTGTAGTCCCACCTAGAGTCCCACCTGTAGTCCCACCCCACCTGTGGGTCCCACATAGAGTCCACCTGTCGTCCCACCTGTCGTCCCACCTGTCGTCCCACCTGTCGTCCCACCTGTAGTCCCACCTGTAGTCCCACCTAGAGTCCCACCTGTAGTCCCACCTGTAGTCCCACATAGAGTCCCACCTGTAGTCCCACATAGAGTCCCACCTGTCGTCCACCTGAGTCCCACCTGTCGTCCCACCTGTCCCCCACCTGTCTTCCCACATAGAGTCCCACCTGTAGTCCCACCTAGAGTCCACCTGTCGTCCACCTGTCGTCCCACCTGTAGTCCACCTGTGTCCACCTGTCCCACACCACCTGTCGTCCCACCTGTGGTCCCACCTAGGGTCCACCTGTAGTCCCACTGTGAGTCCACCTGTAGTCCCACCTGTAGTCCCACCTGTGTAGTCCCACCTGTAGACATGAGTCCCACCTGTGGTCCCACCTGTAGTCCCACCTGTCGTCCCACCTGTCGTCCCACCTGTGATCCCACCTGTAGTCCACCTGTAGTCCCACCTGTTTCCACCTGTAGAGTCCCACCTGTAGTCCACCTGTCGTCCCACCTGTCGTCCCACCTGTAGTCCCACCTGTCGTCCCACCTGTCGTCCCACCTGTAGTCCACCTGTAGTCCCACCTGTAGTCCCATAGAGTCCCACCTGTAGTCCCACCTGTAGTCCACCTGTCGTCCCACCTGTAGTCCCACCTGTAGTCCCACCTGTAGTCCCACCTGTAGTCCCACATGAGTCCCACCTGTAGTCCCACATAGAGTCCCACCTGTAGTCCCACCTGTAGTCCCACCTAGTCCCACCTGTAGTCCCACCTGTAGTCCCACCTGTGTAGAGTCCCACCTGTAGTCCCACATAGAGTCCCACCTGTCGTCCCATCCATAGTCCCACCTGTAGTCCCACCTGTAGTCCCACCTGTCGTCCCACCTGTCGTCCCACCTGAGTCCCACCTGTAGTCCCACCTGTAGTCCCACCTGTCGTCCCACCTGTCGTCCACCTGTAGTCCCACCTAGAGTCCCACCTGTGGTCCCACCTGTAGTCCACCTGTAGAGTCCCACCTGTAGTCCCACCCATAGAGTCCCACCTGTAGTCCACCTGTAGTCCCACCTAGAATCCCACCTGTAGTCCTCCATAGTCCCACCTGTCGTCCCACCTGTAGTCCCACCTGTAGTCCCACCTGTCGTCCCACCTGTAGTCCCACATAGAGTCCCACCTGTAGTCCCACATAGAGTCCCACCTGTGTCCACCTGTAGTCCCACCTGTCCCACCTGTAGTCCCACCTGTAGTCCCACATCTTGGTAGTCCACCTGTCGTCCCACCTGTGAGTCCCACCTGTCGTCCCACCTGTAGTCCCACCTGTAGTCCCACCTGTAGTCCCACCTGTAGTCCCACATAGAGTCCCACCTGTAGTCCCACTGTAGTCCACCTGTCGTCCCACCTGTAGTCCACACCTGGAGTCCCACCTGTAGTCCCACCTGTAGTCCCACCTGTCGTCCACCTGTAGTCCCACATAGAGTCCCACCTGTCCCACCTGTGTCCCACCTGTAGTCCCACCTGTAGTCCCACCTGTAGTCCACCTGTAGTCCACCTAGAGTCCCACCTGTAGTCCCACCTGAGAGTCCCACCTGTAGTCCCACCTGTAGTCCCACCTGTAGTCCCACCTGTAGTCCCACCTGTCGTCCCACCTGTAGTCCCACCTAGAGTCCCACCTGTAGTCCCACTGTAGTCCCACATGAGTCCCACCTGTAGTCCCACCTGTAGTCCCACCTGTAGTCCCACCTGTAGTCCCACCTGTAGTCCCACCTGTAGTCCCACATAGAGTCCCACCTGTCGTCCCACATGAGTCCCACCTGTAGTCCCACCTGTAGTCCCATAGTCCCACCTGTAGTCCCACATAGAGTCCACCTGTCGTCCCACCTGTCGTCCCACCTGTAGTCCCACCTGTAGTCCCACCTGTCCCACCTGAGTCCCACCTAGAGTCCCACCTGTAGTCCCACATAGAGTCCCACCTGTAGTCCCACCTGTAGTCCACCACCTGTAGTCCCACCTGTAGTCCCACCTGTAGTCCACCTAGTCCCACCTGTAGTCCCACCTGTAGAGTCCCACCTGTCGTCCACCTGTAGTCCCACCTGTCGTCCCACCTGTAGTCCCACATAGAGTCCCACCTGTCGTCCCACCTGTAGTCCCACCTGTGTCCCACCTGTAGTCCCACCTAGAGTCCACCTGTAGTCCCACTGTAGTCCCACCTGAGTCCACCTGTAGTCCCACCTGAGTCCCACCTGTAGTCCCACCTGTAGTCCCACCTGAGTCCACCTGTAGTCCCACCTGTAGTCCCACAGAGTCCTGTGGTCCCTGTCGTCCCACATCCATGAGTCCCACCTGTCGTCCCACCTGTAGTCCCACCTGTAGTCCCACCTGTAGTCCCACCTAGAGTCCCACCTGTAGTCCCACATAGAGTCCCACCTGTCCCACCTAGTCCCACCTGTAGTCCCACCTGAGTCCCACCTGTAGTCCCATCTGTAGTCCCACCTGTCGTCCCACCTGTCGTCCCACATAGAGTCCCACCTGTCCCACCTGTCCCACCTGTCGTCCACCTGTAGTCCCACCTGTAGTCCCACCTCCCACCTGTAGTCCCACCTGTCGTCCACCTGTAGTCCCACCTGTCGTCCACCTGTAGTCCCACCTAGAGTCCCACCTGTAGTCCCCTGTAGAGTCCACCTGTAGTCCACCTGTAGTCCCACCTGTGTCGTCCACCTGTCGTAGTCCCACCTGAGTCCCACCTGTAGTCCCACCTGTAGTCCCACCTAGTCCCACCTGTAGTCCCACCTGTGAGTCCCACCTGTAGTCCCACCTGTAGTCCCACATCCCACCTGTAGTCCCACCTAGAGTCCCACCTGTAGTCCACCTAGATCCCACCTGTGTCCACCTGTCCACCTGTTCCACCTGGAGTCCCACCTGTAGTCCCACCTGTAGAGTCCACCCTTAGTCCCACCTGAGTCCCACCTGTAAAAGACCTAGATGCCCACCTGTAACCTGTGGTCCATCCTTCCACCTGTCCCCCCAAAGTAGTCCCACATTGTAGAGTCCCACCTAGTAGTCCCACCTGTTTCCCACCTGTCGTCCCACCTGTAGTCCCACCCCTAGTCCCACCTGTAGTCCCATCTGTAGTCCCACCTGTAGTCCCACTAGTAGTCCCACCTGTAGTCCCACCTGTAGTCCCACCTGTAGTCCCACCTGTAGTCCCACCTGTAGTCCCACCTAGAGTCCCACCTGTAGTCCCACCCACATGGAGTCCCACCTGTAGTCCCACATAGAGTCCACCTGTAGTCCCACATAGAGTCCCACCTGTAGTCCCACCTGTCGTCCATCTGTCCCCACCTGTAGTCCCATCCAGAGTCCACCTGTAGTCCCATCCATAGAGTCCCACCTGTCGTCCCACCTGTAGTCCCACCTAGAGTCCCACCTGTAGTCCCATCTGTAGTCCCACCTGTCGTCCCACCTGTAGTCCCACCTGAGTCCCACCTGTCGTCCCACCTGTAGTCCCACCTGTAGTCCCACCTGTAGTCCACATGTAGTCCACCTGTAGTCCCACATAGAGTCCCACCTGTAGTCCCACCTCCCACGTCCCACCTGTCGTCCCACCTGTAGTCCACATGTAGTCCCACCTGTCGTCCCACCTGTAGTCCCACCTGTAGTCCCACCTCCCACCTGTAGTCCCACATAGAGTCCACCTGTCGTCCCACCTGTCGTCCCACCTGTAGTCCCACCTGTAGTCCCACCTGTAGTCCCACCTGAGTCCCACCTGTAGTCCCACCATGTGGTCCCACCTAGAGTCCACCTGAGTCCCACCTGTCCCCACCTGTCGTCCCACCTGTGTCCCACCTGTAGTCCCACCTAGAGTCCCACCTGTATCCCACCTGTAGTCCCACCTAGAGTCCCACCTGTAGTCCCATCTGTAGTCCCACATAGAGTCCCACCTGTAGTCCCACATAGAGTCCCACCTGTAGTCCCACATAGAGTCCCACCTGTCGTCCCACCTGTAGTCCCACCTAGAGTCCCACCTGTAGTCCCACATATCGTCCCACCTGTCGTCCCACCTGTCGTCCCACCTGTAGTCCCACCTAGAGTCCCACCTGTAGTCCCATCTGAGTCCCACCTGTAGTCCCACATAGAGTCCCACCTGTAGTCCCACATAGAGTCCCACCTGTCGTCCCACCTGTCGTCCCACCTGTCGTCCCACCTGTAGTCCCACCTGTAGTCCCACCTAGAGTCCCACCTGTAGTCCCATCTGTAGTCCCACATAGAGTCCCACCTGTAGTCCCACATAGAGTCCCACCTGTAGTCCCATCCACAGTCCCACCTGTCGTCCCACCTGTAGTCCCACATAGAGTCCCACCTGTCGTCCCACATAGAGTCCCACCTGTCGTCCCACCTGTCGTCCCACCTGTCGTCCCACCTGTAGTCCCACCTGTCGTCCCACCTGTAGTCCCACCTGTAGTCCCACCTAGAGTCCCACATAGAGTCCCACATAGAGTCCCACCTGTAGTCCCATCCATAGTCCTGCTGGGAGTTCTGCTTTACATACAGACATAATATAAACGGTTTTAGAAACGTTAGAGTGTTTTCTATTCAATAATAATTTTTGTATGCATATATTAGCAATTTTGGGGAAAAATATTTTCAGTTTACTATGGGTACGCACTTTCTCCAACAGGGGCAGTATAGAGGGAGAGTTCTAAGAGGTTAAGCTGCATCCCTGTCTAACCCCACGACCCTGTGTGAAGAAATGTGTGTGTTTTTTGCCAATTTTAACCGCACACTTGTTGTTTGTATACATGGATTTTATAATGTCGTATGTTTTACCCCCAACACCACTTTCCATCAGTTTGTATAGCAGACCCTCATGCCAAATTGAGTCGAAGGCTTTTTTGAAATCAACAAAGCATGAGAAGACTTTGCCTTTGTTTTGGTTTGTTTGGTTGTCAATTAGGGTGTGCAGGGTGAATACATGGTCTGTTGTACGGTAATTTGGTAAAAAGCCAATTTGACATTTGCTCAGTACATTGTTTTCATTGAGGAAGTGTACGAGTCTGCTGTTAATGATAATGCATAGGATTTTCCCAAGGTTACTGTTGATGCATATTCCATGGTAGTTATTGGGGTCAAATTTGTCTCCACTTTTGTGGATTGGGGCGATCAGTCCTTGGTTCCAAATATTGGGGAAGATGCCAGAGCTAAGGATGATGTTAAAGAGTTTTAGTATAGCCAATTGGAATTTGTTATCTGTATATTTGATAATTTCATTGAGGATACCATCAACACCACAGGCCTTTTTGGGTTGGAGGGTTTTAATTTGTCCTGTAACTCATTCAATGTAATTTGCCCTCTTCTCTCCTCTCGTCTCCTCTCTCCACCTCTCTCCTCTGCTCTCCTCTAATCTACTCGACTCTTCTCTCATCTCCTCTCTCCACTACTCTCCTCTCCTCTACCCTCTCCTCTCCTCTCCTCTGCTCTCCTCTCCTCTCCTCTCCTATGCTGCTCTACTCTCTCCTCTACTCGCCTCTCCTTTCCTCACCTCTATTCTGCTGTCTCCTCTACTTTCACATCCTCTCCCCTCTCCACTACTCTCCTCTCCTCTCTCTCTTCTACTCTACTGTCATCTCCTCTCCTCTCTCCTCTACTCTCCTCTCTTCTCGTCTCTTCTCTTCTCTCCTCTACTCTCCCCTCCTCTCTCCGCTCCTCTCCTCTCCACTACTCTCCTCTCTCTTCATCTCTGCTCTACTTTCCTCTACTCTCCTCTCTCCGCTTGTCTCCTCTTTCCACTCCTCTCTGGTCTCCTCTTCTCTCCTCTCTCCTCTACTCTCCTCTAATCTGCTGTCCACTCTACTCTGCTGTCCTCTCTACTCTCCTCTGCGCTCCACTCTCCTCTGTCCTCTCCTCTGCTCTCATCTCCTCTCTCCGCTCTCCTCTTCTCTCTCCTCCTCACTACTTTGCCCTGCTCTCCTCTCCTCTCCTCTCCTCTCATCTCATCTCCTCTCATCTCATCTCATCGCCTCTCCTCTCTTCTCCTCTCCTCTCCTCTCCTCTCCTCTCCTCTCCTCTCCTCTCCTCTCCTCTCCTCTCCTCTCCTCTCCTCTACTCTACTGTCATCTCCTCTCCTCTCTCCTCTACTCTCCTCTCTTCTCGTCTCTTCTCTTCTCTCCTCTACTCTCCCCTCCTCTCTCCGCTCCTCTCCTCTCCACTACTCTCCTCTCTCTTCATCTCTGCTCTACTTTCCTCTACTCTCCTCTCTCCGCTTGTCTCCTCTTTCCACTCCTCTCTGGTCTCCTCTTCTCTCCTCTCTCCTCTACTCTCCTCTAATCTGCTGTCCACTCTACTCTGCTGTCCTCTCTACTCTCCTCTGCGCTCCACTCTCCTCTGTCCTCTCCTCTGCTCTCATCTCCTCTCTCCGCTCTCCTCTTCTCTCTCCTCCTCACTACTTTGCCCTGCTCTCCTCTCCTCTCCTCTCATCTCATCTCCTCTCATCTCATCTCATCTCATCGCCTCTCCTCTCATCTCATCTCATCTCATCGCCTCTCCTCTCCTCTCCTCTCCTCTCCTCTCCTCTCCTCTCCTCTCCTCTCCTCTCCTCTCCTCTCAACCTCTGCTCTACTCTGCTCTGCTGTCCTATCTACTCTACTCTGCTCTGCTGTCCTCTCTACTCTGCTCTGCTCTTGTCTCCTCTCTCCACTGCCCTCTCCTCTCCACTACTCTACGCTCTTCTCTCTTCTCTGTTCTCTTCTCCTCTCTCTGCCATACTCTCCTCTCTTCTATGCTGCTCTACTCTCCTCTCTCCACTACTCTCCGCTCTCCTCTACTCTACTGTCATCACCTCTCCTCTACTCACCTCTCCTCTGTCCTCCACTCTACTCTCATCTCCTCTCTCCACTACTCTCCTCTCTCCTCTACTTTACTCTCCTCTAATCTCCTCTCCTCTACTCTCCTCTACTCTCTACTCTCCTCTACACTCATCTACTCTCCTCTCCTCTGATCTAATCTATCCCCTCCTCTCCCCTCTCCTCTACTCTGCTGTTCACTGCCCTCTCACCTCCTCTCTCCTTTTATTTGCTCTCCTTCTCTACACTACTGTCATCTCCTCTCTACTCTGCCCTCTCCTCTCCACTACTCTCCCTTACTCTCTGCTCCTCTCTCCTCTACACTCCTCTCTCCTCTACTCTCCCCTGCTGTCCTTTCTTACAGTCCTCTACTTTGCTCTAATCTCTCCTCTCCCCTCCTCTCCTCTCCCCCCTCTCTTCCTCTACTCTGCCCTCTCCTCTCCCCTCCTCTCCTCTCTCCTCTGCTCTCCTCTGCTGCCCTCTCTACTCCACTCTGTTGTACTCTCTACTCTCCTCTCCTATACTCTCCTCTGCTGTCCTCTATTCTCTCCCCTTCTCTCCTCTGCCCTCTCCTTCTGTCTCCCTTACTCTCCGCTCTCCTGTCCTCTTCGCTCCTGCCCTCTCCTCTGCTGTCCTCTCTACTCTCCTCTACTTTGCTCTAATCTCCTCTCTCCTCTCGTGTCCTCTCGCCACTACTCTCCTCTTCTCTCCCCCTCTCCTCTCCTCTGCTGTCCTCTCTACTCTCCTCTACATCTGCTCTGCTCTCCTCTCTCTTCTTCACTTCTCTCTCCACCACTCTCCTCTCTTCTCTACTCTACTCTACTCTCCTCTACTCTACTCTCCTCTACATCTGCTCTGCTCTCCTCTCTCTTCTACACTTCTCTCTCCACCACTCTCCTCTCTTCTCTACTCTACTCTACTCTACTCTCCTCTACATCTGCTCTGCTCTCCTCTCTCTTCTACACTTCTCTACTCCCCTATTCACTCTCCTCTGCTATACTCTGCTCTGATCTGCTGTCCTCTCTACTCAACTCTGCTCTAGTCTGCTCTGCTCTACTATACTCTCCTCTCCTCTCCCCTCTCCACTACTCTCCTTTGCTCTGCTCTCCTCTCTCTTCTACGCTGCTCTACTCTACTCTCTCCTCTCCTCTATTCTGCTGTCCAGTCTACTCTCTCCTCTCCTCTCCTCTCCTCTCCTCTCCTCTCCTCTCCTCTCCTCTCCTCTCCTCTCCTCTCCTCTATTCTGGGGCCTAATCTACTCTCCTCTCCTCTCTCCTCTACTGTCCTCTACTGTCCTCTGCTCTGTTCTACTCTCCTCTACTCTGCTCTGTTCTACTCTCCTCTACTCGCAACACTTCGCTCTTCTCTCCTCTACTGTCCTCTCTGCTCTCCTCTACTCTCCTCACCTCTATTCTGCTATCTCATCTACTCTCCTCTCCTCACTCCTTTTCTGTCCTCTCTGCTCTCCTCTCCTCTACTCTCCTCTCGCCTCTGCTCTACAGTCACCTCCTCTCTCATCTAATCTCCTCAACTCTCCTCTACTCTGCTGTCCTCTATACTCTCCTTTATGCTACTCTGATCTAATCTCTCCTCTCCTCTCCCCTCTCATCTACTCTCCTCTACCATCCTTTACTGTCATCTCCTCTCACCTCTCTCTTATACTCTCCTCTGCTGTCCTCTGATCTAATCTCCTCTCGCCTCTCTCCTCTACAATCTTCTGCTCTTCCCTGTTTTATCTTCTCCTCTCCTCTCCCCACCTCTATTCTGCTGTCTAATCTACTCTCCTCTCCTTTCTCCTCTGCTGCCCTCTCTACTCTCCTCTACTCTCCTCTGATCTAATCTCCTCTCTCTCTCTCATCTCCTCTCTCACTACTCTCCCCTCCTCTCCGCTCTCCTCTACTCTCCTCTCTTCTCTACTCTCCTCTATACTCTCCTCTAATCTCCTCTCATTTGCCCTCTTCTCTCCTCTCGTCTCCTCTCTCCACCTCTCTCTGCTCTCCTCTACTTTCCTCGACTCTTCTCTCATCTCTGCTCACCTCTCTCTTCTACACTTCTCTCCACCACTCTCCTCTCTTCTCTACTCTAATCTACTCTCCTCTCCTCTACATCTGCTCTGCTCACCTCTCTCTTCTACACTTCTCTCTCCACCACTCTCCTCTCTTCTCTTCTCTACTCTCCTCTCCCTTCATCTCCTCCGCTCTCTTCTCTCTACTCTCCTCTCTTATCCTCTCCTCTCCCCTCATTATCTATTTCTCTCTCTGCTCAGCAACAGAAAAACAGAAGTGGTCTGAGCTGAAAGAACCGCTGAAAGAAGGACCAGTTGCAGACATAGGCATACTTATTATTCTGTTTATGTACATAATTTACTGCAGTTACACTCCAAAAACAGGTTGTAACTAGAAAGAGTACAGCAACGCACGGAAGTGACTTTTCTTAGCAGGTTAGGAGATCATTTAAGATAAACCTAACTCTTTTCCTAAACGTATCCTAATTCTCCTACCCTGCTATGTACGTTCTCCTAACCTGCTACGAGAAATGTATTTCCATCCATAGCTGTATACCATCTAGTAATGCCATCTAGTAAAACCCCCAAAACAGTGTCTCTATGTCAACTCCCATACAAACAGTACAGTCCATTGTTCCCATGGTATCTTTGTGTTTTTTCTTCTTCTTTTGAAGGTGTGAAATGACCAGCTGTGTTATTTTTAGGGTGAAGTAATATTATGTGGTAAAATGTAAAGACAACCCATCACTATGACTTATTTCTCTCTCTCTCTACTCAGTCTCAGAAAAACAGAAGTGGTCTGAGCTGAAATAACCACTAAAAGAAGGACCAGTTGCAGATATAGACATTAATATTCATTATTCTGTGTATATCTACATCATTGGTTGTAGTTACATTCACCTCTCTAACATTTGAAATTCACTCATCTGTCCTTTTTTATACTGATTCTTTACAAACACAGATATGTGCTGCTTCAATAAGCTGGTAAGAGGAATATACCCTGGTATTACAGGAACGTGATTGGATGTCCACTTCAGTACTTGACAGGTTTAGAACATATTGGTACATATGCAGAAACATACATAAAATGTGATGTCATACACAAACAGGTAGAATCTGCCTTAATATACGGACAGTGGGTCATCGAAGTCACACAACAAATAGACACACCACCAAATCAATAAATAGTCATATTAAATGTCTTTAGTGATGGAGAAAACCATTTGAATAGATTGAGAGCTCTTGTCAAGAATGATCTGTGGTGTCTGGTAGTGCAGTGTGTTACATTGAACTCCTCAGATCATACTGTTTCTGTGTAGGGGTTAGACACTTGTTCAGAGGACTGGTGGTTGTGCAGGAGCACTTTGAAGGCCTTGGGAGGGAGTTGTAGGAAGTGCCAATGATGTGGCAGCAGCATCTCTGAATGACTTCCAATCCTGGAGAGACACGACACTTGATTACACTGATATGTCATGTTGACGTGTTGACTATGTCACTTTACTATGTCATTTGACTTATTTGGGTTAGGTTTGCCTGGTTGTCCTTGTCTTATCGCACTCTAGCGACTCCTGTGGCGAACCGGGAGCAATGCAGGCTGCCACGGTCACCATGTGTACAGTGTTTCCTCCGACACATTGGTGAACATTGTGTCAAGAAGAAGTGTGGCTTGGCAGGGTCGTGTTTTGTAGAACGCATAGAAAGAAGAAAAGAAAGCATCAGAGAATGAATCTACTACTGAAAGCATCAGCTATAGCTACAGTAGCTAGCACTGCAGTGTATAAAATGTGGTGAGTAGGGGACTCAAAGAGAGAGAAGAACAATAGTTGAACAGTTTAGAACAAATTAATTTCTTTAAAATGAAGGAGAAGCAAGAGAGAGACAGAGAGAGAGCTATATTTAGTTGTATGTTTGAGTAGGCTAGTTTAGCACTTCTCAAACACCTGTCTCAAACAGAGAGGGATGCTATGTTAGCTAGCTGGCTATGGCTGTCCAACACTGGAACTATTCCAAGGCATGGTAAGCTTTTGATTGTATTAACTTATTGCCACCGGGGCCAGCTTGCTAACTGTACACTCTACAGCATTATTGTAGAGGGTTTATTAACGCGTTAGTTCTAGTAGCTATGTTGGCTGATCTTAGCTAATATGGTGACAATGATGTAGGCTGTGTGTCGCGGTTAGCGGTTATGATATGAAGGTTTGGCTTGGAAAGGTTTAGTCGTCTGGTCACAGACAGCTGAGGGGTTTTGCACTGGATCCCACAAGTGAAGGGAAAAGGTGAGAGGAGGAGAGTCGAGATGTGAGAAGGAATTAACAAGCAAAGTGATCATGCTGTTTGTTTATGGCTACGATGAATGTGACCTGTATTTGCCTGTGATCAGGGGTGTATTCATTCTAGTATCATGTAGTAGCATAAACTTATCAATGTTACACTGAGCTGGGTGACTGGAATATGAATGAATCATCCAATTAAACGGCACCGACCACCACTTGAATATGACCACATTAATGCCAAATCCCTGCATCACTAATACAGGCTCTCATACATGTGTAGAAGGCCTTCAACTGCTGGTGAGCTGGAGGATTCTCACCAAGGTGTCAGAAACTAGATTAAAACCGTGACCACTATGAGGAAGTGATGCTATAGTGGTGAAAAGAGATGCTGCTGTATGTTGAGAAACTCATAGTGCTGAGACACTCTGACAGAGGAAAGATACAGAGAAACATACACACAGAGACAGAGGAGAGAGACAGACAGACAGAGAGACAGAGAGACAGACACACACAGAGACAGAGACAGAGACAGAGAAACAGAGAGACAGAGAGAGACAGAGACAGAGAAACAGAGGAAAGAGACAGAGAGAGAGAGAGGATCATGGCTGATGTCCCTCAATCATTTTGGGATTGCTTGTGACCGTTTTGTACCTGCTATCAGGTAAGACAGAGGAGAGAGAGCAAGAATATGTCATTAGAGATCATAGAACACATTTATTTCACACGGCCAAACTAGTTCAGTTTACATTTGACTAATATTATGATGACATTTCTGTTGTGTATCTGTTTACTCTTAACTTCACTATTGTATAATAGACAGTATATTACACTATTATTCACACTGAAGAATATCAATAAGAAAACCTATGAAATATAATGTCATCTGTATTACCAGTTAATAATTATCTGATGTCATACTCCTTCCAGGTGTCAGTGGAGAAACTCTCTCTATGTTCTCCAGAATGGGAGATGATGTCAGTCTGCCGTGTAACAATGTGGTTTATCCAAACTGCTCCTCTACTACATGGACCTATAACGTGAATAGAGCCATTGAACTAGTCGGTCTCGGGAAGGTGAAACAACAACAACTAAACAACATAGCTGGCAGTCTGAGTTTAGGGTCTGACTGTTCTCTACATGTTAGTGATGTCAGAGCTAATGATGCTGGACTCTACACCTGTCAACAATACCTTACAGAGACTGGACCACAACATGGAGGTGAAGCTCCTGTTCATCTGTCTGTTCTAACTAGTGAGTATTACTGTTTAAATCAGAGTTTAAATGTCACTGTGTATAAGTGTGGTGTTAATAATCATATGTCATGTGAAAACAACCAACAAATACTGTATACCTTTTTCTCTTTCTCAGTCTCCTCTACCACAGCAGTGACAGATCTGAAGCCTAATGTAAATATGACATTACGGTGTTCTCTGCTCACCGATACGCGACATAGTACGTGCTGGTCAGGATTTAGTCTCAGCTGGGGCTCTAAAACAGGTACTAATGCCCAGGACACACAGTATTCTTCCTGTGACATCACTCTGACTGTGACACTCCAGAAGAAGGACAACAACAGGAAGTGGACGTGCACACTGACTGAAAAGGGAAACATGAAGATCTCCATTGACTTCACCTCCACATTCTCAGGTATGTGTTCTTGTTATGTTCCTATAATCTGAATAAGTTCACAAGATCTGTGATGATATTAAAGTTAATATCAAACCTGATTCATTCTCCTGGTATTTGTGATATTAGTGATTGATGATTAATTTGATTTGAATCCTACTGCTGTCTGATGATGATGATGGGTTATTTAATCAACTAAAAGAGGATGTTCATCTCCTACTGAATTAGATATTGCTGAAAAGACCACTGATAGTGATGATGTCATCTCTACTGTCCCAGGTAAAATACTCTCATCTGTATGATGTGTGCAGATATAGTAAATGTTTTATCTGTCCTCTGGATACATATCCCTCTCTCTCTCCCTCAGCAAAAGGTGGTAGGAAACGTGTTCAGGTTAAGAGAAGAAAAAATAATGATGATGATCATGCTTCATAGGGTGTCTTTTTTCTCGTTGGTTTCTCTGTTGTTTCTTCTGCTTTGCTTTTCTCTTTTCTACATGGAGGTACTAAGGGTTGGTTCTCTCAATATTAATGGGGGAAGGGACAGGAATAAGAGGGCTTGGGTATTAGACGTAATAGAACAAAAGGCTTAATGTAGTTTTCCTACCGGAGACACATAGTGATGAGGAAAATGAGGTTGACTGGGGTATGTGGTGGGAGGGGCAGCATGTACTCAGTCATGGTACTAATTTCGGTGCTGGGGTGGCAATCTTGTTTTCCTCAGGCTTAGTGGGGACTGTGGTATCTACAACAGAGATTGTCAAGGGTCGGGTTTTATTGGTCAAAGTGGATGTTATGTTTTTTTTGTTGAATGTTTATGCTCCTAATGAGGGTACAGAGCGTATTGTTGTATTTGATCAACTAAAGGAAACCTTAAGACAGTGTGACCAAGAGGGGTGTATGGTTTTAGGGGGTGACTGGAACTGTACAGTGGATTTTACTGTTGATCGCACCGCTGAGAGACTATCAAGGCCCTTGAACAGGACATCAAATCTATTGAATTGAAGCTGCTCACTCAGAACGACCCTGGACTAGTCATGAACTTACAGGACAAGAGACATGAACTGAGGTCGTTTCTGCATGAAAGAGTGAAGGGTGGCTTGATTAGGTCTCGTTTCGCTTCCCTCAAGGATATGGATGCTCCAAGTGCTTTAAAAAAAAAACTAGGACAGTCAATATTTCAACGTAAACAGATGGTCTGCCTTCGTCTCCCTGATGGGAAGGTGACCACGAATGATATTGAAATGTGTCAACATGCCGTGGATTTCTACTCGTCCCTTTATAAGGCGGAGGATTGTGACTCTGTGTACAAAACAGTTGTTACATTGTCTTCCTCAATTGGGACCTGAGCAGAGAGTCGCATTGGACGCTGACATTACATTGCAGGAGCTGTCCACAGCAGTTATGCAGCTCTCAACAGGCCGACCCCCTGTCATAGATGGTTTACCATCTGAGTTTTATAAGCACTTTTGGGGGTCTGTTGGGGAGGATTTTTATGAAGTGGTGTGTGAATCTTTTCATGAGGGTTCTCTTCCTGTATCCTGTCAACGTGCGGTGGTTTCACTGTTGCCAAAAAAGGGGGATTTGGCTCTTATAAAAAATTGGAGACCTGTTGCTTTGCTGTGCGCAGAATATAAAATTGTTTCTAAATGTCTCTCAAACAGGTTGATAGAGTATCTGGGATTGTTGATCCACAAGAACCAGTCCTACTGTGTACCTGATCGCTCTATTGTTGACAACTTGTTTCTGATAAGAGATGTTTTAGACATTTGTAAACTGTCTGATGTAAATGTGGGTTTACTTTCGTTGGATCAGGAGAAGGCTTTTGATCGTGTGGACCACCAGTACTTGTTTAAAACAATGAAAGCCTTTGGGTTTGGGGATGTTTTTCTGTCTTGGGTGAATTTACTGTATGCTGGAGCCTCGTTTATGGTGAAGGTGGGTGGTGGTTTAAGTTGCCCCATCCCTGTTGAAAGGGGCATCAGGCAGGGATGCCCAATTTCATGGTAG